>NC_134188.1:3999230-4306864 GCF_964188355.1 Buteo buteo | reverse complement strand
CTGTCCAAGCTGATAGCTCGGTAAATCTTAAGGTTAACCTCAAGGCCACTGGTACTGACCACAAGCACTCTAAACCCCAAAGGCCATATAGCCTGGGTCTAGGTTTGGGCTGACTCTCGGTTTGTGTTGCCCCCCTGCAACTCACTAAAACCTCCATGAACAGCCCTCAAGCAGCAATCTCTCAGCTCCCGCACAGCTCCCACTCTTTCCGACTTCCCCTCTTTACCGTCTGTAGACACAAGCCCAAAGAATGACAAGTCTTCCACTCATCAGTTCCTGAAGGGCTTTGATTTGTAAATAAGCAGAATAATGGGGATCTAGGACTGGCTCAGGCTGGAGAAGGACAGCTTTGAAGGTCTGACCCAAGTATAAGCCAGAGAAGTACAAGGACCAAGCAGGAAAAGACAGGGCAAGTGTTAGTAACGCAAGATGTGATATACGCTGCTGAACCAGTGTACTAAACCACAGAAACTACTCAGGTACACAGCATTCCCTACACATGCCATTGCCTTGCAGACTCAGAATAACAGACAATTTGCAACAGTCTCTTTTCCCCAGTAATCCTTCTCAGTAACCAGGAAGCCCTTGTGTTGGGACTAGTTATTCCCAAAACAAGTGTCAATCCATCCCACAACAAAAGCAAGACAATTTTATTTTCTGTTTACAGAAATGCTCCGCAACCTCCTCTTCCTTTTAGCTCTAAGCAAGGCCCAGATTGGTCTCACCTCTTGTCCACCAGCCAGGCCAGCTCAGTCCTATATCCCTCCTGTTGCCCCACTTGCAGCTCATTCTCCCACTTGGAATTTCTCCCACTCCAGCAGTAACTATGCCCAGCTGCAAGTGTAACTGCAAAGCTAAATCATCGCTCAGATTAGCCCCCTCTCTCTCTCCTTGCTTCCTTGCACCATCCAGCCTGCAGTTTTGCAGTCTGAGTGAGAGAGAGTTGGCACATGCAGAATAAAACAGTCCAAGGACTGCTTTCCTCCGTGAAGCGTTGAAGAGTGGCCAACATAATCCTAAGCAGAGCTGTCTATTAAGCATTTCTGCTGCTGTCAATATACCCTATATGCTTGCTCACATGTACAGGCTGACATAGAGAAAGTATTATAAGGTCAACAAGCTATGACTGACTAAATACAAAAGAATTATTATTTACTGTAAAGCCCGTGTACACTTCCAGCTGTTTCTTTCAGTGCATTTTACATGAATTGTCATGAAAGGATTTCACGAACAAATTCCTTTTCTTTCCCATTTGCCTTTCAAGCCTTCTGCTGCAGGCATCCACACATTACAGCAGCAGACATACATAACTACAGCTTGCCATTTACTAAAACACCAAATAAATTCTCACCTTCCAAGGTCTTCTGATTCCTTTGAAAAAATCGGGCATCCACATTGGAAGAACAACAGCTTCTCTTAATAATTTCTTGGCTTCTTCCAAATCTGCTATGTCATCCCTGTGCAAGATGAAGAAACTTGTATAAGATTCCCATACAACAGTATTTCTTCTATTTTTAGACAAGAAAAATAGAAAAGCTTTTCACTTAGTACCATCTCTTTTAGCATGCCAGCACATGCCTCATGAGAGCACTCCTATAATCCTGTGACCTAAAATTGAATCCACTTTTGGAAGGTAGGGAAAAAATTATTTTCAACTCAAGTTACCCAGAGCTGCTTAATTAAAAATTGTTTTGGACAATGTGAACACCACGGCGGTATCTTTAATGTTCTCTGGAGTGTACTTCATTGCAGCAGTACCTGTAATGGATGTACTGCACATAATATCAGTTAGCAACAAAAGCTTAACTGTAATCAAATTAATAAACTGTTAAAACCAAAAGACCTTGTTTTGCTCTCTAGAAGATTATGATGGCTCCCTGTTTTAAGAGTTAGAAGAAGGATAATTTCTCTCATTCTCCACACTAGCAAAAACACTTGAATTAAGAAAATCCTCATACCAGTGAATGCTCGGATTCCTTGATACAATGTCCCTTTCAAGAGCTTCGACCAAGTCTTTGTCGTAACCTGCTCCATCAAATTTTGGAATTTCCCCATCACCAACTTCCTGGGATATTTTCTTTCCCTAGAAGTGAAAGTCACACAGGCTTATAAGGACGTTATTCTTTCAACAAATCCTTTACTAGCAATATATAACAATATCATCTGGTTCACCTCTGCAGAAGCCACAAGAAGGTATCAAGCTTTAACACAGCTATCTCAGCACCATGATGGCCAGCAAAACCAACACATTCACACCCTACACTCCACAAAGAGTCCCCAAACATCCGTGGTTGCTTCCACCACAACAGCACCATGCTTCCTTCACAGATGCAGCTCATAGTGATAAAACCCCATCAGAGCTCACTACATATCATGGCGGGTCGGTTGGTTTGTTGGTCGGTCAGTCAGTTGGTTTTAAAGCAGCAAACCAGACTCTCTTAACAGTGCTAAACCACTCTTCAGAAAACTGACACTCTTCCTGGCCAGCTGAAACACAGAAACAAATGCAGAAACAGCCTCACGAAGCAGGCTGTGTCACGACTTAATGCTACATTAACTCCTGGCTAAAGACCAGAGTATTCAAAGCATATTTTGAAGATGCTACACCTGCCACACTACCTGCCAGAGCTAAACAACTGGCACCGCATCATCACTGAAAAGGAACACAAAAGCTGTTACACCTATTGTCTTTGATGGAGGAAAACCAAGAAGATCCCCTCCCCTTGTTTAATTAAAGCCTTTCTGCCCAGCAATTTCTCCTTTCCTCACCAGCAAACTATCTATTTCCCTCCTCTCATTCACAGGCCAGCTCCACAAACAGTTACAAAGCTTCTAAAAGGTCATATTTATTTAAAGGCTGCACCAAAAGCCCTGAAGAAGCTCCCAAGTCACCCAGGCTTCTTTGAACTACAACAATTTCCGCAGTGTGCCAATGCTCATTCGGTGACCGAGCCACACGCTGCCTCTGCCCCAGACAGCCCGGAGTTTCTGGTTAATATCTCCACAGTGCCATTAAGCTTATAGGGGTGAACTAACATTTTCCTTTTCAAGCACCAGGGTTCACGCTCCTCCTCTCCCACTTCAGAAGGAAACTGCTTCCCCTCCCAGATCCATGGCAGCATTCTGCGGTGCCTGAAAAGCAGCTGTGCTGTTTTAATGAAGGAGGCTGACTAGGGAGCTACTTTAGGACTCTTAGCTCAGCTTCTAAACACTATTAGCAAGCAAGAATCCCAGCTGGCTGGACAAAAGCAGCCTAGGCAAGGGCGGGCTGAGAGGCAGCTGGAAACACACAAATAACCTCGCAGTGGAAAAAGAAAAAGGTAGCGATTATTACACCCCTCCTAGTTGCCGTTTGCCCACAAGGCCTGTGAGGGAGCAGTTTATCTTCCCACTGTTTTTATTTCTTGCTTCCAAGTGAACTCTGTGTTGTTTAGTATTCCCAGATCAGTTTTTTGCAATGGAAAGAAAGCTGAAAGTTGTGTTTACACAAAAAGCTGGTGTCAAAAATGTAATGGTCTGGCGTAAAAAGGAAACTGAGAAAAAAAGCCCTGTAGTTTGGAAGATTTCAGGAGAGAGAAAACTGAATCCAAATGTAACTATAAAAAAAGAAAGAAGAAAAAAAAAGACAATGAATGAAAGGTATCTGCTGTCTGTCTTTATTATGCAAGTCTCTCCTATCCCTCTGCAACGGACTGGAAGAATATGTCTGCACATCTCAAAACAAATCGGATGTTTTGTTTTTTTCTGAGTGAAACAGAGTTAAGGCAGGCTTTAAAAAGCAGGAGAAGGCAGGGTGGATCGCTGCAGCGCACTGTGGAGGAGGCTGAAGCAGCAGATCAAACCTCCGTACCCGAGCCCGGGCTGGCAGATCTGGGCACAGCCTGGTTGCTGTGCCAGAAAGGCGGCGAACATGCCAATCAGGCAATGCAGGCGACGCCAGGCGCGGGTGTGATGTAGCTCAAAGAAGCAGAAGAAAAAAAAAAACAACAGAAAGAAAGGGGGAAAGAAAGGGCCTGGCCTGCCCCAAAACCCCTGCAGCCAGGTCCTGCGATACTCACCGCTTTTCCTGGGACAGTTATTTTTCCTGCTGCTTGCGGCATGTCTTGGCAACAGAGGGGAAAGAACAGCCAAGTGGGAGATGTGCTTTCAGCATCACCTTGGCTATCATTTTAGTGACACTGAATGCTTCAAGTTTTTCAGTTCCAGAATTAAACCAAGATTTACGGTTTTCGTATCTAATAAGATTGTCAGTGTTGGTCCCAAACTGGTGCAACATGCAATCCTCGGTCAGCAGGTAAGTGAGCAGAGACTAGAAAAAAATAATTTAAAAAAATGTCACCTGCATCCAGGCAGCAGGAGTAAGCATAATTTTTCCAGTCATAACCTCATCTCTTCTTGTGGAATTACTTTCCCAAAACAGCTTTAAATAAAGCTGCTGCAATGGCTTCTCTCTTAAGAAGGTATGCCAACAGACAGAGGTACACAGGACTGTTCCCACCCAGTCCCCTTGGCAATCCCATCACGTAACCTTCTCCTCGGCCAACAAAACTCTGACTTAAACACATTCAAAAAAATTGGCTGGGCTTTCCGTCAGGAAGGGGTATCAGACCTGTACCACTCCACTGGAACAAAAACCTTGTTTCCAAAATGAATCTATTTCTACTCTTGTACTAAGTTTGTGCATTAGTTTCGGCAGTTGTCTCATTGATGTGTCCAGCACCCTGATGTACTTGCAGCACGGGCGTGTTCTGCCTTCTTTTACCAAACCAAGTTAAGTCTCTTCTTGGAACACAAGCTGAACACAATTACCTGTTCACTTTGGCAACCCTTTTTTTTTTGTCCTCCAAATACGAATACATCTTTCTTGAGCACAGCTGTTGAAAAGCACACAGTATACTCCACCTTCTGTTTCACCAGGGCCTCCTAATAATAGTATGTCTTCTCTCTGCTGGTAACAGCTCAACAAACTGGGCCTAGGATTTAATATACATTAATTTCCACAGCTGTATCATACTGCTGCCTTAGATGCAACCTCAAACAGATCAATCATGTAGGATAACCCTGGTGGCTTAAATGACCAGAACTGGGTCCTGTAGATGTCCTACTTTCCTGCAGACTCTTCCCACTACACGTGAACACGAGCAACAATTGCCAGATGCACTCTTCAACTCTTGCTGCCAAAGCCAAAGGTGGCACCTGGTTGTGCATCACTCCAGCTGCCAGCCTTTCCCATCATCACCAGGAAAAGGTGACGTGCCAAATGAAAGTTCAGCCTGATCCGATTCCTGCTGATATGTCCAAGACTTTCTTCTCCTCCACTGCTGAGCCCCCAGCTCCTGGCAAAAATTCTTGTCTCCAAGTACAGGGCCTGCTGCTCTGCACTGCTGAACATTATCCCATTTCCATGACTCCAGCACAGTGTCATCCAATTCCTCCTGTACAACAGCCTTATTCTCCTCTTTTGGTGATGGTGCTTCCCAGCTTGGTGTCACCAGCAAATTTAATTAGAGCATGCCTCTTTTTTGTGCCAAGGTCATTTATTATATATAAAACATATATATATATATATATAAAGATAAAACAAGAGTTAATCTCTAGTCTTGAGGAAATCCATAAATGATTTACCAGTTTACTGATACTTTTTCTTTCAGTACCACTTGTTAACATTCTCCTTGCTGCCTAATTCCTCCCCACCTTACAATTCTTCTACACCATACACTCACTAGATTAACTAATTGCTTCCCATGTGGCATCCAGGTAGATTAATTTCTTTCTCTAAGATGTTAACTGGAACTCTAAAGAAAGTGCTGGCAAAGGCAACACCTTTGCTTAAGAAATCATATTTCACTTTATTCCACTTTCCAGTTAGTCCCAAGTCTTTCACTTTTTGTCCATTCTAAATTTGTTGTAAAGCTTTGCACACTGTTTAGGTAAAATTAACAACTCCAATTGCCTGAATGACTTTTCCTTTCGCCTTCTAAATACAGGCAGGTCAACACAACTCACCATTCACATGAGTCAACAGTAGACCCAATGAATTTTACTGGAAATCTCTGCTCCCAACCCTGCAATTTCACCTACCGGTTCTTTCAGCATTCTTGGATAGAGATTATGCAGCCTTCCAGTCCCAATGCATGGAGGTCTATGCCTCCACCTAAATACGACTACCTCATCTCACATCCATATTCCTGTAATCTACCTTGCCTTTGCTTCCGATGATGCACATCAGAATAATCAAGCAAAAATAATTAAATTTTTAAAGTCATATCTTCATCAATTTTAATATCCACTGATATGGCAGCACAGACCTTGTCTATTTCACATCCTTCGCAATATCTAATGTCCTTGTCCACTGACAATCTAAAATAATCTAAAGAGTACTCCTAAAAATGTGTTCTAGTGCTTAGATATGGTATTATACAATTTCTAAAAGACATACAGGTAGCATTCATGCTGCCTCTTTAAGCTGAACTACTGAATGGAAGCTAAAATTCTTGGCAATGATACAGCAGAAGGTACCTTGAGAACAAGCCTAATAATTTCCAGTGGAACTAAGAAGGAAGAAGCACTTGAAAGCAGTATTTTAGAAAAAGGAACACGTAAATAAAAGGGTTTGGTGGATAAACACTATCCAGTGGGTTGCAGTTCAAAACTATTTTATATAGCACTACAAAAGGTCATTTTACAGCATAGTCAGGTTAAAACTCCTTATCCCAAGATGGTTACAGTCAGAATGAAAAGATTATATGGTCTGGGAAGGAGAAATGGTGAAAGAAGGCATAACGTGTAAAGTGAGACAAAACATTTCTAAACCATACATACTATAGCTATATTTACCTTGAAAAATTATCACAAATAAATATGCGTATTGCACTGAGATATTATAGCCAGGACAGCGTACAACCTATTACACTGCAACCAACATCTTAGGAAATGGATATGGCATCCATGTTCATTACATGTTCTAAGTAGTCCTAACCAACTACCCAAACAGAAGAACTACAGAGCTGAAACATTTATTATGAGAAAACAGGTACCTGGTGACCTAGTTTAAGGCTTCAGTTTTGCCCTATTGTTTTTAACTGAACATGAAGAGTTACCGAAGCTGTTTGATTCAACATACTAGGCTACAGAGGTAAGCTCCTTGTAGCTTTAGTTCAGAAACTGAAGAACATAAACCCTTGCAAACTAAGAAAGGATAAAACTGCAAGGGAAGTTTCACGCCTGTGTGCAAAATATGGAAAGTTGCATTAACTTCTCTCATTTCCCATGCCTGGCTACTTCCTGTTTCATTCAAAATTTTCTTCAAAAGAAAATCATGGATGCCATGCAAAAATGGTCATACAACACGTGAGAATTTGTAACCTGCTGTGATTTTTGCATATATACCCCAGACAAAGAAAGTCAAATAGCCACAAAGTAACCAGACAAAGGCAAAACCAAGAGCACATGTGTTGGTATTTTTTGAAGAGTAGACATATTTTCCTTCTGCCACCTAGTGACCAATTTATTCAGATAAAAGTAGCGTTTAAAATGTACTATATTAAATGGAACACCTTCATGACTCTTCCTCCATCTGACAGCAGTAGTGTTGCTAATCGCATTATTCCCAGAGACAAGTACTGTACAAGTCATGTTGTTGTGGGCTCCTTATAGTAAAGCTCTATAATGCTCATCACCGGAAAGCTTTGAGAGCAGAGTTCACTCTCATTAGAGCTAAGACTTTGAAGGCTGCCTTACACAAGCACATCTGGTGAACCTGTCACACACTACAGCTCCAATTCCCCATATAGCTGACAGAACTGTAAATAATTTCACAGATCTTCACAAGATTTTTATAGCTTGCAGGATGCACACTTGTTATTTTAAATCTTACTGGTCCAGGGTAGAGAGATTTCTAAAGTAATTAAACTTGATCTGTGCAGTCACTCAGTGGCACTGCTGAAAATTTGCCTGGCCCTACGTACAGATGGTAATAAGGGCTGGGATAACTTAATACTTTAGCTGTATATCAGAAAAGCCATTCATGATGGAAAAAGAGTGTCTTTGAGTTCTCTCTGCACTGTGAAAAAGTGACCTGTAATAGAAAGGCCACGAAGGGACTATCCAAATTCATTTGGAAGAAAACTGGCCTAAATATTTTCTTATTCATCTATCAAGATCTGTACAATACTGTGTGCCCCCATAGGAAGGGGCTGCTTGTATCTCTGTCTGTCAGGAAAGTAAAACCACTTCAGTACACTCTTGACTTGTATCATTTATACCACAGATTCCTTGGGTTCCTGGCACTAACTCCACAGTTAAATTTAAAAATCCAAGTGTGTCAGAAACAGCAATTTGCACAGAGACCTTTTTTTCAGCCACAAAACAGTCCTGCCTTTGACATCATTACTTGATAGCGAATCACTGTTTCTCCTTTCCTTTCACTTCAGTGCTGCTTCTTTTTCATGGGTCTTGAGAGGAAAGAATCTCCAACTTCTTCTAATTTATTTCATTGTTTTTAGTTTTAAAACAAAGCCTTTCCAAGAAGCATCTTCCTAAACACTATAATAAGTACAAAACCCTTTCCACAAAATAGAGAAAATGAAAGTTGCTAAGTTTGCTTTTACTATGTCTCCCTCACATCATTTTCAAATATTTAACTTCAAATAATTTGCCACAGATTTACCTAGCATCAATGCATTTACAGAACTGTCCTGAACTTCTAGGCATACCTAAATTTTACTATGCTGTGGCAGAGGCAATGGTACTGTGCAACTCCACTCACAATGCTTAAAGTCTAGAGAAGGGCACTGGTTTCACTTTTGCAGTTTTTACATGGAAATCTTTACAAAAGACCTGAATTGGATTCCTTTTTTTTTAAAAAAAAGGGTGGGAGAGAAAGAGGAGAAGGTACTTTGTGCCTGATTGACACTGATGGATTAGAGTCAAGCCCATGGTCTAACTGAGATGATAAGAAACCCCCAAGCAACAGGCCACCATGCTTCCTCCCTATCAAAAAATCTTCTCAAATCAAGACAGAGCAAACAAGACAGAATTTTCTTTAATTTGCTGTCATTATTACTATATATCCCCATGATACACGCTTTGTCCATGAGGCAAGAGGAAAGCACCAAGTTTTCTTGCATGGGATTATTGTGGCTTTTTATTATTATCTGTATTAAAGACCTAAAACTAATAATGCTTCCCTTTGCCACCTGCCGCATCATAACTCCTCCCCGCCACATTCTTTCCCACTTCTTACCTTGTCATCTCGTCCTCTAGCTCTCGACTCCCTTTCGCGGCTGCCTGTAGACTTCTCACCCTTGGATACCGCGTGCGCTCTGCCCACAGGCCCACGGGGCTGCAGTCCTGGTGATTCTTTCCTCAAAGGTTTTACCTCTCGGTTGGGACGTTTTATCTGAGGTGGAGCCCTAACAACAAGCAACCACAACAAAAACATGCTAAAAACAGTGAAAAAAGAGCAACATTAAGAAGGAAGGATTCTAGTTTTTCATTAATTCCCTTAGTGCATTATTACTAAAGCTGACAAGCCCCTAAGTCTTATCTCCCTGTATCTGCAAATCCAGCAACATATTTCTGGTTCTGTCTGACATTCAAAGTAAGAAAAAAAAATACAAAAGGAAAAAGAAGTTTCAACAGAGGAAAAAAAGAAAATTACCAATACTATTAGATCAGTATTCCTAACCAATCTTACAGCAAACCAACACACATGTAACAAAAGAGGAAACAATTTACTACAAGTCTTCAAACTGTATTTTCCTCTGACTCCAGACCAGGAGATTATGTTAGGCTACATTCATATGCACAAGTTCTACACAACCAGATGACATTCCTGGTGAAAAAACTTTAAAAAAGAAAAAAAAGCTGGCTATTACCTTTGACAGGCCCAAAAACAAAGGAGGGAGAATTTTAAAACAATCCTCCTACCTCTGACTTCATTCCCCTGTGTGAAAATGTCAAAAAGTAAAAATTGCCTAGAAAGCAAAAGCAAACAGAGCCAAACTGCAACCACCTATACTTGTGTGCATCACCCACAATGTCAAAGAGAACTCAGCAGTGGCACGAGAAGAAAGGATTTGGTTCTAAGACAAAACGTCACAGTCATTTTGTTCCAGGCATTGAACTTGAAATATAGAACTAAAATAAATGGCCAGGAATGTCACCCGACTTTAATTAGTGCCCCCTATGAAACCTTCTACCGATTCTTGTTTTCAGTAACTCAAAATTTGCTAACTCCAAAAACAGTTTCCTGGAATATGGCTTAAAAAGACTACACACTTAAACACACTGCTGATACAACTGTTACATTTTGCTTTGTATACATTTTCATCAAACTTAACAGCATAGAAGAGTGGCTGATTTCCCTTACTTATTTGCACAAGATTTAAATTTCAGCTTAAAAAAGCAGATAAACTATTGGGCCTTTACCTCTAAGAAAGATACAAGAATAAATACATCTGGCACTTCACGTAACATTACCACAAAGATTCTGATAATAATTTCTACCACTCACAAAAGTAATCAGCGTTAATATTATTTTGCACTTACATTCTCAGGGTTTTTTGAAAAGTGAAGATCCATTTGTCTGATAATCATAAAGCACATAAAATTACAAGTAAACTTAGCATTTCTTTCTGTCAACCAAGGTCTCCCATTTTAATTTGTTCCTTTGCTTATGTGAGTATACACACGTTAAAATTCTTTGCTATAATAATGTTAGAAAAATGTTGGCATGATAAACGTTATTCTTGTTTTTAAATCAGATTTGTTGTTTCCAACAACCTGTGTCAAGCTCTATTAGGGTGAAAATAGGGATTTCAGAAAATGCACAAGCATCTATTTTGAGAAAACTTTCAGCTAATTAAAGTTACCTTAAAGGTGGCTACAGAAGAGAAACACCATGTATAACAGAACGTGTTTAGCAATAAAACTAACTAATGGATTAAACACAGGTCATATTATCTGTAGCTAGGGAGCGATTTCTAACCACCGTGTCCTTCAAGATCCTTCAGTTCCAGCCCCTTACCGACTCCTCAGCCATCAGTGAATTCAACTGCTTAAATAAACTGAAATGGAAAAGTTTTCTCCCTGCACATGAGAAAGTCACCAACTCTCCAGCAGATTCTAGTTCCAGGCACTTAGCTAGTCACTCCTACCAGAATAAAGGAGAGACTTCCTTTAGAACTTCAGCAATAAATGCAACTGTAGTTTAATTACTTTTTTTCCCCAATGAATTATAATAATTCTTTACTACAAAAGACTAAGGGGTAAATGAAATGTGCTTTTCACATTACGGATGCATTCAAAAAAGAACATAAAATTATGGCAACCCAACTTTATTCCACCCACGCTGCTTGAGCCTCTCATTACCTGTGTTCAGCTGGAACAGGAGGGGGCCAAACTGCAGGATCTCTAAAAGGCTCATCTTGACAGGATACAGGGATATCTGCAGGTCTATCCATTTTAAAACTCTCTAAAGTGTTGACAATGCTCTTAACTTGTTCATATTCTTCAACTAATTCTTGTCGGACCTTGAGAAATACACACGTTATTTAAAAATTGTTGCAATTCAAACTTTTTTTTTTAAACCCATAGAAAGTACCTCAAAACACACGCCACCCTCAAGAGCAGGGACTCCCAAGCCTTTCCATTCACAAACCCCAGGCCTATCAGGCTGACAATAGATCTTTAACAACAGCATAAACAATTGAATCTCTGTTGAGTTCATCTTCCTGCCTGTCAATGTCATGACCAGACATGATTGCCAACACAGCGATCACTCTTCCGTAACATGTGCTGATGCTTAGATTTATGTGTGCATGTTGACACATATGCACACATACACACACTTTTATACTAGTAAGGGTGCTGTTGGCAGATCTTTAACATATTTGCTACTACTCTGGCTTAAAAGAACTTCTCTGATTACAGTCTCCAAGGTCCTAGTTATAAAACTGGCTAAATCATTAAAATATAGTATTACAAAATTAACTTTGTGAGGGGCACAACATCATCATACAGTCAAAGCACAAGCCAATTCTTTGGTGGACTGCAAAGATTAGAACAGAAAATGGGAACTTTAACACCCTATAGCATAATTTCAAATGATAAGTAGAGTAAGTGAAATAAAAATTAGAGGAAATGATGTCTCAGAAAGAAATCAGGTTGCAGAATTATGCAGCTGAATTTTATACTTGATGTTTCTATTGCCACTAGTCAGGAAATTAGAACTACTGCAATAATTTCAAGATTATTTACTTGCTATTTGTTCATTTTAATTTTCTTCCATGAAACCTAGGAAAAATAAAATCTGTGTAGAAATTTGCTAAGTTTTAAGTGATACGGTTTGTTATGAGCTCAAGTTTTGTATGCTAAGGTCACTGGTTCTTAGCACACACCAGCAGCCAAAACCAGCATTGTACATTCTTGCTCAGAAGCATAAGCTTTCGGTGCATTAGCTTAAGATGTACTAGGATTCACCTGAGTGCACTTGTACTGCATCTTACCAGTTTTCCACCTACACTCAGTGATGCTTTCCATCCTGCAGGATCAACCTCTGTGCTTACTTTGGTTTTTACCTACTTCAGGGTCATAACACCCCGATGTCACCTCTTCATCGAAGTGTTGGTGCACAGCTAAAACTAATACATGCATTGCTATGCATGCCTAGAAATCAGTATTGGCACTCTACAGCTAAGATTACCTTAGGCCAATGTGAATCTTGCCTGTTACAGGCTCACAGCTGGAGCTAGAGGCATCCTGACCCTACTGGAAAGGCACATAGGCTCTAAAAGCTCTTGTGAAGAAACACTACAGTCAGGATATTTGCAGGCTGCCACCAGGCACACTACTGAGTGAGGCTACAACTAGCATACCCTGCAAGGCTGAATCAAAAGCCAGGATCTGAAGTCAGCTTACAAGAAAGCCAAGGAAAGACACCAGGCATCCAGCTGTGCTCATGTCATACATCCACGTTAAAAAAAGCTGGGAAAAATATTGCCTGGAAATGCTGCAGCCAGGCTTCACTTTGTGGCAAATAGAGGAAGGCAACTGAGGACAATATCCACAGATGTCAATGGTGCTGCCTGAAATCCCGACTCTCTTTGCTGTGCATATCCTGAGCAGATTGCGAGTAATCAAGAGGATCAGGAGAATGGAAGTCTGCACATCCAGACTGTCTGCTGAGGTTATAAATATAGCAACAGCAGATCAGGGAACTACTACTAAACTGCATCACATCTTATGACTGTTCTTGCTAATGGTGCTTACTGGCGAAAAGATATGGCTGCTAGCCTGAGATCTTCCCATCTCCCTGTGTGCTTGTAAAGGAACCATGATGGGTACGTGCAGGGTGAGGTGTCTTGTCAGCACACATTCAGAAGCATGCCTCTTCCAGCCTTATTTTCACCTGCTCATCCCATTTTTCTCTACAGACTCTCATCTCCCCTCTCAGAACAGCATCTTTCCTCACCCAGCCTGCTCTATATATTCAAAAGAGCAGCAGCAGCCCTCCACTTTTGGTGGGGCAACTTCAAGACAGAAAGTGCTGACATAACCATTTGCTGGGTATGGTGTATAAAAGACTGAATGACTAAATGGTCAGCACTCAGTAACAAACATACATCACCCCTTTCTGGATCCTATAGTTCTCCTAAAATACTACCAGATACATCCCACAGTAATGTATTGTCCTACTCTAATATTTTCCAGGAATTTTCCCACCAAAAGGACAAAATAGAAGATTTCAGCAGCACAGAGAAGTTCTTCTCTGGTTTAACACTTAAACCTTGTTTAAGAAGAAAAATATATATGACTGTTGTCAGCAAGATACCAGCAAGGACAGAAGCAAAGTGAATGGTAAATCCCCAAGGCCCTGCACAGTTCTTGCAATGCTGCATTTACTTCACTAGAACCTCTATGTGCATCGGTACAAACAGAGCCTTGGGTATGGGAAGAACTTGATCACTTCACAGTGCAAAGCAGCCTTCTTGCTTGTTCAGATGGGGTAGCTGTATCTTTCCAAAGACACAGAACATCCAGCTCAGGCAGGATTGCTCTGGTAAAGACAGTCAATGCTTGACATGCCCCCCCGCCCTGCTTTGCTCTCTTTGCTTTCTCATCACACAATCAGCAGACAGATCCCCCAATGCAAGAACTTCCAGCTGAGTTACAAATGTGATTGATTACTAATTTGGTTCCTTCAAACTGTCTAACACGCATCCCTCCTGTCCAAAAATAAATCCAGCCAAACAGCTGCTGTGAGGTACAAAGGAATGATACAGCATAAATCCTCCAGGGCACTGCTCCATGAGAGACAGCGGCTTCCTACTCCAGTGCTCCAGGAATACAGACAGGATTCCTCCTACGAGCCTTCCAACACATGCGGAAAAGTTGGTGGAAAACAACTTGCTAGCACTGAGGGCCGGAGTGCTGTCATTCAGCTCTCTGGACCAGCAAGGAGGATAGTATCTGAGAATTGAGAGAAAGTGAGCCTTTGATGCACTGGAAGCTGAAAACAGAATAACAACTGCTGGCCATCTCTTATCTAGACTTGAGAAGACCAAATTCTGAAATACACACCCTTACCACTTAGACAGTACCTGGCAAACCAACCAACAAAAAACCCTCAAGGTACTCAAAGAACAGGACCACAAAGGAAAACCAACTGATAAATTCCTAGGGGCCTTAAAGAAACCGAGTCAGATGAAACAGGTGCAGAAAGAGTTTCTTGCAGCTGAGAAACAACTCAGACATGAGACAAGAAGGGCTGTGCCGTAATTATGGAGGTGACTGAGCAGCACCTTTGAGTGATCAGTGCTACTCTGGAGCAACCTTGGAAAGCTGCAAACAGGACAATCACTGGTCTGGACTCCCCCAGTCTCTTTGCCTCCTGTCATACCCCTCCCTTGGGTGCCAGTGCCCTCAGGGGGCTTCAGCTCAGGTTGTAAAGAGCCTGAAGAAAGCTTTTAGGTTATTTATGTTTAAGCAGTTTTAGGAGATAGCGTGGGTCAAGTTAGCAGCTCATCACTGCCAAGTAGGAAGATCTTGCTTCTCCTTTCTTTTTCTCCCCAACCACACTCTGCCACCGCTCTTCTGGATTCGATGCTGGCATCTCAATACAGTAACCCAGCTTGGTAAAATGGCAGAAAATTAGCCTTGGAGGGTTGAAAGAAAATAAAGGACACTTTTGCTGGGTTAGCAAACTGCACTGGCTTGCTACCCTGTGATCAGGTGAATCCCAGGAGAATGAATGGCAGGGTGCAGAAGAAGGAGAGAAGCTGGTGCAGCTGGAGGGCAGACTAGGTGGGGAAGAGCTTGGCCTCGCTAGGCACGGTGGGATGTTAACTGGGTTTCAGCTACCGTGTGAAACTGCCTGCTCCCCAGAGCCACACTCCACCAGCCGCCCCTACCAGACACATTACCTCCTCCATAGAAGCAGCATCGTGGGCATTGGGTGATGTTGGAAAGCCTGATAAAAAGTGCTTCAGCCCAGGGGATGGCCCCACAGCTTTGTTTTGACATTCCAGCCCTAACGATTTACAGTACCTAAGCAGAAAACACATCCTAACATATGGGTATATAACACAGTGACCAAGAGTTGAGTTTGCTCTTTCTTAGTGGTAGTTCCAAAAACCATTTCAGGGACTTCCTTTGTATTGCACAGTCTGGCAACTGTTGTATCTTTGGCATCACCAGCTTTTATTTGCTATGCGAGAGCTTGTACTTCTACACAGCTTGCCACAGCAATAAGCATGGGTATTTGTACCTTGGTAAATACAAATAAGGTAGTTTGTTTTTTTTTTTAAATTATATCATGCTGGAACAAAACCAATCAAGTTTCTATAAAAATGTTTTCCAAACCTGAAATTACTGCCTGCAATTAGTGTTAGTTATTCAACAAGTTCCATTTTAAAAAAGTGAAAATAACAATTCCCTAAACCATACCCAAAATGGATGCCCTGTAACCCAGTCTGATCCCATGGAGTCAAAGTATAACTCCTGTAATCACAGTTCTTCATGAGTTACCTGCAGAATATTCCTTAATTACTTATGGAGTAACCTAGGCATGAAGCAAAAACAACATAAGCACTGATTGACTGACATGTGTTTAAAATTTTAAAAAAAGTTAAAGTCATCCTTTATTCTTTAAGCAAGAATACAGTGCACCCAATCACCTGCACCAATGACCATGGCCTGTAAGGGTGCCTTGCTGGCTGCTCCAAGCACTCTGGGAATCATTGAACTCCTGCCTCAGCTCTGGCTGAGGCTCCTGTGCTCTCAGATATTGTGTAACACAGAGCACACGGTTATAACATGCAGCAGGTTTTGCTCGACAGCCGCTGGCCTTGTCGTAAGCCAGTACTATCTCCCGGGGGCACGTTCTGCTGTCATTCTGCAGCTGCTGAACTGTCACTGAAGCAGCTCTTTCCTACAAGCCAGCTGTCTAGTAAAAAGACTGCAACAGCCAAGAAACTCTTTCAGAATAAACAGGGGGAATGTCAACACAAGTAAAGTTCACAGTAGTGGTCATGGGAGTAAACCTACCTTTTATTGTTGTTAAGTAGAAAAAGAGATGAGTTGCTTCTGATTTTGAACCTTTCCAGTCCCAGCCTGCGTTTACATGGATGAATATGCCTACATGTCAGCCAAACCTCAAAGCACAGCAAAGAAGTAACTTTTTCTTTTTCAAATGAGCTCAGAGGCCTAGGATTGAGGATAAGAATGGAGCTACTTTCAGCCACCCAAGAGCAAGCTGGGAACTCCCTGGATGCAAAACAAATAAGGGTCTCCAGAGCAGGTTGCCCTTGATATCCCCCAGCCAAGCTAGGTTTCAGATGGTCAATGATAATGAATTTTCCAAAGGGTCAGAAGAATTCTTACATTGTCACATCACTGCTTTTGTGGACCCTCCAGGATGCAACTTTTGCCCTTTTGAAGTTCTGCAGGTCATGTCAGACTAATAACACAATCTGTCTCCCCCAGTCAGTGCTGATTTTGAAGTCCCAGAAGCAGTATTGCATCAAGTGGAACTGAGCTAGTCAGTTGTTCCCAGAGGAGCAGAAGATACACGTTCATGTTCCTCCCAACTATCAGCACCAAGTCCAAGGAACCCTTGAAATCAGGGTGCCCAGCTGCAAAGCTGAAGCTGTCTGACTGTGTGACATGAAATACAAGCCACCAAATACTTGCACAGAATACCATTCTATCCAGACCAACCTGCAGAAATTTGAAAACAATGACACCTAAGCAAAGAGAGGTAGATCAAGAGTGTTTGGGAGTCTGACCCAAAATCCCAACTATTTCTGGTTCACCTCTGGTCTACGTTGCTTAATAAACTGCTGGAAAAATCCCATGTAGTATACAAGGCAACAAACCAGATCCACCTAGCACAAAGTATCTATTCAGGATGGAGCACCCACTATAGAGAAATGACCAGATAGGGAGAACAATGGTTCATGTAACAGGTATGAGTTGGTCAGCTGCAGAGCCAGGGTTATAGCTATTCTTTGAGATGGTACTCATATGAACATTCCTATTTTATGAGCGAACATGTACACAAACACCTGAAACTGAGTTCACTGCCTCAGAAGTACCAGTAGGACAAATACCCTGTTCGTGCGCTTCGCGCAAAAGTACAGAAAGTAAGGACGTGCTTCATACCGCCAGATCCCCTCAGCATCGGTGTCCCAGGAATCCTTCAGGAGGTTCAACATTGTGAATGTGCACGCAGACAGTACATCTCGGAGAAGAACTGGTTTAAGTAACAATCTTCTCCTCTGAGCACTTATCTACATGGACATTCACACTGTGGACCACTCCCAACAGTAAAAGCTCTACCAACCCAGTGTCTGCTAGAGATTGCTAAACTCCACCTCCAAAAGGTACCAGTGGTGTTATCCTCCTCAGATTCCTCAGAGGATGGAGAAACCGAAGAACCTAAAGAACAGGCTAGTTCCATATGCCAGAAGAGACAGAATTTCTGGTAAAAATCAACTGCATTCATCCCCTTAACCATGACCTAAGGGTTGCTTTACTTCTGGTGCCGCTTGCAAGAAGCATACAGGTATGGGAATCTTTTGGTTTTGTACATTACTGATACCAAGCTGGTTAGACCTGAATTTTGCTAAACCTACGTAATCTGTATGGCATAGCTCTTTCATGAGAATGATCTAAAAAGAATAGCTATGTATTATTTTGAGAATGAGTGCTTCTTGTGATCCGACTTTTGGCTTAATTTTTTTCAGAACAGGCTGTCTGTCAGACAGCTACTAAATGTGACTGACAGTTTGGATGTAGCTGCTGTTGGAGCTGGAAAGCAGTGCTAACATCCAGATCATCAGACCCCCTCTTAGTCTGTCTCCAGGAGTGCGAAAGCACAACAATTATTTATCAAGAGTGGGTAAGAAAGCAGGTCTACCTCTATAGGTCTCACCAAACCATTCAGGTGCAGGTATAGAAAAGCTAGTGGTTCCAGGGCTGCATCGTTTGCTCTCAGGGCTATATCATTTTGTTCCCAGTGCTACGGGTAGTCCCATAAATGACTGAGAAGGCAAACTGCCTGGGGATGAAGGACTTCCTTTTTTTTTTTTTAATCACACTTCTTACTTTTTTGGTGTTTGTCCCTGAGTTGAGACTGGCACCAGCAACAGCAAAGCGATAGTCTGACAAAGCTCATCTGCCACCGCTGTGTTGGGAAGTCCCAGAATTAACATGAGCGCACAGCGTGACAGACGCTACCCCACCTGCTGCTGATCTTTCTGGGGACAGTTCTCTAAAGCATTTATGGGACACTGTCAGGGGCCATTCTGTTTTTACCTAAAAGGGATAATTTCTGAGAAGGTGCCAACTTCAGATCCTCTGCTAAGGAGCCAGCTGCCTTCCCCAGGGAATAATCCTGTGAACTGTGTTAATGGTCCTTTATTACTTGAGGCTTGTCTCCAATGTGCAGCACACATTCCATGGTACACAGGCTTCTCTGAAGCAGTTCAAACAACACACAACATCATGAGACTTGAAGTAACCTTCACAAGATAAGAGCTGTTAAAAGTTTAATGGAAGAATCAGTGTCATCAGAGGAAACACTAAATACTGGAAGTGAAGGCAATGCGGTGATGCAGCTGCAGAACAAGGAAAGCTTCATGCTCTACCTTCACGTCAGTTACAGGTTTGACAGAAACTAAGGACACACATGGGGTATGAACACCTTTTATCAGCGTGCCCTGGGGTGGGGAGGAGCTTGAATACAACATTCAGCTTATTACACCACGAGGAAAGCTAGGCACTATCCCTGCTGCTTGTACACGCACATGCTTTGCAAGCTTTTAATAAGCAGACTTTTACGGTTCTATGATAAATACCTATGAATAGTACTGTCATTGCAAAATGATTGCTAACAGTGTTGTAGCTATCAGTACACAAAATACTGTTAGCGTCAGATGTTTCAAGCACAAAACCGTAACAAAGCACCTGCTGTAATAAAAAGGAAAAATTTGCTTCTGTTTTTAAGTGACACCATTTAAACGTATGATATTTAGAAAAACTCTTCTTGTAATCATCTCTTCAGCTACTTACTGCAAAATTATACCTTTTATGGGAGCTATGTTCTTTCAAAATGTAATATTTATGCAACATGAATTCTTTATTCTGGAATACACCTTTATATGTTTATCCTCCAATTTTTATTTTTTCTTGATGGAGCACATTTTGTACAATGAAAAATGGGATGACAAAATGTAAGGAAGACTTAAATACTGAAAGTGTTAAATGAGAGTTCTTAGATTTCACCTGCGAATTACTTCCTTGGGTTCAACAGTACTCTGCTTAGCAGGGAGATACATGTGTGCAAGACTCAGGCTAAGAGTATTACCTGGAGTTTTAGAAACCTGATCTGAATTTGCACACTGTAGCATTATAGTTAACTGCTACTCAGACAACCATTCTAGTGATGCTAACCCATCCACTCACATCTTAGTTTACTGGACATTAGATGGTCAAAAGATAGAACACCAAAAGGAAGCCCTCAGCAAAACAGTTTTTCCAAAGTAGACAATCACACCACAAACAGAGCAGTGATTAGCCAGACATCCTAAGTGAAAACAACAAAAAAATTGATTCAGTTAGAACAAAAGAATTCCTTCTGCATGCGCCACAAAAAATTATTTTCCCATAAATATCAACAAAATATTGTAAAAGAAATGTTGTAAACTTAACTGAAGTATACGTCCTCTACATCTTAAAAGGTTTGGGATGTATAGTGTGTTTTTCAAATATCAAGTAATAGAATAAAGGCAACCATATTTCACCTTACCTGTTGCCATTTGCCCTTAATTGCTGGATCTCTGATTGACTGGCAATGTCTCTGGATTTGCTGGATGACACCCTGGTAATATACCATAGAAGAGTCATAATTCCCAAGGAGTGCGTATTCTCTTCCTTTTTTGGCATTATCGCAAATCTCTGCTAAATTCATCTTTACTCAAAAGTCTAAAAGAGAACATAATCATCAGAAAAATGAATTTTACATGCTGTAGAATAATTCAGACCATGACACTTTAGTTTTGTTTTTCCTCTCATAGCTGAATTATGTCCCTCCGCCCCCCATTCCTGTCCAGTCCCCCTCATTTTCCACCATTTAG
Organism: Buteo buteo; assembly: GCF_964188355.1. Taxonomy (NCBI): domain Eukaryota; kingdom Metazoa; phylum Chordata; class Aves; order Accipitriformes; family Accipitridae; genus Buteo; species Buteo buteo. Next base: position 4,286,225 of record NC_134188.1, on the reverse strand, counting down.
CCCTGAAGTATCTCTTTACTAGCCTAAGGTTTGAGAACATGAATCACAACTCTTTTATAGTGATAAAAAACACAACTTCTTTGCTGCCTTTGGCCCCACTCCTGTTAAATTAATGCAAGAAAATTAAATGCCCTGCCCCCACTGAACCTAACAAGCCAAACTTTAATTTGTAGATCACCACAATATACTGGCAGCCATCAACCCGTGAATCACAAATCACAGGAGGCATTAAATTGCTTTTTATACTGTTGTATTACATACGTGCCTAAATGTGCCAGCCAGCATCAGGGAAGTCTGCACTTAGCACTTTCAAGAGCCCTCAACCTAATGAGATTACGATATGGTTGAATGACAGCTCTAGTATAGACAAAGTTGAGAGCCTCATTCTGTTTAAATATTCTTTCAAAGTACTCCAACATCTACATGCTGACTTGGATTTTTTCATTAAATTTAACATGTCACTCTGGGATTTATGGCAGAGTTAGCAATCCAAATTTAAGATTTCTTAAAGCAGTGATTCCCAAAGTACAACCTTCCCCTAGTCCCCAAAACAATGTAAGATTTATAGATTTTACTAATTTTTTTATACAAATAGTAAATCGCAGCATGACTTTAAGGCAAACCCATAGTCCAACTTTTCCCAGTAACCATTCAAGAAAGCAATATTAAACCACACATTCAAAAGTAAGCTATGTTGTACAGCTAGGTTTGTATTTAAGGTTCAAGACCGAAGCAGTGCCTACCCCTTTATCTGAATGCCACATGACCCAAAGTCTAGGTCCTTACCACACAAAAAGAGCATCAGTTCCTTTCCCTTGTCCCCTGACTCGGGATGGGTGGGGTCCCTGACATTCACCCTGATATAAACCTCTGGAAATCAAAAATAAAAAATTACAATTCATAGCTACCCAATGCAGAGAGTTGCATTGACCAAGGGGGAGGAGGCCGGCTCGGGAGGGTCATCCACTAGCTGCATCGAGGTTTTGGCAAGACCAAGGTGGTGGAGAAGAAACAGGGAAGGAGGGATACAGCCAGACGGGGAAATAGTAGGGCGCGGAGCCTGGCGCAGCACACAGATCAGGCTGCACAGCTGAAGACAGCCCGTGCTACGGGGGTGCGTGCAGTAGGAGCAGGTGGTAGCAGAGAGAAGCCAGAACAGGGAGAAACAACCTTTCACAGCCTAGCGGGTTATAAAAACGTTAGTAGTTTTTATAGAACAGACAAGACAAGATCAAGATGGCATTAAGGGGGATGTATCTTATGCCTTTGTATTCCCTCGTGCTTGGCAAAAGTCAAACCTCTGACAATAAGTTAAACATATATCCACATGACCTTCATTCTGCCCTCCCTGAACGCTGCCTATAGCAAACATACGCTCTGCCTCTTGAGTGCCAAACTGACGGTCCCTCCTGCTGCCTGCAGCTGCACACCAGGGCTGCTCCACCACCCCGTCATCCCTGCTCCCTGCAATTAAGCCGTGGAAACCTGCTACCCTCACTTAAACCCACAGGCCACAGAGCTTCCACGTGGCTGAAGACTTTGATGGCAAGAACACACTGCTACCCCACGGCTGGCATGTCACCAAGCGCAGCAAGACGCATTGGGGCTTACTTGTCCTCGTGCTGTGCCGCATGTTTCAGGTTGCAGATCATTCCCAAGGGCTGTTACAAACTTCTGGGCAGGAGTAGAACTAAGGTGGAAAGGGCGACAACGCTAATTTTGTTTTTTCCCGGTGCTGAGGAAGGGCAGGATACATTGCTGGAGAGCTCTAGCTCTGTCGCAATTAAGACCATTTAATTTTAAAATACAGAAGATGATAACTGATAGGAAAAAGTGATGTCACTTACATTGCACTGGAATTTGATAAAACGATAGGAGCTGAAAATAGGTTACAACCCATTCAGGTCTGATGAGTCAACTTACAAACTAACAAAACACCACCTGGGGCAGAATCCATTGCCCTGTCTTCAAACACATCCAGGTTAGGATCTGCTACACAACCAGCTTGTCCCCATAAGGAAAATGGTCCTCAAATCTCTGGAGGTTTTCCCCACATGTAGCAAAAAAGAGAGAGTAAATAAAATATTTCTAAGGAACTGCTGCATTCAATTCCTAGAAATCCATTAAACAGAACATGCACTTACTGCAGCAATCTCTCGTATCTGTTTATTACAGCTAGTTCCCACCCTGCAGGCATGTTTAACTCCCTTTTGCCTTAAGAGGGCTGACACTCGCATCCAGCTCCCCTTAATCCCAGAAAAGTGCCCCGCTCACCAGAGGAGACAACCTCCTTGTCTCCAGTGGAAGCTGGGCCAACCATGGGCAGGAGGCAAGGCACAGCAGCCACACAAACACGTGCTCACTTCACAAGAGTGGTTAGCGCAGGGAGCTGGGAAGTAGGAGGCAGAAAAATTTACATGGTCTTAAAACTGCAGGGGGAAAACAAAGGAGACTCTCCCATTTCTTCCAGCAACAAGAGCTGGTCATGCTGGTGACACTGAAGTTTAAGCAAGAGCTTGATGCCCAGCATGTCATGCTGGAGAGCTTCTAAACATCAACAGGCACTGAAACTTGGAGCATACAGGGAGGTTGGTGGATGTACATGTACATACATACTGAACAGTAGATGCCTCCAGAGCTAGGCTGACAAAAGCCTCTGGAGCTCTCTTGGATTCGGGCACTTTAATTTTTACTTATCACCTACCCTAGACACCAAAGCAGGTAATGTAGCTTGAGAAGGTGAATATACCTCAGACATGTTTGAAACAGCAACTGCAGATCTCAGTCCTAAATCAGTGCTGCCCCTGACCCCCAGGCAGTTCTTTGAGGTCCTACTGCAAAAAGACTGGCTATTTTAAACTAATGGCTAAAAATACTTTAAACAAACTAAAAACCTTTTACGTGCACCAGCGATGGCAAAGTTCGTTCAGAATAGCCAAAGTAAGTCAAAACAAGTACAGCCAAAATTAAGGAAAAATTATTTTTAGGAAAGAATTCCTTCCTGGATTGTTTTCTGGACAACCTCACTCTTCAGCACCGGGGGTGGGGAGGAAGAAATAACTCGAGAAGGGGGCTTTTTCATGTTATGTACTTACTTTTTATTATCCGTTCTACATTACGTTACAGAGTTCATACAACATTGCAAACATCCAAGGAACCAGAAATACAGAAGTCATAAATAGCACTTCTGTTGTTTGTTTTTTGTTGCTTGGGGTTCTGTTTAAATATTTGGTTTTCCTACCATATCACAGCCACATCCTTTAAGTAAATACACAGCCAGGGACAACTATTGTCAGGTACATTTAGAACAACTTACACATTACTTGTGACACCAGCTTTTCATTCTATCATTGCATGGTTCTTTCCTGCACTAGACCATAACAGCTCCACAGCACATCAAGATATCCTTGGAGATTCCTTAGTTCACGGATCATTGACAAGAAGAGACATTACAGACATTCATGTCGGCATAGCTGCCACACATGGGGTCTTAAGCCCACTTGTGAAAAACCCTGCAGCAACTAGGCTAAAAGGTCACAGGGGATATTAATCTCTATTCTTTGGAACATAAGCTGAGCTGATCCCTATCTGAGGTCAGAAAAGAATTTTTCTCCCAGAACTAAAGCAACGCACAGTTGAGCAAGATCCAAAAGACAGTCTCTATTTTAACATTAAAGCATTATACACACACAAACATATCCACAGGCAGATACAGTGGCTGTGTGAATGGTGGGCAAAGCAGGACAGCTTGTTTAGCACACTATTCCAAACTTGTGAGCAACACCAGTGGGAACGCAGGACGACTGCCCTCCTTCAGCCCATCTCCCACTTAACCTCACCACAGTGCTACCAGAGGCAATAAATGCCTTCTCCTATAGATGGGGGCTGTAGCAGGGGTTTTCCTGTTGCTTGATATTGAACATTCTACTCTGCAAGTGCCAAAATGAAAGGCATCTCTGCTATCTTCACATGTCGCTTTTATGCCTACGTGTTTTGACACAACCAGTTACACAACTGCGTCCCATTTTCTCCACAGACACTCGACTCTTGCACAGGGCAGACTGACACTCGTTAAATGAGCAGTTACTCATTTCTGCTTTACTCTCGTTGTTTCAATAGTTGCATCAAGCCTTACTTACTGCCTACTAATCAGACTTTTTCTTCGAATCAGTTGTTAATTCCTCACTGATAAGGCTATAATATACCTGTTTTTTTCTGGACATGTGTCTTGCTCTGACCAAAATTTTAGCCAGGCAGACCAAAAATTTTCCACAGCTCCCTGAGATTGCTGGACATATGGTCTCACGTCATAGCAGCTGTGCAGTATTGCTGAATGGACAGCTGAACATCTGGAAAGGCCTGGACATACACAGATGAAGACTGGTTACTAATTCTGTTTCTCATTTTCTGTAAATCAGCCGTGCAGCATGATGCCAGGCATCCCAAAATGCAATGTAAGAGACCCGACTAAGGTCACAAGACAGAAAGCCACGCTGTTAGGCACCATCTTCTGAAATCCAGTGCTGAGGTACAACTATACATTTTCCACTTCTACAAAATAGAGCTGGGCTGGCCCTCTGCTGCTGTACAACCCCAGAACAGGTCAATTGCCACACAGAGCAAAGCAAGGAAGCAAATTCCAGTGTTAAGAGGTTTTGATTTTTGGATTTTTCCACTTTTTGTGTGCACCCATTTCTGTTACCAGAGTCTAAGCAGTGAACTGAAGTTGTTCCTTTCTCAAATTCTTCTTACTGCTTGGAAGCTTTTCCTTACAATTAATCTAAACCCACCCTTCTTAGTTTAAGGCCATATTGTTTTTGTAAGCCAGCTTTGACCAGTTTCAAACAGCTTCCTCTCCCTCGATTATGTTTTCACTTAAAACAGTACAACAATCCTATTTTCCATTTTCTCTTCAAAGTTAAAACTTGTTAAAATAGAGACATACAACGATATGACAATACCTTACCTGGAAAAGCATAAACTGCAACACTAACTGGAACATTATCAGAGGAAGAAAAAAGCATTTTTTCCCTGCATGACATGCAATTCCTACTAGAAGCCTACAGAAGTCTATATCTGACAGAAATACAGGCTGTATTTCTTTTTCATATGCTTGACATATTTTTATTTTTAAGACTAAGTTATTAAAAATGTAATTATTCAAAAAAATTTAAATAAATCTTGCCTGCTTTATCAGAAAGATTATCCCTTTTCTTTTGACTTGGGTGCAGAACAACTGGTCTTCATTTCTAATAATTAACTGTCCCTGTTCAGAAGCAATCGCTGATGCTGCAGACAATTAGCAGGCATTACGTTCGCATGACAAAAACAACGTTTTAACTGATCATTGTCAGATAAAATACAAACAAACAAAAGGCTTGCCAAGTTCCACAGCCAAATCTGTCTTTCCCCGTTAACTTGGCTTTGTTTAAACTTGCAGCTGTGGTCCCATGGACTGGTGTGGAAGCGAATGATCATTACCTCACAGGATCACAACTCCTGTTAAAAATATATATATAAATAAGAACGTGGCTCAGTTCCAGCACATTTGGATTTAAACTACATTTAAATGGCTTCTTGAATCAAAGACGAGAAGTGTGCTACGCAAGTGCGCTTTTCTTTTTTTCCTTTTGCTGTGTGCATCAGCAGCGACAAGAATGGCTACAACCGCAGCAGGGGCACCAGGAGTTGCAGCAGGTAATGCTATTGGAGTGTTCACTCCCCGTGAGATGTCACTTCAAAGCAGCACACACACCAGAGAAAACATACACACACCCCGTGGTCCAGGAAACCCAGCACCGAGGGATCTTTCAATTCAGTCAACTGCTTTCTGTTAACTGTTTTTTGGCTGCTTTGCACTGAAACTCTGTTTTGAAATAGCAGATATGGAGTTAATGGGGAAATGTGTATGGAAGTGGGAAGGAGAAGCAGCATGCACATAGGTCTCAAACTATTTTTCTGTGGAAGCTTCTGAGAGCTAACCCAATAGGGAGAGTTGAATATTACTTTAAACGCAAGTGAAAAAAAAAAAATCTTCAAATGAAGACATTCACCAGAAGTTAACAGTAAACACAAATACGTAAGAAACACTAAACAGTTGGTCAGTGTTTTAATTAGAGATTATATACTATTGCACCAAACAGAAAGCACCCTGGAGAATGAAATGGCCATTTGCAAAGCCTTTGAACTACAATTTTCTGAGGAACTAGAAGGAGCAGAATCAGAGATGGCTGTGCTATTCCTAAAACTGACAGCAAAATGTGTCCTTCCCCAGAGCAGCTCACGTACCCGCTTCAGGCATATCTGTACGGTCACATCACCATTATTCAGAGTAACGAAGTGTTCGTCAGCTAGGCTGGGTAACAGAAACGAAAACAGCCAACACGAACACTACGGGGCACTCTAGGGAGCGCAACTCTATACACACAACAGTTTAGGCAGCGAGAGGCTTGCTAGCTTCTTCTCCTTCTCAGCCCTGATGGACCCAGGCTGGCTCCACACCTCTCTCTTCTCTCCAGCACAGTCTCCAGGGCTTCTGCCATTAGTACCACACCAAACCCAAGCCAGTGTTCAGGTGGCACCAGCCCTGAGGTGACCGACCCCTCCTCTGACAGGATGCAGGGCTTAGATACCTGAAAGATTCTGCAGGACTTGTCCAGAGCTCAACAAAGTGGAACTCGGCCCAAAGCAACAATCCCTCTGTCCCTTTGTGGAGCCACTTGCTTCTCTGCACATCCCGTGTGTAAGCCCTTCTGGTAGAGCAAACATGCCACCAAAGACTCCCAAGACGGGTCTGTGCAGAGCCAGCTTGGGTTCAAAGTGTTTATTAGGTCGGGCTCCATGCCAAGAAAGGCAGTTAAACTGCTTCTGCACCTGGCCCTGGATACAGCATATATCCATGTTCCCACAGCGCTGCAGCTCATGAGCCCTGCCAGACCATAGTCAGCTCCACAAAGATTCAGTTCTGGTGCTGCTACATTCCTAGCGCAGCCAATCTGCAACCCAGATAAACTTTCCATGAATAATTGCAGGTTTAATGGACTCACATATGTGTTTATAACCCTGACTCATAAGGTCAGAATTTAGGCCTGAATACTTTTCCACCTTTCAAATTCCCTTCTGAATTCCAAAGAACTGGCTCTCTAGGACTATGAGTATGTATTTTTTAATGAGACTTTTGCTTTTTTAAATTGTTTTAAAGAATCGTATGTATTCTTTAAAATATACATTTATATGCATATTGCTGTTAGTGCTACAGACATCAAGTCTTCAGATTTCTCAGCTTATCCCCAGAAGAATCAGCTTTTTTTTTTTTCTTTGCAATTATTTACACAGAAAAACAGATAAAGGCCTATTGTTGTTTCCTTGTCTTCCATTTACTTTTCTATCTTGAGACTGTGATTAGCTCAGGGCAAGATCCATTCCTCTCCATTACCTGCTCAAAAGCCCAAGTCTCCAAGAGCAAAGCACCCTGGAAGCGTGCTGCAGCAGCGATGTTCACTTCTGCAGTCTGCTAAGTACCAGGAGCTGCAAGAAGCCTAAGCCTGCCTAGGATATATCTGACATGGGGGTGGAGGGAAAGAAGAAAAAGAAACCACCCCAAACCCCTCAACTGCAATAAAAATCAAACATCCGTTGGAAAGAAGCCCATCTCTGTGACATCTGAAACTGTATTAGGAATAGACATTCAATATTCATATACAAGGAAGTACTGATGCTTTTAAGACGCAGATTTTCAGGAAGAAAAAACAACTACCTCTAATATACCAGTCATAAATATGTATATTTTAAATATGATATGGAACAAGAACTGTAATTTTATTCCCCCTCATGCCCGTTGGGGAATACAAGATAAAGGATAACACTAGAACTGCCATCAGAGGAAATGGAGAGGGAAAAGAGACAAATGCCAATACTGACATCATGACAGAAATGTGGGCACAATAGAGATGAAGCAAAATTATTTAAAAAAGTAATGCTGTGTCTGCTCATGTAAAGACCACCTAGTGCAACAAGCTCAACTGAGCCAAAGCGTGGTAGGACACACGAAACTGCAAACTATAAAGAGAACTGGTTGGGGAAACTTTCCAGGGCCACGAGCTCCTGGCTCTCTTTGACCGCTGCCTCCTCCGTATCCATTTACCCACCCTCCAATGCACTCTGCCTTCCGCATAGCCCTCCCCTTGCATCTGCTCAGCCATTCCTCCTCCTCCAGCAGATCTCTCCCCTTCCATCCATCCACCTACGCTCCCAACTGCCCCTTTCCTCGTACTCCTTCCTTCCACAACCTCCAGCAGAGTCCCTCGCTTCCATCCACACGCCGCCCAACCCACCCTCCCCCGGGACGCATCCCTCCTAACTGCATCCCCCCACCCTACCCCGGCAATTCCCTCCTCAACACGCCTCTCCTCCCGCGGCCATCGACCCACCGTGCTCCCACCCCTCCCGCCCAGCCCGGCCTGCCGCATACCCCTCCCTCGCTGCCGCAACCCTCCCCTCAGCACCGCAGGCCGCCCCTCATACTCCTCCTCCCGCACCCCCCCACCCCAGGCACCGTGTTCCCCTTCCACACTCCTCCCTCCCTCCCGCTCCCGGCACTGGTAAACGGGCAGCCTTCATCCCCATCCACAGCGCTCCGGCCCTGCCATCCCCTCACAGGCGGCTCCCGGCCCCGCCATCCCCCTCAGAGGCGGCTCCGGCCCCGCCATCCCCCTCAGAGGCGGCTCCGGCCCCGCCATCCCCCTCAGAGGCGGCTCCGGCCCCGCCATCCCCCTCAGAGGCGGCTCCGGCCCCGCCATCCCCCTCAGAGGCGGCTCCGGCCCCGCCATCCCCCTCAGAGGCGGCTCCGGCCCCGCCATCCCCTCACAGGCGGCTCCGGCCCCGCCATCCCCTCACAGGCGGCTCCGGCCCTGCCATCCCCTCACAGGCGGCTCCCGGCCCCGCCATCCCCCTCACAGGCGGCTCCGGAGAGACAAGTCGCCTCAACGCCCTCATTCACAGAGAGTCGTCGTCGTCGTCGCTCCCGCTCCCACCCCCGCCCCGCCATCGCCGCCTCCTCACAACAGTGTCCTCTGCGGGGGCAAAGCCGCGGTACCCATCTTCTTCTCCCCCCCCCCCGCCGCCGAGCGCGCTGGGGTTTGTAGTCCTCACCCGCCGCCTCGCCCCTCAGCCCCCAGCGCCCGGCGGGGGGAGCGCGGACTACACTTCCCAGCAGGCTCCGCGGCGTGTGTGTATGAGGGGGGGGCTGCCCTCCGCCAGCCTCTCCCCGCTGCTATCCCCCCCCCACTCCGTTCCCGCCGCCGCGCTGAGGGAGGCGGCGGGAGGGCGGCCCCGTTGGGTCGAGGTCCGATCCGCCGCCGGCCGTGAGAGGCCGCCCTGTAAAGCCGGGCCCTGCCGTTACCTGGGAGAGCCGGGGTGCGTGTCCGCGGACGGGAGCGGTGCGGGGAGGGGGGCGCAGCCCTTCTTGCTCTGTCAGACCGGGGAGAGGAGCGGGGGGAGAAGCACGGAGGGGGGGGGGGCGGCGACGGGTGGTTGCCATGGCGGCGGCGGCGGCGAGGGGACGGAGCGGCATCTCGCTACTCCGCCCCCGCCGGGAGGTCGCCGGGGCCCCGGGGCCCGGTGCGGAACGAGCGGTCGGGCATCGGCCTCTGCCGAGCGGCCTCGGCCCCGGCCCCTCAGGGTTGGGGGGCGGGGGGGGGTGGGGAAGGGTGGGGTTTTCCCGGCGAGTTTTAACACAAAGGGGAAAAAAAAAAATCCCGCTGCGTGGCCGGGGATGGCTGAGGGTGCCGGCCGCCCCCCGCCCCAACCCGCGTTTTAGGCAGTCCTTGGGAAGATCTCTTGTCTTAAAACATGAGGCAGGCTGAGAGCCTTCCCCCTTCTAAGGGCGGGAGCGGGGAGCTGAGGTGGCGAGGGAGGAGGGTGGGAGTGCGAGAAACGAAACGCCACGCCACGACGTCCCGGCTGGCTGCGGTGCGGCTTCCTCTGGTCCTCCGTGTGCCGTCTGCGTTGAGGGTTTAGTGGGCGAAGGCGCTCGCTCAGAACACAAACCTCGTCTGCTGCCACTTCAGCCGAAGGAGCGGCTAGGAAAGGGAAAACGTGCGGTTGTCCCGTATGGGGGGGACTCGACACCGTCTTTGCGAGCGGGTTTCGCTGCTTTGATGTGACGGCAAAGGAGCAGATTTGGGGATTTGCCCGTTCCTTGAACCAAAGCGATACCTGGTGATCACGGGCAGCCTCCCAGGACGGCACCACCCAGTTTGTATCGTCTGCTGAGGGTGAAGGTTACCTAGCGTTTCTGAACTGTGCATCTCACGGTTAATACGAACAGCCTGGCCCCTGCAAGGGGAGTAATGCGGTTATAAACCTCGCTGAGGATGTCGTTTCAGTTAATGCAAGCCAGCCTCTGTCTGTATTGCCACCAAAAGGGGCAAGTCCTGCCTTCCTCTCTGATGGTGGCTACGCTTCCCTGTTTGTTATTTACACGGCAATAGCGCTTATGTAGCCATCTGGCAAAGCAAGCCTGGGATCTGATCTGGTGGAAAGCCAATTATGCCTCTCCAAAAAATTACCAGTATTCAGCTGGATCAAGTTCCTGAACTAGCTGACCCTGCAGAGCTGCTGCAGGCGCAAGAAGGCAGAGGAGACGCGGAGGCAGGAGCAGCCCATTGAGATGCCAGCAGATCCGAGCCGTGTTTCTGCATGCAGCTGCACCACTGCAGTGACTCGTTATTGCTGGAGCTGCCTTGTGACAGCTCTGAGAGTGTCCCACTGATGATCGCTCCCAATAATGACATGTGATTTCTCCGGAAAATGTCAATTGTAGTTACCTTAAGGTAGCAGCGTGAGGTTGTATCTCACAATAAGGTTTTCAGAAATGTTAACTGACACAAGTGAAAGAGCAGGGATTGAAACTAAAAGCTCAGTATGCCTCTTAAACAATACAGCATGTCTGAATGTGTCACTCGTATATCTACAGATCTTGCTTCCCTCAAAATCATGTGGAGATTCTTATGCCTTTGTGAGTATTTTAGAACTGGGGCCAAAATCGTGATGAATTCATAACAGCTGCAACTCTGGCTTCCCCTTTTTCCAGATTTCTTCAAGCTTGCCTGCCCATGACATCAATTCCTGCTGGCTTTTCATATACCCAAAAGCATAGATGCTGTCCAGACCTTATAGAGCCCAATACTTCTCGGGGTGAGCAGATCATAAGCAGCCTGCTCCCAGCACCACCGTAATATCCCTTCCCACAAGACTATATACTTCTTATCACATTAGGCAACACGTTAACTGCTTTGTCTGAGGACCATATCCTCCAGCTAGGAAACTGACACAGAGGAGGTTGGTTATTTAATCATAATCTCTGTTTGTTTGGTTTGGGATTTTGCCCGTCCCTTTTTTTAGTGATTCTTGAATCGAGTGGGGCTGCTTCCTAGTGGCAGAGGGTACCCATGCTACCGCTGACGTCCCTTTGAAAAGTAGTTGCTCAACACCAGAACAATACCAGTGTCACCCTAGTTGGACCCCTCAGAGGGAAAGTTTGGTAAACATCGGTCTACACAGTTTGCTGAGATCTGCTAAGTGACTGAGTCGGCAGGAAGAGGACCGCATCTCCAGGTTTCTAGCCCTGCACTCTAGGTATAGGTAAGGATCACAGGATAATTCAGGTTGGAAGGAACCTCAGGAGGTCGTTTAGTCCAGCCGGATAATCAGAAGTTCATAAACTTGTTAATAAGGCAAAAGAATGGTAGCCATGACTGTGGCATTTCATAGCCTTTCCTATTGTTGCAGTCGGACAAACTCCAGCAAATCTGACTGGAGTGATGCAAAACATACTGCTTCCCTGACCATCTATTCTGCCTCCTTACTGAAGGTTCCTGCCTCCACAACAGTCTCAGACTGGAAAACACTAATGTTTCTAATCCATTTTAATACAAAATATGGCATTAAAGTCATCTTTATCAGCAGTTTAAGCTAATTTGCTGGACCTTGTATTGAAGCAGCTGGGACTACTGCATGTGTTTTATTCCACTGACTCTGCTGTGAGGCAGTAATCTCAGGCAAAGAGAAGGTAAGAAATTGCTGGGAGGAGGTGTGACACTTAAGCCACTGAAACTTGTTCTGCTATGAGTATATTCTCACGGCTTATATCTTATTTTTTGATAGAGGCTATAAACCTAGCAGTTCTGGGTAAGACATGATGTTGGTGGGTGTGGTTAGGCGGGCTCCAGCTTTGTTGGTGGAGGAGAGCATTACTCACCGCCAAACCCCAGAGACTTAACATGCCCCTTTCCAGCGATCTGCAAATCTGCCAGCAGAGCTGATTTTGTGCCCTCTCCCTGTGATTTATTCTAGTCAGTTCAATCAGAAGATGATATAAATTAATGTAACTCTTTTGCCATGAACATTTGATTTGGTTCAAAAGTGTCTCTTCAGCTAGAGTAATTGCAGACACTGTCAGATAAGTTTGAAGCTATCTGCTCTTAGGGTCTGTGTCAGATTAACACAACTGGTTTCTGAATTGATTTGGTTATCATTACATAAATTCCATAGACTGTGTCTAACTCTGATGGCTGACACAGGCTTTTAGCACAAAGTAGCAGAGAGCTTCATTTGTAACCTCCTCCCACACACAAAGTTCTGCAGGACAAGGTTGAAAACATACAAGATGTCTATGAATTATGAACTGCCCTTTGCTTTTGTCTTCCCTTCCCCTTGCAATTATATTTAACTAGACTACAGGAATTATTGTGCCTGCATAATAATCTTTAATGCTCACATGCAGACATAACTCTTTACCAACAGTCTTACAGGCTACATTCAGAAATGCTGTAATAATGGAAGGTGAAAAACAATAGGGAAGCAATAGGGAAGAGAAGGTGCATGTTACATATTCATGGGCATTAACCTTCCAAGGGAAGTTATGCACAACTCAGTAAAGGCATCAGTAGACACACACTGTTAATTTTCATATACACATAGTAATTGTTCTTGTGCATAGATATTTTTATGGTATGATATTTATCAGTATGACACATCCACCAATTTCTCTCCCAGGAAAGAACCTCAGAGTCTGAACCTTGAGAAATTGTGATGGAGTGGCAACACAGAAGGATTTAGTCAACATCTTTCACACAAGGTACATCTCAAAATGCTGTGAATTGTTAATAGAGGACAGTTCAAGGGAAAGCAGTTGATTTTCAAGTGAGATTTCAGTTAAGCCAGAAAGTGAGAGTAGGAATGGACACGAGTGTTTGTATTTATCTGGTCAAATGTAGACATCTGTCATGTAGACATATGTCTTGTAGACCTTTGCCTCGGAGTTAGCTTTCCTCTAAGTTTTTTCATGAGAGAGAGAGAGAGAGAGGTACTCAGGGATACAATTCCCGCTTTGACCAAGGTGGACTATGCCCTGAATGTGTTTAATTTTTTCCAGTGCTTATAGCAGACTTAGCTGATCAGCATAAATATAAGTGTTTGCACTGTAGATGCCTGAAGGTAGGTGAGAGGAGTCCCACCTAATGTGTTTGTTGCATTGTTAGAGCCACAGAGAGATAAAGTTGTCATAGCAGTTATGACTAGGTTGATTAAAATGATGGAGAACAAGCCAATGCCAGATTAATGGAAAATACAAGTAAAAGAGAGGACAGGTCTTTGAGATGGGTTGAAGCAAGCCCATGGTATGTTGAAATAATCAGTTCTTCTGCTTTGAGTCTGTGGACAGCAATTAGAAGAATTAACAGGAACTAGGATACGGTGTTTCTTTTCTGTGTATACTTAACATGCATAAGCATTTTGCTTATGTTAGAGCATTACTCTTTGGAGAAGGAATAAGAAAGTACCTTACAGCAGTCAAAACAAAGAGAGAGGAGACTTGGACAGAAACCTCAGAGAAAGTAGGGTCAGGCCGAGGGAGCTGTGTATCAGCAACTGTCAAGTGAAAACTGGGACAGGGAAAGAAAAGTTTATTCACATCATCTCAGTCCTGTGGCAGACCACTAGACAGTATCAAGTGGCAAAGTTCCCTTAATCTGTCTGCTAGGGTTGACAACTGAGAGGAAATCTCCCATGATGCACAATTAAGCAAAAAAAATGTTCATCAGTATAACTCTTTCATGGGTAGGGTGTGAATTTTAGGCTGGTTTGCTAAGGATGTGACACTTCTGGAGTTGCACACTGCCTGTCCCACTGCGGTAATTTTGAATCTCATTGGCCAATTTCAACTACATTTGCAAAAGGGTGGAGGTCTTAATGGTAACTGAGTTCCTTTTAGTTTCATGGTAAGTAGCATGGTAGAAAAGATGGGCTCAGCTGGTGCCCCTGCTGAACACAAGGTAGGCAGAACTTCACTGTTAAAAATTTCATCTGGTGCCAAACTGCCCGGTCTGCATGCATAAAATGACTGAGAACTCCATGCTTAGTGCTACTCGGAGCACCTACTTCTGTGCACAGTTGCAATACCACGTATGACCCATAGGCAATTGTTTTATTGAAGTGATGAGGGCTAAGTGGAAATGGATACAAAACCGTGGGATACTAGGCTTTGATAGTTTGAACCAAACACATCAGTTGAGCCTGTTAACTCGGGCACAGCCATTAATTTTAAGTCATGCTGGTATATATTATTCTCCTTCCTCTGTAGATATTTCTCTGACTTAAAAGTGGCAGTTTCAAATAAGGGAGCTGTTGGACAGCTTTTTGCACACGCTGTTTAGATGCCCAAACCACTAGAATAAACAAAGCACAGTCTAATAAATATTAATGGCTTGCCCAACATTTTTTATTTCTTAGGCATGTTAGTTCCAGTTCTGCAGTACAAGATATTAGAAGATGAATTGGCTTTAACAATCCACTCCTGTAAACACATTTATCCAGAACAGAAGATAGCTACATCTACTGTCTCAAACAGTCCTTTGAATGGTGCTGTGATCAATGGCAATGAAGGTGGTTATGTTGAAGAAAGATGCACCGAAAAGTTGTGTTGTGTTGTGTGCCTAAGCGTCAAGATGCTGCAGGGCAGGAGGGCAGGAAGTAAGCACACCGGAGGCCATGCATCTGCATTGGAAGAACAACTTCTCTCATTTATTGATAACTTCTTAAACCCCCATCGCTGAATGTGTAAAAAGTTTTGAGTAGGTAGGAGCAATGTAGTAAATGGCAAGATGTAATTGCAGATGGAAGTTTAGCCAAAGTCCCTAAATGAAAACTTTTAAAAAGATGTTTAAGGAGAGCTAGAAAGGTAAATAAGATATGCTGGTGAACATTGTGAAAAATCTCTTCCCTTTCTGGTCCCCTATTGCAATTACTATAGGGAACATGCAGTGGTTTCCATGTGAACAACTTAATCTGGTTCATATTTTGAGAGTAAAATTGGGAATCTTTTTCGAACTTCAAAATTTAAACTGTATTTGGACGATGTGCATTTTGTTAATGTTGTTCATTTATCTAATAAATGAGAAACTTGATTGTGTCAGTAGAGGGTCAGTGGCACAAAGAACAGTATCTCATAAAAGAACAGACATTGGTATCACAGCTATGGTTAAACATATTTTAAAGTATTATAACATCCCATTCACATTCTCAGGGGGAATATACACTGCCTACGTTTGAACATCTAACTTAGATGCCTAAATTAGGAGGCGTGTCTCCCTAGATGCCTTGCATAGTTGAAGGAGTGAGAGGCTCCTCCGGAGAGCAATTCAGACTATCTTAGGCTTCTGCTCTGAATTATCATCTGGAGGAGCCTCTTCAACTTTGAATGCTGTTCTGTGCTATTCTTTGCATCTTTTCCTTGGCAACAAAACTGACTTAACTGGTCTCCACCCCTCAACACTTGTTCTTGCCCTCTGCTTTTGAGTATCACTCTGTCGCTTGTGCTAGTACAGCTGTTGATGGGGTGGCACTGTCAACTAGGTTGGTGAAATCATCTGGGTTAAAAGGAACCCTGAGAAAGAAGGTGTTACTTTTAACCTAGATCACGTCTCTGATCTGGTTTATCGCATGACCTTGTAAACAGCTAAACCTACATACCTGAGGAAGTGATGAGCTTTAGCAAGAGATGGAAATGAGTTGTTGAATTCAGGGACCTGTTTGCCAAGTGTGCCACCAAGAAAAAGATGCATTCAACTTCGGGATGTAAGTTAAGCAGATTGAGTCTTGTATCCAAGCATTGTTTTGTTCAAGTACATGATATTTTTACCATTACAGTTTCACAAATATCATGGAAGTTTATTATGGTTTGCAACACTGTAAGAAAGATATAATCTAGCCTTATAGCTCTGTAATCCATGTAAAAATGGTCATAATTTAAACAAAATAACTTAGAGGAGTTACAAACATACCATGAAAAGGTATGCTAAACTTTATAAATAAGCCTAAAAGCATGGTGTTGCCACTAACATAAAGCAAATGCAATCAAGTTTGAGTAGCTTAAGAAGTTCTCCCCCAAGAGCTGCTAATGTTTCAACAGACATGCTGGATGCAATTTACCTAACTTGAATGGTTTACAGTGTAGACATCTGCACGTGAGCTAGTTGCCTTAGATTCTTTTCAAAATCATTGGAAAATCTGGCCTTTTAGATGGTGCTTCATATGAACTGTATGAGATATTCATATTAGATCCCTGCATTTGGCCAGCTGAATCCCACCAACAGGCTACACAGCTGCTCCTTGTACATAGAGAAATGCAGACTACAACAAGCTAGGTTCAGTTGCCATGTGTACTAACCTCTAAAACCACTCACACTCAGCTGCACACGATGGACTAAAACTTCATTTTCTGATCATTAAAAGCCATTCCATTTCAGAGAGATTTGGTGCCGCTAGTGACCACCACTAGGACACTTTTCCAGTCTCTCACAGTTAAGGTGTTTCATGTTGTTACAGAATGAACTATCCTGTTTTAAAACAGTATTATTTTAAAACAAGCATGTATTAGGAATGCTGGCTACAAACCCAATGAGGTGAGAGAACTGTTAATAGTTTTTAATAGTTATTAATTTTTACATGGCATCCTGTGCTGCTTTTTAAAGTTCAGTAGTCATCAGGTAGGCTTCTTAATAACCTGTGAAGAAATTGTTTAATTGTATTTATCTGTGACCTTCCATAGCTCTACCTGGCTAATTGCTTTTTTTTGATGAAGTACTCACCTCTTTCTGGTCCTTCTCTGTAAAAGTAAGAATGAAAACATTCCTGAAGAATCAAAGTAAGGAAAAGCTAAAATCCACAAGGAAGCATAACTGTAGCTAAACTGAAACTAAACCTATATATGCTGTTGTCTTCTTGTGTTTGTTTCCTCATTGAAATAATTTTTCATATCAACTTAAAAGAAAAAAAAAGGGGGGGGGGAGGGGAAGTGTTGTGTTCAATTTTCATGCTCGATGCATTTTTTTATAATATTGAAGTTACAAAATGAGCCTGTCGTGGTTTAACCCCAGTAGGCAGCTCAGCCCCACGCAGCTCATTTCCCACCCAGGGGGATGGGGGTAGAATTGGGAGGGTGAAAGTGAGAAATCTGTGGGTTGAGATAAACACAGTTTAATAGGGAAAGCAAAAGCCGCGCACACAAGCAAAGCAAAACCAGGAATTCATTCCCCACTTCCCATGGGCAGGGAGGTGTTCAGCCATCTCCAGGACAGCAGGGCTCCATCACGCCTAACGGGGACTTGGGAAGACAAACGCCATCACTCCGAATGCCCACCCTTCCTTCTTCTTCCCCCTGTTTCATATACTGAGCATGACGTCCTATGGTCTGGAATATCCCCTGGGTCAGTTGGGGTCAGCTGTCCTGGCTGTGTCTCTACCAACTCCTTGTGCCCCCCCAGCCTGCTCCTGGTGGGGTGGGGGGAGAAGCAGAAGAGGCCTTGGCTCTGGGTGAGCACTGCTCAGCAGTAGGGAGAACATCCCTGCGTTATCAACACTGTTTCCAGCACAAATCCAAAACACAGCCGCATGCTAGCTACTGTGAAGAAAATTAACTCTATCCCAGCCCAAACCAGTACAGAGCCTTAACTCTTCACATCCTTTTGCAGTGGAGAAATACATGTATGAAGAGGGTATTTGTGCATAAGAAGATACAAGGTTGGGGTTTCCATAATTACAGGTTACAAAAGAAGAACAAAGTTTATTAAAAAAAATGTTCCAAAAGAACAGTAGAATAATATTCTACAGTTTTCTCAAGATGGGGAAGGTGATCCTGTGCTGTTTCTCCTGGTCAGCTTTGCTGTTTGTATTCTGGGTTTCTGTTTTGCTGAGATACCAAAAAAATCCCTCTCTTACGGAGACAGTCCTTTGGCACCTTTCTACATCACGAAAGCTGCCTCCATCACCGCTCTTCAGTGCAGTGCTGGCTGAAATGGGGCGGGCTCCCTGTGCCATTATTTGCAAGTGGCTCCAAAGTGTGTATCCACACCAGAGAGGGGGCAGTTTTCCATCCCAGGGCTCAGCGGTGCATGCTGACTGACACCCAGGTTGCTTAGGGCTGCTACGGACTGCTCGGTCCGCGCCACGTAGCCCTGTGCCCTGGATCCCCTATGTGCACCTTGTGGTGTCCCTCCTCCGCACTTCCAAGAGTGCGGAGCCTGTGGGAATAGCATTGAAAGGCAAGATGGGTCTGAGGGAGCCAAATATAATGTTCTTGGCCTTATTGCCATCTGGGGGTAATCCCGAGAGTGAACTACCCAAGATCCGTGCCTTATCTGGAATGCATGGGATGTACCTAAACAGGTCCCCGAGGAGAGCCCTAACAATTAAGCGGAGGGGACAACTGGGTGCCCAGGCTTTTTCCCTTGACCTCAGCGTAGGACAGGGTGTAGGCATGTCTTAAGTGCCCAGTTTTAGTCCTGTGGTAGGATGAGTACAATATAAACACATAGATCCGTACAGATTAGCTGAGTACATACGTTAATTGTGTACGGACTTTGCAAACAGAAGTGGTTAATGCCATGTATCAGAAGCACCTTAGTGTTTCATACACACTGCTGAAATAAAGCCACTTACATTCCTAGTTAGTAGCTCTACCTGCAACTCAGCAGAGCTTTGGCTGGCTCTTAGATCTAAAAATAAAATTTTCCTTCCTGAGATACCATACATTTCAGTGATATTTTCAGTAGGAATGGAATGGAATGCAAAAGTGGAATAGATTATACTAATTTTTGTCTAGAAGCTTTCTATCCACTGCATAGGAAACCTTCATTTCATTCTTCATCACACCATATGGCATCTAAGTATAATGTGACAAAATTACTAATACAGGACAATAAATAACATTATGATTATATGTTATGGGTGCCACCTCATACGGGCACAACAAGTAATTATAGTTGGAATGAATAATGGAGATTTGAGTGTTATATCTAGGAATATATTAGAAAGGACACAGTTTGTCATTAAGGATGGTAATTGTCTCATCTGACTTCACAGATTCAATAAGTAGGTGTCCACACCAAGCCAGTCATCTGTGATTGCATCTGTGATCAGCAGAGAGGAACAGGCACTTCAGAAGACAAATGGCCCCTCCAGTCTTAGACAAATATTTTCAAAGGAATGCATCTCAAAATCTCACACAAACAGAAAATCTTGAACATTTCCAGGGGGAAAAGAGAATACACCCAGGAAAACCTGGTCATACATCGTAACCTTTCTCAGATGAATCTCCAAGTCTAATCTCAGCTTCAGTGAATGATCATCAGCAGTGAAAGTTTTGATGGTGTTTATTTTAGCCCTTTGTGACATGTTCCAGTAATGAAAGTTTCACCATTTCTCTAGGCAGTCTATACCAAAGCATAATTTTCCTTAATCCTGGACGGTTGTCTAGTGGTTTAATGTAAATCTCCTTTGCTGCAATTTATCCCCATTGCTTGTTGTTCTAATAGACACAGACAACAGTTTATTTCATCCTTCTTTGCAACTGCTTTTCACTTGATTCCCCCCTCAGTTTGCTCTGTTCTTGACATCCTTTGTGTCTTGGCACTGGACTGAAGTACTAGTGAAGTGGTAGTAGCAGGATTTATGTGCAGTTAAACCTCCCTCACGTACCCCTTCGTGGCCCCCAGTAACCTCAGTGGTCCTCTGATTCCGTGATGGCACTGATGTATCTTGCTGCGCTCACAGTTTCAATACCGTAATGTTAGTCTGTCACCCCTGGCTAACTTTAAGTGAGCACTCCCAGTTTGTTCTGTCCTTCCTGGTAAACTGGGAAGAGGAGGGGGTTAAGTGTTTGGTTGTTTCTGTCACTCTTTTATGGACACTAACTGGTTCACAGCTTTTGGAGGCATGATGCCCACACTCAATAGTGAAGATGTGGGGGCTTGTTAGGCAGTGTTTACAAGCGTAATGTAGTTTTTTACTCTTATCTGCCTTTTTTTTTTTTTTCACTTGCCATTTTCACAGACCTTCCATGCTTTCTAATTTCTTTACAGTGATACTTTCATAATTTCCGCACTGCATTAAACAGAAATCCAGCCATTTTGTTTGTGTATACTGAAATCTGCTTAAGGATCTTGTGAGTTACCCTTAACACAGAACATTTAACAGAACTATACATTATACCACAAAAGTATTCTTAACATGTTAATTTAAAACATATTTTTCTTTAGATTAGTTCATAAAGAGAGAGGAAGGAAGATATTTAGCTCCAGACAGCACTTGCAATAGAAATCAGTTATTTCTGTACAGCATCTTTCCTTTGAAATATCACTAAATGATTTCCAGAGAGAGGAAGAATGTAATTTAATGATCCCTTGCACAGCTCGAACACCTTTCATCAGAGCATCTCAAAGCATTTCAGACAAGCCTGAAAGCTTGCCTGTTTTTCCCCAACTATTTCAGTTGGCCTAATAAAAGATATTATGTCTTCCTACACACCTTGTATTGTTTAGCACTCAAAGCATTATCTTACTTGTTTTACAGATAACTAAAAAGGGCACAAAGAATCCACGTAGTTTTATTTCAAACAATGAATTTAAGATGAACTCTGTGGGGTCCCGTTTTCACTGAGTCTCCAGGACTTGCAGAATACATGTTCTCAGATTACAGGCAGACATGTGGAGCAAAGTCTTCGTCCCACTGACATCAGTGGCAAAATTCCCATTGATCTGAATAAGGCTGAAATTGCGTCCTAGCTTTTCTAACTGCTGCCTGCCAAAACCGACTTCGGTCCTGTGCATCCTTCCTCTCTTATGCGTCACAATTAGTAATGAAGGTTCTGCCGTCCATGCCGTGTCTGCCATTACCTTCTCAAGAAGTGATCAAGACAAATCTAAATGAGGAATGAGAGACCCCAGCAACAGGAGGGGTCTCTGCGCAGTGAGGGGATGGTGTGTGGTGAACAGTCTCCTTGCAGTTACTGCAGATGGATCCATCTGCCTGTCACGCACGCACTCTGTGCTGACAAAAGGAGCCGTATGAAGAGCCGTTTGAGTCGGCTTGCCCTGATGTGGATGTGTGCTGTCCTCCCTCACGAGCGTCCCAGGTTGCAAATGCGCTGCCAACACCACCGCAAGGACTGTGTCAGGTCTCTGCTATCGTGTCTGACCTTTTCTAATTAAAGGACAGTCTTAACCGTTTGGGGAAAATCCAGAGGTCTCTTCTAGCTTCATTTTTGCCTAATTAAGGCTGTGGATTTGGGCACACAGCACCAAATGTACCCAAGACAAATGTTGTCTTAAGGAATTAGAGTCTCAAAAATGATCAATAAGTCTTTCTACTATAATGTCCATGGAGTATGCCCTATCATCAGAAGCCATATTTTACAACAGAAATATAAGCACTTAAATATACAAATTAAAATAAGGAACATGAAGGGAGAAAATGCCTGTGTATGCAGTGTACGGATGTCGTCTTCTGCTATTGAGGATGGCTGAATATGGTCCTGGTGAGAAAAAGAGAATTTGTTCATTCTCACTCCCTGTGTTGTCCATTTGTCCCTTGCTGCAGGGGTCTTCTCAAGCTTGATTGAGGTGCAGCCACCCAGTCTTAGTACATTCTTGATGATTTTGTAGCAAAATGCTCACTGAATCCTCTGGCTGTTGTGCTTGACTGAGAACAGAAAGCTCTTATTCATCTGGCATCTGTTATCTACAGCTGCCTTTCCTCTTTCATAGGTATTTCAGGTTATGGATAAGCTAGAGGAAAAAAAGAGAGTTTTCATACCGCCAGTTTCAATTTGAAGCTAAAGAACACCAAACAGCCGAGGTCTGAGAGTAACTCCTAGGCTTACAGAAACATTCTCATGTCTTTTTGGCTGAATTAAATGTTGGTCTTTCTATTACATCTTGTATTACGAGCTGCTTGCAAATCTTTGTATCTGATCATTCTCTCATCGTGTTGGAAAACAATACGTGGGAGTTTCTTTCCATACTAGATCTTTGTGGGTTACTTGCTAGTAAACTAATTTTACATGACTCAGATTTAAATAATAAAAAGGCTTAACTCCAGTCTGAGAAGAGTTTATTGTCCACAACTGTAGCCTAGAGACAAACTCCAGCACCTTTGGGACTCAGCTGAGGCAGCAATTAGGCAGCATTTTATTGTGATGCAGTGAGTGCGCAAAAGATGTAGCTGGACTACTCTCAAGAGCTTAGAAACAAAATTGGCTTCCTGGAGAGAGAACATAAGAAATCTGGCAACCTAAAAATATTTAAAGAGCTTAGGGCTCTCAGGGGAGAATTTCAAGCTATTGAAGTGGAAAAGACTGAGCATTTGCTAAGATTGAAAAAAAAAAGGGGGGGGGGTACATGAAAAACGACAAAGTGTACAGATTTTTTTTTTTACTGTAGCATGTTTCAAAGGGGGAAATATAATAAACCTGAAATCAATCAGTAGCACAGACTTCAATGCAGTGTTCCAAATCAAACAGCCCTGGCTTGAAAACAGGAGTCAAAAGGGATTTTTTTTTTTTCATTTCAGAATTATAAGGGGTTGAGGCCAAGAAACCATTAAATGAGGTGAAAGGTCTAGGCTAGAGGGCATCTTGAGCAAGTCTAATGAAGTCATGGTTGCTTCAGCGGCCACGTTCCCAAGGGGTTTTGCCGTGTCTGTCACTGCGTCTCTCTGTTCCTCCTCTGAATCTGGCTCCCTGGCTTCTGCGGCTGCGTGCCAGAGCGTCCCCCACCAGACACCCTCCGAAGCCCCCTCCTAGCAGCCCCGCAGCGTGTAGCATCCCTGTGTCAAAACAAAGCCGTACCAAATGCGAGTTTATCTCGGCTGTCGCCTGACGTGTGTCGTACAGACGTTTACCTGTGAGCTAGTCGTGCCTGACTCCCCGTACTGTCAGCGGGGAGCCGCAGGAGCTTACAATTTAGCTCAACGGAGTGTAAATTTCTACCGTATGCCAAAAGTGCCTATTTCTCTCTGACTTAAAGCGGTGGCCTAAGGTGACTAACTCACAGACGGACACCTACAGTTTCAACATCTGCATTTGCTCAGTGAACTCTACCCACCCAACTAGCATTGCACCGGTGCGGACCATATATTAGAGGTTTCTCTGCTGTGTTCAGGCTATGCCTTCACGCACCCTGCATCTAGGGCTAGGATGAATTAGCTGAAACGCTTCAGCTTACGTCCCAACAGTAACAAGAGGGCTAGAGGGTGCAGACTATTTCCCTTACTGTAGCCTCTTCCCTTTCTTGCCACCGTTTCTCTGCATTATGCTGACAGCCCTGTTCGCACCGCCGCTCCAGCTGGGTTTGGGGGCTGAGGGACGGCTATCTGTAAGGAGAGAGGGATGGGGGACACCACAGAACGGCAGCGGAGGAGGCTGGTGGAGGGAAGGAAGAATGCAGAGGGAATGCCAGGGTGCTTTATGTGCCGTGGTGAGTTATAGCAGCCCAGGCTGTATCTCGGGCATCTGCAGGGCAGTGCGGCTCCCGGTCCTGAGCTCTGCGTGCGTAATGCAGCTGAGGGACAGATCACCCGGGTTCTCCACCTGGGTCCTGGAGCAAGAGAACCTGGGGCTGCGCTGCAGGTAGGGAGCACGCCGCGTGTCACGGCTCTGGGGTGAGAGAAACCCTGCCACACGCATCCTGACTGCGCCCTGCCTCAGTCCTACGGCTCCGCTCACATGGCTGCGTATGTCGGAGGCAAACCCATCAAATGACAAAAGAAACCCCAAAAGATCTCCGAAGGATTTCGGCACCAAGGGGCAGAGCCAGGAGACGGATCAGAGTGGAAAGTCTTGCTCTGCTCTTCTGTACCTGAGTAAACTTCACCTGCACAAACTTTTGATGTCTCTATTGATTTTGACAGAGCTACGCTAGTCAGCAAAACTAGTCAATGATTTTTAAATAGTCCCCTGAGCAGTACCCGTTCTGCGCTGAACGTACTCAATTCCTTCTCATAGTCCCAAGGCTTCCCTTTCCTGTATTTAATGTCACAGGCTTCCCATACGGTTGTCCTGTTGCTAGTTTGGAGGTTTCTACGCTCTCTGACTGTGTTTTGCAGGGCAAACAAGGTTTTTTTGCTGTTACCATTAATGTGGCAGTGTAAGGGCCTGGCGTCAGCAAGCTGCCCACTACTGCAGGCCTTTGTTGAGCCCTGCACACAGCGCCGTACGTATTGTAAAGCCATCCTGCTCATCCTGCTCCTCATTATTGCTAAATTGTCCCGAATCCATCTCTTTTGTTTGTCAGAAATAAGGCACCTCTGGTAAACAATAAACAGCAGGGAGAAGGACAGCATTATCCTCTCTGAAGCGTACCAGCGTAGCAGCCAATTTCTGGATACGCCATTCATAGACCAGAAAGCACAGCGCTGGCTGGTGTGCGGGTGGAACAGCAAACACAGCGTTCCCTGGGGAGGCTGAGCTGTAACGTGCACAGACAACACGGAGCAGTTCTGGGTGAGCAGGGAACACGCGTCTCTCCGTGTGCTGCGGACGACTGTCGCTCTGGCGTTGCGTGGTGCAAGGGCAGATATATGTTTGAGGCATTTTCTGCTTCAGCAGTGTCTGCCAGGAACGTGATACGCATTTTCTATACACCCAAAAGACCTAGTGTAAATGCAGTCACGTCTGTGGGAGAGGGGGAATCAGACCCTATGCCCAGGACCGGCGTGCAAGCGCTCCCCAGCCGCTGCTGCGTCGGTGATGAGGAGCAATGCACGCTGCACGGCACCCCATAATGCTGAAGAGGAGACAGTGCTGAGGACCTGCTCAAATACACCCATCCTGGGCTTGACCGCTTAACCTGCCTTGTGCTGGAGATCCTGTTGCTTTGCTAAAGTGATGCGGCGGAGAAGGAGCGTGGCGGAGGTCAGGTTCAGCGGTACGTGGGAATGCACAGCCTGGGTATGAAGGGAGGTTAAAACTTAAACGAGTTTTGTTGCTGACAGCGGCAATCTGCAGCCTCAGAGTCAGGGCCTTACGCTGGGAATCCAGAGCCACGTGCCCTTCTACAGTTCAGCCTTTGTTGCTGGAAGAGCATGCACAGGCAAAACACATTTTGCAGCAAGACTTGAAAGAAGCAGGTATAATCCGTTGTCGTATTGCTAGGTGACAAGAAAATAAATGTTTTTATGCCTACCAAGATGTGACTAGCTCGTCAGTTATGTAACCCGCTTGCTCATGCTGTTGTCATGGTCTATGAGTAGTTTTTCTGGCAAAAGACCTTACACAGCTTCTTGGCCTTCAGAAGCACTAAGGATCTGGGCTATATTGCGCTAAACATGATGCATAGCTATAGAAAGGTTGGAGAGTCTTCCATGAACTCTGCTTGTGGCCATACATTCGGTGTTTTCAGATTAGCCCAAATCTGCAATATGCAGCGATTTAAAAACAAGCAGCTTTTTTTAATTATTATTTTAAAGTTGCGTATTCCATAAATAGTTCACCGAAAACACAGCTTATTTTATAGTAGAGATGTGAGAGGGGACCAGGTGTGCAAAGTGTCAGGTTAGCAAGGGTTAGTTTAGGACACGCATCACGCACTTTAGAAACACCAGAAGCACTTTGTACTTTTGTTGAGATGTGCTTTGACCATCTCAAAGTGTTCTACAAACTGAAGTAGCAGTCGTGCCTCTGCCATAAGAGGTATTAGTATTACTCCCATTACAGGTAGGAAAATGCAAAACAAAAGGGGCAGGGATTCGTCTCTTGTCGGTGGCAGAGCTGGGATTGGATTCACTTGTCCTGATTTTTTGCTCTAAGCACCAGCGTTGTTTCTCAGGTGTTATCTCAGCCAGCCCTTAGCTGATGAACAGGGGACTGGAAGCAAGGTAAAGCCTAATAAGGCCGACGTTCATTTCAAAGTAGATTGATACGAATGGAACTCGAGTAGCTGCTTTGAAATTACTACAGACTGGCACCTTAATAAGGTCAGGAAGATCAAGACCTGTGCATTTTGGGGAGGAAAGGGGTCCTGTGGGCAAAACTCACACAAACTAAAACCAGACTGTAGCTGGAGGACTAACTTCTGATTATGGTATCCATTTGTCTGCTCTTCATGGTATAACTGAGTTTGATAAACGGCGTTACTTTCCTTGTTTTACAGTTATTTTAGTTTGTACCTGGAAACCCCAGCTCAAATGAACCTGTTGTTTGCTAGGTGCTCTGAAAACACGGTGAGTGAATGTCCCAGGGCCCCGTGACATTCCTGAGCAGCAGATGCAATAAACCTCGGAAAGGAGATGGCAGAGGCAAGGGGACTTGCCTCAAGATGCAGAAATGAGGCGGCACCGCGTGAAACACAGCCCAGGTCTCTGGATCCCCAGACACTGCGGACATCTCAATGGACAGGCTCGCTTCCAGAATTACAGGTTCCAGGGCACGGAGCAGAGGGAGAAGAAACCAAGTAAGATCCCTTCCCAGGCAGAGAGGAGCCCGGACGAAGCCCTTGGAGTGCCATTCCGGTGGGGAATGCTTTTTTGGCTTCTGTCATGCGATCCTCTTGCAGGAGCGACTTCCTCAGAGCATCTCTCTCGGCTTCCTCTCTGCCGGTCTCCTCATCCTCTGCTCCCCCCATTCCTGGGCAGAGGCCGATGCCGTCTGGACATGCCTTGTGGAAATGAGCTTCTCTCTGGGACAGAGAACTGCACGCTCCCTTTGCAGAAAGAGAGGGCTGTGATTATTGCTCCCAGAAGAACGGGAATAGCTATTTACCCACAGCAAGAAAATGTTATTTTGGGGCAAAAGGGAGCTGTAATGTTTTCCTGTTACAGTAGTTGGCAGCATTTCTCTATAGCCCAAACAGTTCTTTCTTAATGGCATCTTTACTCATTGCTGTAAGTTTACTAGAGGGAGAGAAGTGTATGAACAATTTTGGAATTCAAACAAAATAATACTGACAGTAAGATAGGTTTAAACCCTGGGAGCCCAATAGCGACCGAGCAAAAGAACAGCAGAGTAGGACCCAGAACCAGGAGCCTGGGCTGAGGGGAAACCGGTGGCTAGGTGCAGAGAAGTGTTGTATGTACGGTGATTTTCAAAGCATGGGCTATTGGGAATAGATACAGTAAGGACGTCACTTGCAGCTTTTTCTGGGTTCATCCAGATGTTTCAACTTTGTAAATTTGAGTGACGGCGTGGGGAAATGGGAACCAAACGAGTTAGCTGAGACAACTGCACTGGGAGGCCAAGGGAGCTGAGTGAGCTGATCAAAGACATGAAGGTGCATTTCATGGAAATACATAATAAGAGAGTTAGGTACCGACCTGCCTCTCCTACAGAACTGATTATAAGCCATCCTATGACCCGGATTTTCCTCTCCCATTAACATCGTGTCTGTAATCCTCCTTTGCTTCAGGGGAAGGTTAGTGGAGAGGCTGCTGTGGGTTAACCCCGGCAAAACTTGTCTTACTGTGTAGCTTCATCTTACAGCGGCCGCGCAAACCTGACGCACAAGGGAGGAACGAGCTCTCGCTTCAGGGAATGCCGGGGGGCCTCTCGTTCAACCGGCTGCCAGTGTTTGCCCCCGTTTTCCCATATCACAGTGTGAGCGCTAGGTCCCTTTCTCCACAGCTCCCCATGCAGCTGCAGCACTGGCACCTCACCAGCCTCCCTCCCCCAAGCCAGGCACCCACCACAAATACGCTCGCCCGTCAGAAACAGCCATCAGCCGTAAACGACAAGGAAAGCCGCTTGATTTTGGGCATCATTTCGTCCCTTTCGTTGCCCACGTTGTGGCACTGGTGGCCGATACAGGCAGGGTATACGCTGCCGTTGTAGCTTTAACCGTGGGGTAGCAGGTGTTAAATCTAGTGCGTGCGTTGCACTGAACTCATCTGAAGGTTGGGTGCATAGCTGGATGGTAAAATAGCAAACACCTTAGGCCTAAATACCACAGGAAAACCCCTCACTTCTACATGTATATCAGATGTGTTTTCCTTGTGGCACCGTTCTTTAACAGATGGTTGTTAAACCCCTTTTCTCTGTCTTCAAAGGAGCAGAGGAATGTTTGCATCCCATCCCAAGGCAGTTGCCTGCCCCGACCCCCCTCCGCGGCATTTGGGGAGTTTTGCGGGGTACCGCAGAAACCCACCGTGGGTGCACAGCCCTCACGGACTCCTGCCAGCTGAGTCCACGCTGCCGTCAGGAAGGTCAGTTTTCCACTTTTTCCATCCACTCCCCCCACCGTCTCCTTGTGCCAGCCCCAGCATCCACCCGGCCCGCCAATTCAGCAAACTGAGCCGACTGAAAATTAACCCTACCAAAAGGGAGGGGAAAAAAAAAAAAAAATAAAAAATAAAATAAAGGAGGGGTGGATTTTACCGAGGCCAATCAGTCCCCGCCGCCGCCGCTGACCCGACAGCCAAAGGAGCGCAAGTGTCAGCAGCGGGGAGAGAGCCGCTTTTTGGCAGGAGCTCAGCTGGGGGTCAGCTTCGGCCAAGTTGTGACACTGGACGTTGGCGGCAGCCCCCAAGCTGAGCTGCCGAAGGAGACGGCTCGCTCGCCGCCGGCCGGCCACCCAACCCCTCCAAACCTCGCCGCGGCAAGCATCGCTGTTGGGGTGCGTGCTCGGGAACGTCCCTAATGGACCCAGGTACTTCTGCACGGGAACGTCTCTAATGGACCCAGGTACTTCTGCAATTCGTGTCGGAGACCTTGAAGAGTTAATGCTCCTTTTCCCAAGCAAGACAGGAGTGGACTCTGACTGCACCTGCACTTCCAATGCCCCGCAAGGGAGATTTAATGTTATCCCAGGAGAGTAAGTGCCTCAGGGCAGAGCTGGGTCTTGTTCTCCTCCAAAGCGGGAGGCATAAATAGTTAATAGAAGAACAAAAGAGGACAGCTATGCTGTGGTTTACACCAGGGAAAGTGAGAACACAAATGAACCTGATGGCTTGCCGTTTGAAGAGCTACACGGAGTTTTGGACGTTGTTTCCGTAGTGTTGCAGCAGTGATGGTGTCAGGCTATAAGCAAGGCAGAATTTATAGGAAGACATAAGGTCTTTTACTAGACCAGCTGACCATGTTGTAGAAAGCAGACATCCTTGCAGACACATAAGCCCTTCTTCACGTCTGTTTCGCATTTGAAGAACTTACGTCTCTGAAAGCATGTTTTGCCTCGGAGGTAAACGGGTCTAATAAACCTCTTTTCCCCAAGTCTTGCCCCACTGCTGACTTAAGGGTATTCTTCAGGCAAAAGTTTCAGCTTTTTGCAAATGAAGCTGTTTGCAGCTGGCCATCCTACCCCTGATCCTGGAAATTCAGTTCTCACCCTTGAAACATTAACTCATAGACCCACGTTGTTAAAGGTGCACCAAAGCCAGGAGTGCAGCACAGCCAGTTGCACACCGAATTAATTCTTCTTCCTTCTCTCCCCCCTACCAGGCATGGCCACACGCCATCTAGTGAAGTAACAAAGAATGCTGCCTGACATGTCGTGCGCATGTAGGTTACATTTATCGTATTAAGCCACGGAAAAATGTCTACTGGAGAGCAGGCTATTTTTTTCAAACTCGGGTTATTTGTTTTAAGATAGCTGTCCTAAGAAAAGGGCCTCTCCCAGCCTTCGCTGTAATGTAAACTGGGGCACTTGCTGACCACTAGCGTGATGGGATCGGTACAAGCAAAAGACAAAAATTTACAGAAAAATTGCCCAACACACGTTCAATAACCTTGAAGGGGCCTGCAAGGTAGCTGTCGCCTAAAATATTTCCTGGCTAAAGGTAGTTGCTGTTAGAGAAGTAGCTTTATCACCGCGTAACTGCGGTGCAGAGGTGAACTGGACTCCTTGCACCCAAAAGCTGGATTTCTGCCGTTGGTACGGCTGCAGGCTGTGCCCCGGAGCTGAGGAATCCCTGCGAGTCCTTCCCGCTTCGGTCTGTCGCACTGTCGCTGCAGCCAGTGCTACAGGAAGCAATGCTGAGCACACACCCTCCCTTTGTGCTTTATGAACCTTACAAAGGCAGCAAACACTTGCCTTTTGTCAGCAAATAAAGCAGAGAGCGTAAGACACGGAAGATTTATAGGTATAATGTCCCAGCACTGCGCGCTCGGATTTACCCGCACTCAAATCCCATTTACTTTAATAGGAATGTTGCTGCTAAAACCCTGCATGATGTTTAAAATATTTACCCCATAGGGAGCAGATAATCTGGGAAGTAACAAGGTGCCATTTCCTACCGAATGTGTTCTCTGACTATAACCACATGTTAATGGTACAATTTAGGGCCGTGCTAGAGCGAAGCGTCGATTCACCACTTACCGGCACAGTTAAGCTGTGCCGCCGTGTGAACTGGGAAGGTTCTGTTTGCTGTCATGCTGGTATTTGTCAGATAGGAAAAAGGGAAAGAAAAAGAAAATTAAGATACCAAAGCTGGAACATCAGGCTTCCTTCCTTTTCTTATTTTTTCTTTTAATCCTCAGAACAAAACAATTTTATTTTTGAGTCGAACTCCAAAGTTTATTAGATTTCTGTGAGCGCTGCAATGGTGCTTCTCACAGGTGACCAACACAAATGGCGTGGAGGCTCTAGAGACAACGCTAAGCACGGCAGCAGGATGCTTCACGTCAGAAATTCTGTCTCCTGTTCCAAGAATGTCAAAATGCTGCCTAGCCCTTCATTTTGTCAGGATTTTGCCCATCCCGGTGTGGACATCAGCAGATTTTATTCTGTCCATTGCAACATGAAGCAAAGACAGGAGCCGAGTTCTCCCACCGTGTCTCCCAGCCCGTGCTCAGCTCTGAACGAAGGCACGTCAGCACAGCGCGGCTTAAAACCTCCACAGGAGCCGTGAAGCCCAGCGGTCCCCGTGAAGCCCGTCTCAGAAACTGTAGCTCCTCACCTACCCGACTAAAACGGTACTTGGTGGACAAGGAGACGCATTTGGGGATGTATTAATGAGGGTGTTGGGAGGGATTAAGCACAGTCCCTCACCTTGAAATGGCTTCAGCTTGATTTCTTATGGAAATGAGGGTCTGAAATCGCATGGACAGCTGTATACATATGTCTCAGTCTGTCCTTTTCTGCATATCTGCCCTTCCCCCCCAGTAACTTCTGAATTCACTGACCAGTTTCAGCAATCTCTAACAGAGGAGTAGCAGCCTTAAGGATAATTAAGTTGCTAATGTTCATTAAAGTCGGCAGTGAACTACAGGAGAAAGAACTTAGTGTCATTTAAAATAACAATGTGGCTCAACACTTACTTGCCCCAGAGAATCCCCACCGGGGAGGATATTATGCAAACCCTTTCTTTCCTCCCCACACCTGTGTTTTAGCAGAGCAGGATCCAGCCCTAAAACCTGCAGTTTCTAGATTGTTTCTAAGGTGGGGACCACAGATATGTTATTCGGTAGGTAATTAACCGCCGAGCACTAATGAATTCCTTCCAACGCGGTGCAAGGCTTAGCGGAGAGCGCGCCGTAACATCCTGCCAGAGGAAGCAGTTCATTCAAAACTGCAACGGGATCGCTAGCAGCGCTACCTAAACCGCTAGAAACAACCTAGCGGGACTAGGAAAGTTTAATGCGATGCGGTGTACGAGGTAGCATCCAAACCGTTTTCATCAGGTCCTTCGCGCCGAGCTTCGCCTACGTGTTGTCGTTCACCCATTTCGTACTCGAACCCCATCCATTTTGTTTGCGTTACCCAGTTGCCGGTTTGCAGGGAGGAATCCTCTCGTTTTGCAGCCCGGCCCCACAAATAGGAGAGAGCAGAGCCCCGAAGCACAGCTCGAGCAAGCGGGTGACGTTTTGCTTCTTTGGGAGCCCAAACCCCCTTGTGGTGGGACCCCCAGAGAAGGGGTGAGGGTGACGGGCATTCCCTGCTCATCCCCGAGCCCAGAGCTACCACTTAAAACAGATGTCTGTGTAAAAAAAGGCCCCACACCTGCCAAACCACCAGCCTCAAGCTTCCTTCCTTGTTTCTTCAGGCCTCAGAATAACAAGAGCATTTGTGCAATGTGCAGTGTGCCCTGTGGTTTTTTTTCTTCTCCCTGAAGACGTGCTATCTAATCTCCCCGGAGCAAAAAATCAGACAGTAAGCCTTACAAGACAGGAGAAAAGAGGTGAACAGTGAAGCAATGCGCACTTTGTTCATCTGGCTTCGCTTCTCAACGCCAAAAAAAAAAAAAAAGGAGGAAAAGCACGGGTCAGTGTTGCAGACCTCGCCGGAGAGGCATTTGAATCTGATAAAAAGTACGAGCGCCTCATTTGCACATATTCTGCAGTGCGGCGTCCAAAGCACTAAACTAGAAAAAATCCGTTAACTGAAAAGTCATCTTGAATCGGAAACTTTCAGGGGTTCAATTTTAAACTACGGCGAGAATTTAGTGTTTTATTGCTGCTTTGCTTTTGGTTCCTGTTTTTGCTAGCATTGAGAAATGAGGTGCCTTAGGAAGCCGCGTGGTGTGTAACACGCAGTATCAGCCTGTATACAAAGGAAGGAAGATGATGTGGCAGAACATTGTTGAGGAAAGATCCTGTTTGTACAGGGAGCTGGAGAATAGTAAACCAGAACAGAGCAGGGACGCAGAAAGACCAGAAATGAAAGGAAATCAACCCAAAACGCTCGTGAATCCTGTTTGTGTGTAAGAGCCCGCTAGAGCCACTGAAACAATTTAAAAATCTGGTTTATTTGTCTTTTCTCAGATTTCCTATCCTGTAGTGGAGGGGAGGAGAGAGGAGAAGCGAGGGGAGACACACTTGGTTGCGTTCCCCTGCCTGTCTTTTCTCCCTTTTTCAGTCCTGCAGCGGCTGGGCACGTGACTCCAGCAGCAGTTAGGTTTGCATCAAAACTGCCAGAGCCGACCAAAAGTTTCTTAACGGTAATTCCTCGCTGTGTTTTATCCCAGGGACACTCGATTTCAGGAACAACTTCTGAAAAGGTCCCGTCTACCTCTGTGATTGCTTTGAGCTGTATAAAAAGCTGCCTCTTAGTTTATTTCCGTGGAACAATTAACTGATTCAATGAGCTTCAGTTCCTGATAAACATTTGCCTGTTGTGCAGATGCTGTGTGTGTAACAGAGGGAAATTACTTCTCTGCAATATATACCCATTTCGGGTTACGTACTCTTTTCTTTAGCCTTTTTAAAGCACAGCCCCTTAATGTCATTACACTCTCTAAATAAGTCTCTAATACGATTTTTGATAAACCCATCTTTTCAAAGTCATATGAAGCATCTTGATAACGGAGTATCTTGTCTCTGCGACAGGAGGATTAGCCTGTGAGTAATCTGGGTGGTGCTGCAGCAAGCAGGGGTTTTTTTCTGAATTGATTCAAGCGGTTTATGCTCAAATTTAGAGACGAATACATGCAGAGCAGCAAAACCCTGCATCCAAATACAAGCATTTGTAGCTGCTTTTTGCTTGCATATAACCTTCCTGCGTTGGTGTGAGCAACTTTGATCTCTGATAGAGTGACCGGCTTCCTGCAGTAGGCGGAAGAGACAATTCTTAACTGTGTCTGCAAGCTGCGTCAAGAACCTATCGAAGTTGCTGACTCCGAAAATTCAGGCGAGCAATGCCGCGGCACATATTATAAATGACCCTTTTCTCCCGGCCCGCTGGCTGTAAACAGGCTTGATGCAAATTTAGGCAAGGAAAGCACCATGCCAAGGTGTTTATTGGTTTCTTTGTGTTGTGACTCTGGTGGTTTGGGTGGACCCCGTTGAAGCCCTCTATAAAAAGCCAGTGCATGAAAATGCCTCCCCCATGAAATTAGCAATAATTTTAATTGTAACAAGCCAGAGACATTCCAACGCACACCAGAGTCTTCCTGGACCCGGGCAAAGAATAACATCTTCTCCCAAGGCACCCAAAATACAGTCAGCCAGTGCTGAGTGGGGAGTGAATCACAGGCCTGGGAGAGAATTAACCGGTCAGGGATGCTCTTCTAAGCATTGAGACAAGCCTGTTTCCTCAGGTGATTTCCACCTGGAACTTGCCTGTTTTGAGCTTTTCTATGGCTGATGAGGGACGTCACTGCATAATTTGGGTCATTCTAATGGGGGGGCAAGGGGAAAGCAAAGTGGGGTGTAAAATCCCTCCTCATCTCCTGCTCCTCTGTGATGGGGCCGGCACCGCTCACTCTCTGTGCCCATGAGGTGGGGTGAGAGGAGATGCTGGAGACAACTAAAGCTCTTGTGCGTAGCTGCAGCGAGGTGGGACGGTGCCATGGGCTCCACCAGCTCTCTGCCAGGTTCGGTTGGGTACCATACGGCTGGGAGGTCCCCAGACACAGTTAGGTGCCATATGGCTGGGACGTCTCAGGACCGTGAGGCTTCTGGGCACGTATGGGCTCCAGGCAGCACGTTCTGCCTTCCCACATGGCCCACATGTGAAGTGGGAGTAGACCTGTTTATATCAGGGATGTGTTTGGTGTATATCCACGTGATTTCTCCCGTGCTGGGGCCACATGGGGATATATGCCACCCCAGCACGCATGCAGTCCCTTTCTCCATTAGCGGTAAATGACCCAACTCTCTCTGGTGCTGCAAATTTTAAATGAAAAAATGCCCCAGCATGCTTCCCATCCCCTAAGTGCTGATGCCTGAGTATGCCGGGTGGCATCCCGGGAGGGATGGGAGCTGTGGACATGGACTTCAGCCATCGGCACCAAGGTTTGCATCATCCGTAGGCTGTGGGTACCCACACCTGACGGGACATCAGGGAGCGCTTGCCCTGCTCTACCTCTGCTCCTTCATTTAAAGCTTCATCGCGGTAAGCAATGCCCTCTCTTTCTCTCGGTTCTGGTAAATTTGTGCAGCCTCTCTGGGTCCGTGTGATGCATGTCTGAAAAGGAAACAGGAAGGAGCTGCAAATGGAAATTTCAAGCCGTCAGCAGCAGAGCAAACCCCAACCAACTTCCCATAGCGTGCGTGGAAAGCCCAGGCCGTGCACTTCAGCTTCAAGTGATAGGAGACGCTGAACTTTACACAGGCTTCCGAAATCAGCAAGGGCTGCAGATACCGCGAACGAAGTGACTTTGTTCCCAGCCGTATCTGGCCCAGGAGAGGGGACAGGCTCGGGCTGGGGTTGGAGCATCCCCTGGCACAGCTCTGCCCTTCGCCTCTGAGCCCTCCCGGAGATGCTGTTCCTCCGGGCTGGCCACCCTTTTTTGTTTGGGGGGCGGCTGTGGGAGGGGAGCTTCCCCTATATGAGAGCTCTGCTGTGCCACTCGCTGACAGGCGAGAGAACACGCCCCGGTCTGTTTTGTTAACGACATAAATCACAGTGTCCAATTTGTCTTTAGCTTCACTAGACGTGTACCAGAGAGAGTTTTGGCCCATAACAGCGTTACGCGTGTCCAGCTGCCGTGAAAAAACATAGAGCAGGGGAAAAGAGCTATGATATGAGAGTTAATATCTGTGTTGTCTCATTTTTCTGTACACCATCACCCCGGTCGAGAACTGGTCACCATGAGCAGATAGTGGACGGGGGAGTATTGTTACAGAATCCACGCTCCTCTCCAGTTAATTAGTTTCTCACCCAAGGACTGCTGAATGTGTCATCTTGTCCCAGGAAAGAGCTGCTCCCACCAGCAATATAATTTAACAAAGCTACGAACCAAATGAGTTGCCAGCCTGCAAAACCCTCATACCTGTGGGATTCTCATTCCCCACGAGGTGTGGTTTTCGGGTGGGCACTTTTGGGCTCTCAGATTACTTTGTAAGGCTGAAGGAGCTTATGCAATACACGTGTATCTGTAAGTTGATACAAAGCCATCTGAGATTTGCCTGAATAAAAAGCTTAGCACTGAAAGCGTGCAGTTTTTGCAGACTTGCAGTGTCCCACACGGGTGGCTGTGGTGCTGGGACTGCATTAACATGGGTAAAGGCTTCCTCTGTGCATGTGCAAAGAGGAGCGAAAATGTGATTGTCCCATTCCATTGCAGGTTTGTAAATATAATTTTCGAGAGCCGTCCACTCCAACACTAGACTTGGTGGGAGGGAAGGAGAGAGGATAATTTCCTCTGGAAACGCTGGAGAGTTGAATAGGTGTTCACTTGAATATGCTGAAATTAAGAAAGCAAGGGATGGTGACTGTCAGAGCGCTTCGCAGGCGGGGAAAAAGAGAGCGAGCATTTTCAGTCCATGGGGAGGTGGATGGAGAGGGAGGGCAAGTCCAGAATATGCAAAGGTAGGAGCTTCAGCCTTGCTGCCGGGCTTGTTTTCTGTGCTAGTGGCCCAGGGAACTGGTAAAACTGGACTGGGACCGTAAAGGCTGTAATCCCAATTCATCATTTATAGCCTGCTCGTGTGCAGGCAGACACATCTATCCCAGCCTTCTCAGATAGAGCGAGCTGCTGCATTTCACAATCATGGGAAGGGCTTCCCAGCTGCACGATCCAAATGTTTTGAAGTGAAACATGGGGCATTATATTAACTTGGTTCAGACAATCAGCTTTAAACATCTGAATCTCATTTCTTGATGCTAATTCTTCTTGCTCAATCTTTATTTCAGCTGTGTGGAATTCTCAGACCTTTCTGACCCCGACTTATCGTTTCCTGATGTTTTATTGCTAAGTCATTGAGGTTTCAGGGAGGCTGACATTTCTAAAACGTGCACACCTTTGATTGTACGCGTGGCTGGCGTGTCAGACCGAACTTTTCCTATGCTCTGTATATATCACTGTCTCCACTGCTGGGTCCTCTGCAGTTTCACCATTCAGCGCATTTATCTGCATACCCCATTAGTGCAGTCCTCCTTAAAATGTGGTTATTATTTAAGGCTTTTCAAAAGCTCAGCCTCTGCACACTACAAAACTCGATCTGAGCCTACGTCCGCTCTTGTCACTCATGTACAGGTTCCATCTGTTCCCCTTTTCCTCTCCCGTTGCTGCTTGCCACATCCAGACCACATGCTGCTTATACATTGTACAATAGACATTTCTGCACACACACTTTTGAAAATGTGGCTCTTAGTGCTTTATTGTTCACATGTGTCTTGTTGCTTAAGGCAAGTTTTATCAGTAATGATTTTGTTGTTTACTGACACGTAGAATAAAATAGTGTGCTGTTACAATGTGACTGGGAGAGAGAAGAAGGGCCTTTGATACACCAATTACACAATTTCTGCCAGCTTTCTGATCATTCCTCCCTGCCACCACTTCCCCAAATTCTGTAGTTGCCCAAGGATAAAGCCAGATCCTAACATCACTTACAGCAATGTAAGGGCTGCTCCGCTCCGCACGAGGCTGCTCCGTGTCGGTAAGGATTCACCAGCACCTCCTACGCTCCTGCGTCTGGTGAGGAGAGGGGATGGGACCCCTCTTTTCCAGCCAGGCAGCCCTAGCTTCTGCTATAGATCTCCTTAACAGGTCCCCCAGGCACCTTTGCATAATGGCTATATTCTTCCATTTGGGGGAAAAAAAAAAAAAATCCCTACAGAAACTGGTTCTGGAAGTGAAATCAGTGCTGGGAAGGTCTATGAAGACGCTTCTCTTGCAGGAGCTGAGCTGACCTCTAGCAGCTACCCCAGCGCGCGGACTGGAGCGGACCCAGAGGTACGTAATGACAAGGGAATTAACGCATGCAGATCCCCTGGGAGCCGTCTCAGGTCTTTCCCATCACACCTTGCTCCATACCTGCGGTGAGACTGGTATATCTGCAAACAGATCACACTGGGTGCAACTCCCAGCAATGTTCCTGGGCGTCTGCAGCGGGGATGGCACAGAGCCCATTACACTGGATTATTGCCACGCAGGGATTTCCCGCACCAGGAAAATCCCCGGCTGCCCAAAACTTCTGGTTTCCCACCTGGAGAAGCAGAAGACCTGCCTATGGTGATGATATTTTCTTCGCCTGGGGAAAGCAAAGGCTACAGAAACCCACAAATGGTAGGAATAGACCTAGTTTCTATCAGAAACTTGTTCTGATTCAAGCTTTCCCTACCAAAGACGGTGCCTGCTTCTGACACGGAGACAGTCCACTGCTCCCTTCCCCAAAAAAGAGGCAAGCGGCCACACAGCTCAGCTTGCACCCCTCGCGTGCAACCCCACGCCGCGTG
The DNA here is from genome assembly GCF_964188355.1 of Buteo buteo. Classification (NCBI taxonomy): domain Eukaryota; kingdom Metazoa; phylum Chordata; class Aves; order Accipitriformes; family Accipitridae; genus Buteo; species Buteo buteo. Next base: position 4,247,844 of record NC_134188.1, on the reverse strand, counting down.
CTTGGCACTCGGTCTCCTGGACGTGGCAGAGGGCTCATCCTGAAATGCCGGAGACCTGATGGCAAGAACCTCCTTTGGGGGGGCTGCTGAAAAGAAGACCTGAGCACAGGAACATGAAGACCCTTCCACTTCTGTCCGTGGACCACAGCCATGGTTCACAGGGGGTCTTACGGCTCCTGTTCCACCCCGTGGCTCCCATCCCACCCAGCCCCCTCTGCAGGTCAGCAAAAGTGGCGAGGAGACCCAAGGTCTCTTTCCCCTGCGAAGAGGTGGGCAGGAAGAGCCACCTTTGGCTTGCACCAAAATACTCATCATTTTCAGATGCGGTACGCTGAATATTTTGTACCAAAGTTTGAAGCCGTTGATCGGCCAGTGGGGAGGCATGAAGGGTAAAAAGGTAGAGAATGGAGCAGAGCTCTTGGCAAGCTGTTGTAGATTAGAAAGGAGGCAGGTAGGAACAGAGATTAATCAAGAGCTTAAAAGAGTTATTCGGGAGGAACAAGGGCTTTAAGTGATGTTTGAGTATGGGAAAGAAATCAGTATCCGTGGTTTCCATTGGTGTTCAGAGTGCTAAAAGCAGAAGTGGTTGCTGGAGTCTGAACAGGAATCTGAGCCTGAGCTCTCAGCTTCCTCCCAAATTGGATGAGAAACTATTCACTTGATTTACAGGCTCACTGGCAGAAGAGGACTTATTTTATAGAATTTCAGAGTTTTTTTGAAACAAATTGCTTTGTGAGTAGTGGAACTAATGGCTCTTCGTTTCCTGTGGGTCTGTGACCCTTGCCTCATCGTCGCCTCCCTTCTCCCCTCTCCTCCTAAAATAAAATAGCTGCAACAAGCCCAAATCTCCCCTCCCTATATGCTCTAAGACTCCTCGTTGAGTCAGGTACGTATATATTGGCTGAGCAGCTAATGCACACACGGTCAGCCAGGGTACACACACTCACTAGCCAGTTGGCTGCTGGCCGCATTTCTCTAATCCAGGTCTCTATCCCTCACCCAGCCATTGATTTCCACAAAATTTAGAAAGGAAATCGATAGCTTTTGAAACTTCTACCTTTCCGTCCGATGTGAAATCAGGTAAAAATTGTTGATGGAGCCGGACAGACAGATTGAATCTGAGCTAAAAAGGTTCTGTTGTATTGGCTTTGGATGTACATGTAGGACGTCAATCCAGGTTCTGGAATTCATTTCTCTCTCTCTCTCTCCTTTTCAGCTATTTTTAACCTGGATGTGTTCTGCGATTTGTTTCCCACACAGCATTGAAACTGGCACAGCTGAGGGGTGAGTGAGCGGTGGGAGAGGGGAAGGGGAAACCAGGGGATGCTTACGTTGGCGCTGCTGCTGAAAGAAGAGCTCATCAAACGATAGCCTCTCAGATCTGTGTAACGTGGAGTCCCACACCGCCCCAGGAAAAGTTGTGAAGATGATAAATATATTCACAGTCTTCCAGTGCTCAAATATAGGGCAAAACCAGCTAGAGAAATCAAGGCCTCCTGTAAAAAAACGCACCAGAAACGGCGGCCAAGTTTGAAATGTAACATTTTCTGTCATAGTTCAACATCTCGGTACTGCCCACATTCCCGTGTGTACTTCTCAAGACATCCCCCTGTGTAGGGTCGCCTAAGAAAAATCCTTTTTGTGGCAACCCAGTCACTGTACAGAGTGCAGATCAACTCACAGGATCAATTCTAGAAACCTTTTATCCGAGTTACTATCCACACAAACCTAGGACCTGGAAGTACAGAGGTTTTATCTGGAAAATATATAGGAAAAAGCTTCTTGAGCGTTAATTTACAAAATGAGACCTCTAATTGCGAAGCATTTCTTTTCTTCAGTTAACTATAGATGATTATAATGTGTGAGATCTGCCTTTTCCCCCTGTGTTCTGTTTAACACTGTTTGTTAGACATGAAAGGAAAAGAGGATTAAAAGGGAGAGATGGTATCGTAAACAGCCCTTCAGGGTAGGTGGGAAAACAACAGTAACTCTCTCAAACAGAACACAGGGATGCCCTTAGGAAAAGGTTTTGAAAGTGTCCTGCATTTGAAAGTTAATGAGTAAATAGGTCTCAAACATTACTTTAAAGACTGACAATACCAGCTTTAACATCTCAGGCATGCACCACAACTGAGAAGAGACAAAGGGAATTTTTAATGGGCAATAAATGGACTAATACTTTTGGATGCAGAGCTAAAAGCAGGTTAGTTCTGATGGGATGTGGGTTTGTTCTGTAATTCCTGACACAGCGGCTTTACTGTATTGGGTTTGTTTGCCTTTTACACTGTCTTTTGATGAGGCACCACTTTTTCCTTTAAAAAGGAAAAAAAAGGTGGTCTTAGTAAATAATCCTCCTTTGAGCTCCAGTAAATCCATCGGGTATAGAGTTTGCTGGTTTGGGGGGTTGTGTAGGCACATGCCGGACCATCTCTCCGCTATCCTGTGCCTCACTTCACACCTTGGTCATCTCTGCCCTTGCAAGGTCACCTTGCATCGACGTCCCCACGCTGGTGAGAGGCCGGCAGACGGGCAGCACCATCCCTTTCTACCAGCACAGACACCGTTAGCCTTGCTGCAGGCATGCCCTCGTGTCCCGGGGGTCCCAGCTAAGGTCCCAGACTTGACATCTCTCTTTGGATCCGTCCCGAACTCTCCCAGACTGTTGCACTTCGAACTCTTGGTTACTGCGTTCCTGGACGTCAGGCATTTTGGAGGAAAACTGGTTTTATCTAGAGTTTTTGTACAGCCTCCTGACCCTCGGGGTCTTCTGCACATGGCTGTCATGAGCATTCCCTAGCTACGCTGCGTGGCTGTGCCTTTGAGGCCACAGAAGGAGCCCCAGCAGCAATTCCCAAAAGCAGGGCTCCCTTTCCTTCGCCCAGAGCCGTCTCAAGGCATAGACGAAGTCACCTCCTGAGATGGCAGACTGCCTATTTTGCTTATGCCCAGAAAGACAAAAATGGATGTTTCTGATGTAAACAGCTCCTCTGTGCCTACTGCCCTCGGCTGAAGGGAAGACGCCCGGCCCTTTGCCTATTCCCAGCAGTGCACGGAGGGCAGAAAGAGCCACTACACGGGGAGGAGGAAAGGGAAAAGAAGAGATCTTGCTGGGGAAGAGGCTTGGGGAGGATGTGTAGGTTGGAACGGAAATCTTCTGTTAAGGGAATTGGCATCAAGCAAGGGTTGGGAGAGGCGTGGAAGGAGAGAAACAGACAGACAATCCCTGCTTCCAGCCAAATTCCAAAGCTATCAAAATCTCTGTACATCTGGGTATGCCTTTACCTGCCTAGAATCACTCAAAACCCCACTGGTGTCCTCCAGAGCCTTTACCCACCCAGGGTCCCCAAAACCACACCACCTATTCCCAACTGACTCTCGCTTATCCTCACACCTCAGAAATGCATGGGCCGCTTCACAAACCTTCCTCCTACCCCCCATTTCTCCCAAAACTCCTCTGCCACCGCCACAACATTGAGACAGGCCTGCCTACGCCAGCGTAAGTTGCCAGCCTAAAAAAAGGCGACAGAATCAGCTCCCCAAGCCTTAGACGCCCAGACACGAGGCAGCACGTGCCGGGCTTTGACAGAACGCATTGATAGCACCTCCACCCCCTTATCACAGCTGCTTTCTGGCTCACTTACCCTATTCCTAAGGGTCAGCCACCACCTTCCAGTGCTTTCTCAGTCGATAAAAAACCCACTTAGTTTAACTCTTCTGCTCCGTCACTATGTTCTACCTCTTCCAGAGCAACTAAAATCCCAGTCTGCTCGCACCTTCAGGCCAGACCCAGCCTCTCAGAGCTACGGGTTGTACTACTTCTTGGAAACCTCCCATCCTTCTCCCTGCACCCAACCTCTTGCCATGCAAAGTCCTGACCTAGCGCAGCATCATCCTGCTCTGCAGGAGAGCTGCTTGTGCTCCTGCACGGATCACTTGACTCCCTGTCCCTGCAAGCTTGAATACTTCAACAGCTGGAGAGAGGGACAGGTTTGGCTCCTCTGTGTCCTCTTCTTCCCTTCTTGGGGCATTCTTCAGTACATTCCCAGTCTCCTCCTTCTCATTAGCTTCTGGGTTAGTCTTCCTTGAGCTTATCCCTGTCTGAGTGACAGGCTGCCAAACAGGCACATAACCTTTCACTTGACTTCCACCAGGGAATGCAGCTTTGAGCTGGTAAGAGTATGACTGAGGCCAGTTCTCCTGCCCCGTCAGTGATGACACCGTGTTGGGGTCAGCTCTGCTGTGCCTTCTCGTTACCCTGTGGAAGTTACCACCAGCAAAAATGCTAGCTTTATACTATCCAAAAGCAATAACTGTGTTTAGCCCACCTTTCATACACAGATACATACCTACCTACATACACATACAGACACATAGACATTGGGTCCACTGAATCCTGTCCAATTTCTGGCATCCTTCCGAGCAACTGGAGCATGAAAGTGCAGAAGGAAGAGGATACTGAGCTGCTCTATGTGTTTATGAGTGAGGGAAACTGCTTGCACCAGTGGCTGTGTTCTTTGGTGCAGACCCAACCCCGGGCACTCAGAGGACACAGCCAACTGGCACAAGGCTCTAGCCAAGCTCGTTGTGACCCTCTTTGGAAAAAACTCAAGAGTTCAGCTTTCTTCTGGCTGATAAAGTCGGTATTGTGAAGAAACCAGAAATACTAGTCCTGCTCAAGAGCTGTGCTGCGCCCCAGGCGAGAATATGAACGCAGGCTTCTCCCTCTAAATAAAAAAGTGAAACAATCAGGTATTCTCAATGCAGCCCCAGGTGGAAGGCCCTTCTCGCGGGGGTATATACAGTGTGTGGCTCCAAGGGCGACGATGTGAGACTGGGGACAGGCGGAGCAAAGGAACATAAACCCATCCGGATAAAGGATTTGCTCATGCTGCAGAACTAAAGAGGAGTTTCAGCACCGTGCCTTCCCCAGGTGAAAGTTGGGTCATCTCGATGCCTCGTTGGATTTGACTCACCGAGAACAGCATCGCATTCAGAGCAAGGTGAAACACAGGGGAGAGGAACTGCATGGGCAGGTGTATGCAGACAAGCAGATGGAAAAGGTGGGTGCTCCGATGCTGTGAAGACAAGCATTGAAGAAAGAGGGAAAGTTCAAAGAGGGCTAGAAAAAAAAACCAACCAAAATTCTCCTTACCATGCCTGAGATTGAATTAATATAGAGCAAGGGGAGGTCTGGGACTTTTCAATGGGAGGAGGAAGTTCCGCAAGCTAAAAACTGTGCTCCCATTTCCCATCCTCATCCACTGCCCAAAGACTCATGGCAAGCAACAATATCAAGCGTGAAACACTGACCTTAGTGGATTATCAGTTTAGCAACGCCCAAATTCAAGCAAACGCCAAATCCCATCGAAGCCCAGGGGATGGCCAGCTCCCCTGCTTGTTTCCTGCTCCTTGTGTGCCTTGCCTCACGCTAAACATGGATTTATTCTTCAGAAAAAGACACATGAACCAAACAAAATGATCCTGTTACCAGCCCTGAGAAACCACACTCTGACATCCCGTCCCTTCAGTCCCCTCACTGCAGTGCGGGGTGTAAGTCCTCGGTCCGAGTGCAGGTGCCAAACTCAGATAAAAAGCTCCCAGGACTCCAGTAAGTGTACTCACTGGATCTCCACTGACTATAATGGGCAAGCTGCACACCAGGACTCACCAACACCTCCCAAAAACCCTGTGGATGCATAGTCAAGAGACCAAAAGCCAGACCTATAACGTGCTACAGAAAAATAACAGGCGTTGCGAGTGTCTCACGTCCTGCCATAGCAGGGACTGTTTGGCAGGTATTTGAGAGTGAACACATCTAGACCCCTAACTCTATTCCTGTCCAAAACTGGTGTGTATTTTTCCTTGGACAGTGCCCAATCTGCAGAGTTAGTGTTTTCCACACAAAAATGCCTGGTTGGTAAGCTTCCAAGAAGTTCTATTTTTGATTCAATGAAGAATGGCAGCTTTCCATGGAACGAACTTTTCTTTCCTTCTTTCCTCCTTTCTTTTTTTCCCCCCCAAAATAAGATTGCTAAAAATCCATAAATTTTCATTTGGAAATGCTAGCCGGGAGCCCCATGGATGTCAGAGTTCAATTGTTCTGTTCTGCGGGAAGCTGGATGGTTTCTTTACTAATCCTTTTTTACCCTGAAAAAATACCGGGGGGGGGAGGGTGTGTGTCCCCCCATCTTTACCTTTTCATTGAACTGTTTTTCCCTCCTCTTGAAGAGAGCGCAGCAGACGCTCTGCCGTAGAGTTCTGAAAACTCTCGCGTTTTTTAACACTATGCTGCTGCTCCTGAGGCCATATGGTCACTTGTGACCATGAAGGATGAGAAGCAGAGTCACAGCTGTAGAGAAGCCGCTGGAATCCCCCACTCCATGGTCAAAATAAAGATCTGCTGAGGTGCGATCGCGTCAGAGCAGCAGATACACACAGATCTCGCAGAAGATTCTCCTGCATCCAGGTTCACCTACTTCTGCATACGAGTTGTCCCACAGCCCGCAGACCATGTCCTAAATAGCTAAAATTTGCAGGAGCACGCCACCTCCTTACCAGCTCCCACGTTCTGCGACATTTCTCTACTTTTTTTTGTCCCGTTCTGCGTCTCCAGAGTCCTCAGCGAGCAAGGACTGAGCTTCTTCCAAGCCGTAATGATCCTCACTTGTTCACTCTCCCACAAACAGAATCGCTTTGGCCAACAGCCAGGGCTGCAGTAAGGGCCGGTCACATACACGGGCAGCTTAAAAGCACCTCAGCTTTGGGAAATCCTGCTGGGCTGTAAAAGCTGCCCACAAACCCAAATCATATCAAGCGAGGCCTGTCTGATAATTCTTTGGCACGATCCTCAAACTCGCTGAATTGCTTTTCCATACAAAGTATTTCCAGGTGGGTTATTAGGTCCTGTATCCCCTCAGTCTTGTATCCTCTTGCGGTTGAAAAAGGCATTCCTTAGAACAAGCTATTTTTAAAAGGAAAACAAATACTCTCCTTTACGGTGCTGGCTCCTCTAAAGCAGAAGGATACTTTGCAAGACACAAACTGTTCCTGCCGAGTAGTGCAGGGGTCTTTTCACCCCACACTGCCCGTGCAGGGCTTTCAGCTGGGGAGATAATTTATATTTTCACAAGGAGATTGAAGCTGGTACGACTACCGGTGTGAACAGTTATGCTAGTACAAAGGTGCCATACTCTGTTAAATTTAGTTTCCCTTCCTGTATCTTTTTAGCAGCATCACTGCAGCCGCATTTGAGCCTGTGCTGCTCTAATTGTACCAGAGGAGTTAAAAGGAACGAGCCGAGCCAAGCGTGTCCCACATGAGGAGGCAGGAGCTCTTCCAGCTTCGGGTACGCACACTTACGCTGTTTGACATGCGTGCACGCAAGATTAACCAGTACAGCTTAGCTTTGCCAGGAAAAGCCGCATCTACACAAGGACCTGATGGTGTAAGACGGCAAAGTTTGGATTGCTTTCTGTCGGGGAGGGCTGGTTTGCTGTACCCCCTGCGAGGAAAGAGGCAGGTAGACCGTTCGCTGACTTTCTGTCATTTTGGCCCGTTGCAATCATCTATGTCTAACGTGAACAGGATTATTGCAAATGGACCCCAAGTGTAAGACCCGCAGACCTATAACTAGATATTGCGTGAGAGAAGTGAGTAAAGATAAGATAGGGGGGTTGAAAATTGTCAAAACAACGAAATAGTTTGTTGCTTGATTTGAGTCTTTGGGGTCTCTGCCACCACAGAAAAGAGGTGGAGACAGAACCGTACGAAACCCAGAGGTTTCTGTGAGTTAAAACAAACTGTTTCACTTTGAGACACTTCCAGACAACACGGTTTTGACGTGTGTCTTTGGAAAAAAGTCACCAACCGTGACCAGTAAAATCCGACCAGGCAGCAAGTGATCTGGTTTGGACGCAGAGCTGCCGGGGAGCCCTCCCTCCCCGGGGAGCCCTGCCTCACCGCGGGATGCGGGATGCTCCCGCCGGCCAGGATTTCTTTCCCACCACCGCTGGGAAGAGGTCGGTGCGGATGGGAGCCCCGACCTGCCCCGGCGCATTGGCATGACTCAGGTTGCCGGTCACCCCGCACAGCCTTCCTCCCAGCACCCCTCCCCGGGGCCGCAACCTCGACACCTCCCACTCCTGATACCTTCATCTTTTTCCCCAAAAAACAGCCCGGCCGAGCACCGCTGCCTGCCGCTCACGGTTGTGCCGGGGACCCGAGCCAAAGCTCCTGCCCTCAGCCGGCTCCGGCTCGGTTCAATCATGAGACCGGGTGAGACAGTGTCAAAGCTGGTCTGGGCTGCAGAACAACCCGGGGTCTGTGAGTCCTGGAAAATCTGCGGCATTCCCAGCCCTGGCAGAGCCCGGTGCTTTTGAGGGAGAGCAGAAACAAGGCAGGAGCTGTTGCAAAGACGTTATTTTTCCTCCCACTGAGTAGTAGAGAGCTCCACCCAAGTTTCACTGCTCACTCCCACTTTATATTAAAAAACAAGCAAAACAAAACAAAACAAAAAAATCAACATTTGCTACTGTTTGTTGCCCTTGCTGCCGTGTGACCCAGGCATGTGATTAAGTTGTTGATACTCGGTCTTTTTATAGGATCAAATTCATAGCTGCTGTAGAAGCCTGCGTAACTTGTCAGAGCAATTCTCTACCCTGGCAAGTTACACAAGCTGAGGAGCTTCTCCCTGCCCCAGGGTATCCTACCTATCTCTGCTTTCTCCCTTCACGCACGGCTCCTCCTCTCTGTCCTTTTGCAAAGGCATGGGCTGTACTCATTTTTAGGAAAACAAGCAGAATTCCTCTTAGCTGCACCACAGAGCTCAGTGAGGGATGAGGCAGGAGTTTCTTCCAGCCTTTCTTCCCATTGGAAGTGTTGCTTAAATAAAAGGGAAGGATGAGCCTCCACTCCAAAAAAAAAAAAAGGGAAAAAAAAGACGGGGCTTGCCAACTTGCAGCGTGCTCTGTGTTTGATTTCGGCTTGCAGCCTGCCTGTGCGGATCTGTTTAGTCATGTTGCGTGGCTGGACTGGATGGGGCTGTTTGCTTCAGGACTGGTATTTGCTTCCAGCTCTCCTGAACCATCAGATGTTACCCGTGCTGGGCAGCCACCGTGTTGTATCGAGGCCCCTTCCCTCCTTGGCGAGCAGAAACTCCGGAGGATGAAGGTGGCCGTGCAAAGCCTTTGTAGGAAAGTAGCAATAACCGTGGCTTTACTTGCGGTGTCCGTCTCGGACCGATGTGCGCTGCGTTGGGCCAAGTCCCGGCTGTTTCTCAGGTCTCAGTAGTTCTGTGAATGATGGATGGAGCCCCTGCTTCGGTGCCTGCCCCTGCTAAAAGAGAAGGGGCAAGCCTGTGAGATACCTTCGCCCGGGACGAGGCCAGCACCTGACCTCAGGTGAAGTTTTGAAGATGCTGGCGCCCAGCCACGGGTCCATGGTTGCACAGAGGCGTGAATGGGAACCAGTGCTGCCCGGTTTGTCCTCAGCACGCCAGCAAGGAAGCAGAGGAGGTGTGAAATGCCCCGTGTTTACCTTGGTGGTAATTACTGATTACCTTATTGAGGCAAAAGGAAAGACACAGTGTCAATGTTACTGACCTCCCCAGCTTGCCCCAAACCTGCCTCTGCTTCCAAGTGACGCAACACGCACCCTTCCTGGGATTTGACTTTAATTACAAACGAACTTTTTGTTCGCAGTAGTAGGGGCCAGCCTTTCTTAGGGGCTTTCATTGCTGTCGTGGTTTAACCCCAGCCAGCAGCTAAGCACCAGGCAGTTGCTCACTTGCTCCCCCCACCCCGTGGGATGGGGAGAAAATCGGGAAAAAAAGGTAAAACTCGTGGGTTAAGAACAGTTAAATAGAACAGAAAGGAAGAAACTAGTAATGATAACAATAACAATAATAGAATGACAACAATAATAATAAAAAAAGGATTGGAATATACAAAATAAGTAATGCACGATGCAATTGCTCACCACTCACTGACCGATGCCCAGTTAGTTCCTGAGCAGCGATCTGTGCCCCCCCCCATTCCCCCCAGTTTATATACTGGACATGACGTCCCATGGTATGGATTATCCCTTTGGCCAGTTTGGGTCAGCTCTCCTGGCTGTGTCCCCTCCCAACTCCTTGTGCCCCTCCAGCCTTCTTGCTGGCTGGGCAGGAGAAGCTGAAAAATCCTTGACTTAGTGTAAACACTGAAACAACTGAAAACACCAGTGCGTTATCAGCATTTTTCTCATGCTAAATCCAAAACATAACACTATACTGGCTACTAGAAAGAAAACTAACCCTGTCCCAGCCGAAACGAGGACGACTGCTCCCGCGGTTGTTGCTGGCAGCCTGGGGTGGCCCCTCCACTCTTTCTGCAGCGCTCGCCGCTGTCAGCTCGCTGGGGGGGCTGCGGACACACGACGTGGTTTTTGAAGCGGGGAACGGGTGTGAGTAAGTGTCGTACAACGGTTGTGATCTCTATCGTCTCCCCTGTACAGAAAATGTCTCTCTGCCCGTCCAAGGCCACTCTGCAGAAAGCAAGATGCTCCCCTTGGCCGTATAACAAGGACACAAACCGTCCTCGTGCTCTCCCACTGCCGTGCGGCTTTAGCTGGGTTGTTAAGCTGTGTATTTCTCACTGGAAATAAACATACTCTTTCCCTATGGGTGGTTTGTTTTGTTTCTGTCAGACATAAAGCCTGGAGGCAACAGTGGACAAAGTGCTTGCTTTTCCTCTTCCCCTGTTCTGTGCTTTGCCGCTCTATCTTCCCTCTTCTTAGAAAGGGAAATCTTTGATCATAATAATTTATCATCACCTCTTTTCATACTGCCTGGATTTGTATAACGAAGTCACAGACTCTAAAACTCATTGCAAACTCCTTCAGTTCCCCCGTTCTTTGTAAAATAAAGTAGTGTTAGTACTTTTCTGTTTAAAAAAAAATACCAGAAATTATATTTGGAAAACCCACTTTGCTTTTAATGGTAGTTCAAACTGTCAGAACCAGCAAATTTTAGGCTTCTTATTTCAGTGCTTAAGTAGGAAATCAGAGAATCATAGAATTGTTTGGGTTGTAAAAGACCTTCAAAGTCCACAACCCCCCTGCTGTGGGCAGGGACGTCTTTCACTGCATCATCCGACCTGACTTGGAACATTTCCAGGGATGGGGAATCCACAACTTCTCTGGGCAACCTGTCCCGGTGTTGGGGTGCCAGTCAGCACACATCACACACTCAAAATACATCTGTTTCTAGCTTGTTTAGTTTTGCTGTATTCTGGCCCTTTTGCTCATGGCCTGTATGAGGACCCGGGTTCTTCTCTGGGCTCTAGAGCTCTCTCCTATGGCCCATTTTTTGGAAATTCCTTCTTCCATCCCAAGGATCTCAGGGAGCTCATGCCTGGTTTGCATCAGAGCTCTTGTGTCTCTGACACACGTAAGGGTCCCTGTGCCCCATTGGTTTCTTTTTGCTGAACAGGAGCCTGTGATTATTTTTTTTTTTTAATCTTATTCCCATGGTTGGAGACGGTTCTGGTTTGCCAGATCACCAAACTGCCGGCATGGAGATGCCAGTTATCCATATATCCCTAAGTAAATAGCTGTATAGGGTTCAGTGTGTGGTATTCACAGGTAGCCAGTATCATTCTTTGGTTTTCTCGGATCACTCATCTTTTTCCTTAGTGATACCAGCAGGAAACACATTTATGATGGCAGGTATATATGAATAATAGACCTTCATTTTTCCAAATTTCAACTTAAATGTTGTCTACTTCTTACATTGCAACAACAACAAAAAAATCTAAAATATTTTCAGAAGTCTGTAATTTTCTGAGAAACTCTATTAAATAATTTTCAGTTCCTCCCTTTTCTCCCTGCCAGTATTCTCTGGCAGGCGGGTGTTTTTTTCTGGCGGGGGACACACAGACATGTCTGTTTTCTTCTTAGCCTGCAAGGCCTATAGAGCAGGGATTGCCCCTGTACTTGTACAGCTACCGAGAGCAGAAGGCAGAACTTCTTCACAAAACCCAGTTCAGCTGACTTCATTCTCCTGAAGCAACATCCACTCACAAAAAAGAGAGAGGAGTATTTTTGCCGCTCTCACATCTCTCCTATTTCCCCTTGAAAAGTTAAAAGTTACGCAGGCTTCTAAGCTAGCAAAGGGAGAAGCATCGAAGAAGCTCTTTGGTCGTCGTCACGATTAACCTGAAGCTGTTAGCCAGAGCTGCATTTCACTAGCCCAGAGCTTTGCCGTGCAGCGGCTTTAGCTGGAGCGAGGGGTGCCGCTTTAGAGACAAGCTTCCAGACTCCAAACAGCAAGTCTGTTGCAATAACTCTGTTGATCAAATAGAATTTCTGTTCACAGTGCAGAGCCAAAAACAGTTTTTGATTGCAGCCTTGAGGGGTATTTCTTGGCTCGCGGTCGATGTTTTAAGCAATGTGTAGCTCTACAAGTCATTACCAATGTTTGAAATCTCTTCCTTCTTCTTGTTATCCTTGGAGATGTGGAATGAAGACTATTTACCTTCCCCTCATAGTTCATTATGATTATTAAGCCATAGGAATGAGGACATGTGCACGAGAGTTGGATGTAGCAGGCCTGCTCCGGCTGTGTCAACATTATTTTCCGAAGAAGAGAGTATATTCAGAAATATGGCCAAGTTTTCCTTTTATCGCTTGCTTCTCCCAACTGTTTTTGTGTACAAAGATTTCAAGATTTCACAATGCCATGTTATATATGCACTGTTTGCTGAAGCAGTAACACGAGGTTTCTCATTGCCACATTACCAAGGCACTTAAACAAGTCCCTTCATTAATCTGTTGCCTGACACTTTCAGATTCCAGTGTCTGGTCTCACCTCTGCTTGCTATCTCAGCTGCCTTCCCCACCACGGGATTTAAAACTATTTGAGTTGTCCCACCTGCCCCTTGGGCCCTACCAGCTCCTTTAAAATGGATTTTCAGGCCATCTCTGTGAAGTAAGGAGTGACCGAGGTCCACTCGGTCCACTCGGATGGAGTGGTGTAAGACCTTGCAGATGTGTCCACAGCAGCTGGTTTCGGCTGGTATCACCACGTGCTGCTGCGCAGTGCCCTGCAGAGGTGCTAATGAGGGTTGGAAGGGGAGTATATATTTGCATTAAGACTGGGTTACGTGGCAGCAAAAGAGCAAAGCTCGTTTAGCCAGGCTTTGACCAACCTGTCTATGCTGAACCGAGCCTCGGGGGCAGCTTCACTTGGTGCGATGTAGGTACGTCCTGAAGTCCTTCGTGGCTTTCGAGCTATACGGTTGCGCCCTGTTTTCAAAACAGAGTTGTTTACTTGAGACTTCCACACACTTACAGTGACGTTCAGGCTCCTCCATGGCAAAATCTCTTTGGAAAATGCAAGTGAACGGTTATAAATCACCGGCAGCAGTGTGTGTGTGGGGGGTTGTTGTCACATCTGAGGTCTGCAAGTGTTGGTTCTTTTAGCCCCTTTTTCAGAGGATGGGGAGATGGCGGTGGTGAAGACGCTGCTGTTGATGGCAGTGGGAACAGAGAGCTCAAGCTGCAATGGGTGCAGAGCATGAACTGTCTTCTCTTCCCCAGATCCTTTAAAATTTAGACTTGGCAGGTCACTGTGGAGGAACATGGCCACCCGATACATTTGTTCTCGAGGTGGAGATGATTGAAATTTCTTAGGCTATTCATCTGCCTCATTTCATAAGCACTACATCCACCCTTAAATATAAATGAGAGGTCTGCATAGCCTGTACACTTTCACGCTGTACAAGTTCCCTCCTGAAGAGCTTGATTCTGCCTACTCTGAAGAATGTGCTTTTTTGCTGGACACATCAATTTGCACCTTCTCCCCGTTGTACATATCCTTTATCCTCTGCTTCCAGGTCACTGTGACACTACAGTGGAGTCTGCAGGAGCAGGGACTCTCTCAGGACTTGTTCGTGTAGCACCTACAAAAATGAGGTTTTAATCTAAACACACATCCCTAGTACATAATATGCAATAAATTGGCATAATGAAAATGGATAAACTGGGAACGCAGCTCATTGTGGAAATAGTACCTAATATGGGAATAATTCCTAACTCCTCGGGGTTCCAGTGCTCCTTTCTGCTTTGCTCTGAGCATTCAAAAGCATGCTCACCGCAAGATGGTTTGTGTTAGGAATGATGACATTTGCTTAATTAAATTTCAAAAATATCTAAGTGGCAGCCCTACTGGGTCAGAGTCAAGAACTTTTCCATGTTTTCTGGTGCTTAGACAATATTGTTGATTGGTGGCTAATGAGTTTTCAGTTCATACATTTAAGATCACATTGCTGATGGCAAATACAATTTAACGCTTCAGTCTAGAAGCCTTATCGATACAAATCTATCATTATATCCTAGTTACACTACACTAGTGAAGGAGAGAGCAGCATTAACAAATAATTCTGTAGATATGTGGATGGCTTTTGTTAAAAATATAACCAGGTATTTTGTCATAGGGATTCTACTAACTTCATTAATGTCACTGCTACAGTCCCCAAGAGCCAATACTCATAACCAGGATCATGCTGCATTGGGCTCTGAACAAGGAACAAACCACACGTGCTCCAAAGGAGTCAACTGTAAGAAAACATGGATGGATATGGGCAGGACTGTGGCACCGGGAGCAGGCAGAGCCAAGTGTAACTTACCGTGCTTACTTGGGCTTTTTGCTAGTAGCATTGCATTCTGACCTATTCACTGCTTTAAAAAACAATACCCGAGATAGGTACGCCAGGACTGAGTTGTCTTTTAAGCAGTAGCAGATGTTCAGATACCAGTAAGGCCGTGTAGAGCTGCGTGCGCGTATAAAATGCTGTCATTCCCCAGGACTGACTGGGTACTCCTCCAGCTCCAAAGCACGCACACGACCCACGATGTGCAGCAGCTCGTGCCAGTGTCCCCGCCAGCCGAAAACGTAGCGCGTGCAGGTGGGCCTTCTAATTGCAGCACATTCCAGCGAGGTGCGGTATTTGGTGCTAGTGCGGCCCCGAGGGAACTGCAGCTGCTCCACGTCACCCTTCCCCGATGCCGTCTTCTCCATCCCTTTTGCCTCCGTTCGGTCCGTTTTAATTAGGACCGGGATACCTACCACAACACCTGCGAAGAGCTGCCCTGCCGGCGTACCTGGGACGGTGGGCAGAGGTTGTGGGGCTGCCGATTGCCAGGCGGGGAGAACAAATGGACCTGCCAGGAGCGAGTCGTCACGGGCTGAATTTCGTTTGAATATACCCTGCTGCGTCCGGGCTGCCGGCGCGCTCTTGGGTGGAGAGAAGCCCCGAGGCAGCACGCTTGTGCCGTGTCTTCATTTTGAGGTTTGGATCTGGCCTTGAGGGCATCTCAGAGCCCTGGGGGGTTATTGAGGGTCTTATTGGGGCTGTGTATGCGTGTGCTGTCAATTCCATATGGAATTCAGAAGGCAAAAGTAGAGCTTTTGGTCAAGGAAACAGCAATTAGTCAGGCAGTGCTTAAAACCGGAGAGAACAGGCAGACAGAACAAGTAACCCAGATGCATCCAACCGGACAAAACAAGTTGTGTATAAACAGTCTCTAAAACTGTTCAAAGTCCAAAAGAAAGAGAAAATACAAAAGATTTTTTTTTTTTTTTTTTTTTGCCTGAAAGCAGAGGACACAGGCGCTAGTTCTTTGTCCCTTCCACCAGCGTCAGGCAGTTTTCTGCTGGTGGTGACATGGTTTGTGCCTGTGGTGCTTTGAGGTGTGGGGCTCTCCATATTATACAAACACTTCCATTAGTCATCTAGCCATTTCTGCAGTGTCTGCCAGATGCATCAGGAGAAGCATAACCAAACACAGGCACCCACTCATTTGACTTCTTTCTCCTCTGCTCTCTTCCCTGTATCAAGAGCACCAAATCCTCCACTGCCCTGGAGCAATCAGTCATTAACAACAACCTTGCTACTGCCAGGGTGCTTCTCAGGCCACTGCAAGGACACTTCTGGGAAAGACAGAAAACAAATTCAATTTTCAGCTGCTGCAAAAAGGGATGAATAGCCATTTTAAAACCCTATGCTTTTATTTTTACCCACTATCCACTCTAGGACCGCAGTACTGCAGAAGGATGGCTTGTCAGAAGCTCAAGCCAGTGCTGCCATGATGCGTTTACTTTGCAAACAGGTCCCCTTTTCCCAGGAGAGGAGAATTTGGCAGGGAACACCCAGAGGATGCAAGGGGCTAGAAAACATTACAAAGTTTGGTGCGTGGAGCTGCTAATCTCTGGCTAAGGATACCCAAGAGCCAAAGAGAACAAGTGCTTGAGACAGCCAGAGGATGCTTCACGATCCGTCTGTTAGCAGAAGAGGAGCTTGCTGAAGTGCCCATGGAGCGGTGTGTGTGGCTACGCCATGGTGGAAGCAGTAATAAAGTCATTGTAGCCAGGAACCTCAAGTGAACAGAAGCTGTTGCAAGGAGGCATGGTCTAGGTTAGCTGATGACAAGCAGAAGTCCTGCAGTGATTGCGTCCTGCTCCGGGATATCTTTTCTTCTACCATTTACCTCTGAGTGAAGTGACTGGACTGTCAATATTCATGGCTAGACCATGTTCAGGGGACCACAAGGCAGTTTCCGAGGCGGAGGGTGGGTTGGAGGGGACCACAACGTGCTGCTGCTGGCTGTGGGAGGGGGAGGCAACATGGAGGGGCTCAGATTTCTTGAGGTTCTTGAAAGCTGCCAGCTTATTAAACCAGCAGAGGAAACCTTGCTTGCTTTTTTTTCCCCCTCTATGCATGGATAATGACACCCATTTTAAACTACCCTCCTTAGAAAGGTGGGGGAGTATGCCAAGAAAAGAAAAACACGTGGTGGAAGAGCAGGAGGCGAAGGATGCAGCCCTCAGCAGAGCTGCTTTGCCTTTCCTTGCTGCCCGCGGTTCACTAGAACCAGCCTCGGCTTTGGTTTCCCAGGTTGCAAAGGCAGCTTTTTTGAGCTCCCTGGTTTCCCAAGGCAGGTGTAGGGCCAGCAGGGTCTTCTTCGTACTTCTCACTTGTGTCCCAGCGTCCTCCTCAGCGTGGAGCTCAGAGACGCTGTTTCGAGGATCCCAGTACAAACCTTGCAAGGAGTCCATAAATAGGATGGGGTGGGTGGTCATCCCCACCTCTGATGGCACATTCCGTCCTACAGGAGGAGCAGGAGAATTTTTGTGCCACGGGACAATGTAGTGATACAACTGTCAGAGGTCCTTTGCTTGACTCTCTGCTGCTTTTTGCCCATCTTGTCCACTTCAGCTTTTGTTACAAGCTGGTCCTCGCAGTTAATTCTCCCCTTGAAGTTATGGGATCCTCTTGCTCTAGGCAGAAACGTGGGACTTCAGCTTGTGCATGTGCACATCTCCCGTGTAACTATGTTTGTCTTCCTGGAGCCCAAAATGACCTTGCGAAGTTCAAAATTGTGGCCGCTGTGGCCCCACGCAAGATGTGGGATGGCCCTGAGAACGGGTACTGCCGCAAATGTGCGGGACTGTCTGGTCTTGCTTTCTGACCCTGGGTGACTGAGAGCCTGCATCTGCCACGGAGATGGTGGTTCACAGCTGAGAAAAATCCTGCTCTTGCTTTTAATTTTTTTTTAAGCCAGATGTTTGGGACAATTTGTTTCCAGAGCTTTCTGCAGCAGACCGCAGCTGAATGCGTGAGCAGAAGAAAGAAGGTTTCTAAACCAATTTTCTGAAATGTTTTCTAAAAGCTGTTTCAGGATTTTCAGACTGCAGGATCAGATCCTTAGCTAGCATAAAAGGACACGGATCCACGGAGCTGAAGAACATTCATCTCCGTCACTAGAAAAAGCACAGAAACACAGAAATGTTGGTTGGAAGGGTCCCCTGAAGGCCCAAGCTCATCCAGGCTCCCGCTTAGCACAGGACTGTCGCACTAGGTCAGATCAGCCTTGGCGTTGTCTAGCCAAATCTTGAAAGCCCCCCAGGATGGAGAGACCCCCTCCCTGGGAGATGTTCTCCCCAACGTCCATTCTCATCTCCTAAGCTCCAGCCTGGGCTTGTTGCCCCTCATTTTTTCACCTTCTGCTCGCAGGAGGCATTGGGCTCTGTCAGTCCCGTAGCTCCCATCGAGGGCGGCGTGATTTGCAACAGGGTCCCGTTAGATGACGCCTCCACCTCCCCATCTCCGGACTAAACCCAACCATCTCCCTCAACCTCTGCTCCTAGCTCATCCGCTCTGCCCTGACCACCTCAGTGTCCCTTTTAGTGGGCTTACTCGCACCGAGGGGTCCAAAGCAACACGGTACGTCACTGGTGGCCTCCAGGGAACAACAGCTTCCCTTGCCCTGCCGACTACGTGCCTCCTCCTCCTCCTCCTGCAGCCTCCCAGGCACTTTGTCCTGTTGGCGATGCCAGTACGCGCTGGGCTCAAACAAGGTGTGACCCGTAATTTGTAGCGACGTGAACAGGAGCAGAGGTTTCATTCACTACGCTGGAGATAGTACAGTGAGCAAGCAGTTTCAAAATCCAATTTCATAGACAGAGAGATTACATTAATCTCTTTTAATAGCTAAACAATTCAGTTTTCAAGATAGGACAAAGCATGGGATGTTCTTGACAAAACTGGTGCTTCAAAGCTGCCTCCATCAGATTTAAAATCCTAGCTCATAAGCTCCTAATGATAGAACCGATCGTATCTTTTCAGACAGTAGGACTGCAAAACTTGCATTTAATCTCCTCTTTTTATAACACGCCGTAGCTGCCTGGGCTTGCCTGTTGGGAAGCAAATGTAGATTGACTTTGCCTTCAAATACCATATGAGGAAACTCAGCCCTCACCAACTGATCTCGGGGGCCTGTGGAATGATAAAAGCTCAAGTTATCAAAGTATCTGTAAACTGCCTTCTGATTTCTAGCTGGAGCACCTCCCTGAATCTGGACCCTTTGATTTAAGGTGGCTGCTTTCTTTCACCATGTCTCAACAGGCAGAAAAGGGCATAGCTTTAATTCCTGTTGGCTCAGTCGCATTAGCTCAACATGACTGAAAAGCCCTCTTCACCTCCAGAAACGCAGAAGTGAACACGGTCCTACATTGGAAACTTCTGCCCATGTAGTAAGTACCTTGTAATATACAGGGATGTTTCCATACCGCCAAAAATATCGGTGTAAAAGTGCGTTTCTTGTTGACACTGTTTTGCTTGGAGAACCAAAATTAGCTCTCCTGGGGAAGGCACTATTTATTGGGCTAGACTGCATGTTTTCGGAGAATTTGCAGGTTTTGTGGTCTAGGCATATCCATTTTGGGCTGATTTTTAGTGTTTGTGTTGTGATTTAGGGCTCTGACAAATGAGCTCTAGCAAATGACGGTGAGGTGACCCACCCAGCTGTTTACGACTGCTCGGCTGGCAAAGATTACTGTCCCCGCAGCAGACAACGTATGTCCAGGACAGAGCTGCTCCAAATGGCATTTTAGCTGAAACCTCCAAGGAGGTGGGGTTAGACCAGCCAGAAGACTGTGAACCAGAGATATTGAGATGTTGTCCATAATGGTTTATGCCCATCAAGACCAGCACTGCTGCCATGCCTCATGTCCTTATGGCTTCTGCCCCATGTTTCTGTCTCCTCTTTGCACCAGAACTGGTGGGTTTCTGATCCTAACAGGAGATGATTCAGGGACTTTAACCAGCCAAATGATCTCCTCATTTACCCAGAAGGAGTGTGGGGGACTAAAACACCACCAACTCTACCAGCTTAATCGTGATACCTCTCCCTTGGACAATGGTACAAGTGTCCTCCTCCCAGTCTTAGCTCCACTCTAGCCTTTGGTGGTAGAGTGCTATCAAGCAACGGCAGGTGATAATGTCTTCATCTGCTCATCTGTTTTCCAACCAAATGGTCTTCTGAGGCCAGAGGCTCCCCGTGATGTTCCCGTATGGCCAGCTAGCAAGGCTTCTGCTGCCAGGGAGGTTACCCCTTACCCTTCAGCTGTAATCTCCGTTCTGCTGAAGGAGTAACCTGCCGTAGGAGGTGGCAATGCTGTCAGAAATGGAGCTGCCAGAAATTACCGGTTGTCTCTTTCTTCTCCCGACTCGGAGGATGGCTGGCAGGGACTGCCCTCGCACCCTGATGCCGCAGCAAGCAGGAGCCGCCGCAGGAGCTGATCTGAGCAATACTGCCGGGCTAAAACACACGAGAGTTTTCCTCTCCCTGGCTCGTTACTAACACAGAAAAAAAAATCAGTGGGAAAAAGATTGGGCCTTAAATATACAACGACCCTTTCCCCACCCATTACCACCTAGCTGATAAGCTACTGCAGGCTATCTTGTTTATGTTTATGAGTGTTTAATACCTCTTAGCATTTACGTTTGCCTTGAAGCTAGAGGCAGCTATGTGCTGTAGTGTGCTAAATATTTGTGCCATAAGTAAAAACAGATGTTTGAAGATCTGCTTTGAAGCAAATCTTTACCCTCTAGATTCTCTCCCAAGACTCCTCAGGAACAGTATCATCACTATATTCAGAGCAAACCCTCGAAGGGCAGGGAAAGAGGAGATACACAGGAATAGTCAGTAGTGCAGCAGGAACACATACATCTCTGTTGCATAAATCCTTCGCAGCCGCAGCAGTTTGGGTATCAGAGTTTTCACAAACAATTAATTTGCAGGGCCTCATTCCTATAAAGCAATCTCTGCCGCGTGCAGGTCTTTTAGGCTTGTTTTGGCTCACTAGCCAGCTTCTTGTCACCCTCAAGAGCTGTTGCCTGCCACCTAAATAATCTCCCGAATACCAAAAATCTCAGAATGAGCAGAGATGGTAAAAGCTGAGTGGTGTGCACGGATGGCTCTCGCTCCCACATATTGCTTCTCATAGCTGCTCGCAGGGATGAAAAGGCTTCACAAGGCAGACACAAGTGGCGTTAAATAATTTGGCTCTCCGAGTCAAAAACTCAATTCGGAGCCAGAACCTGCGAGATACCCCATGCTACTGCGTGCCACATGCAAAGTAATGGGGAAGGTTAAACAGCCCCTGCCTCAGGCAGCTCCCAATTTATGTCAAGATGCAACAGAAAACCTGAGAGGGGAAAGGTGAGGTGGTGGTAGTGAAACCAGCCAGGATTGTGCGGTGATTGCTGAGTGGGAGGTTGCAGCCAGGACTCTCAAACGACTCAAACCACTGTGGTATGGCTTCGGTTTTGTTTCTTCTTTTCTCACGTTTTGGGGGAGAAGAGGGTGTGTCTGGCAGTTCAGGTGTTATCCTGGGACTTAGGTGATCTGTGCCCAGGTTTCTGCCTTGCCAGTGACTCCCTCGGGTAAGCTGCTCCCATCTCCTCTGCCTTTTGCCCCTCATTCCCCAAGGAAGAACAGCACTTCCATAGCCCCGAGGCGTACGAGATTAATACTTCAAAGCCTGTGAGGCATCCAGGTATGGTGTGAGAGAGAGCCATATCAGGCCCCGAAGAGATTCACTCCGCTTTGCCTTTTGACTGTACGCCTTGGACAGCAAAGGGGATCCTTCAGAGCGCTCGGCGTACCTGATTTTCAAATGCAAAGCAATGTTTGACCTGAGCTACTCAGGGAACTGATGTTCTGCTGTAAATCTCTCTGCAGAACGCTTACCCTTCACTCTGCTTCGTTTCACCTCTCTCACATTTCTTGCTTAAAACATGAAAACTATTCATATCTATTTTTATATCATTCATTTTCTTTTCCTAGTAACCACTCTTTTGTCTTGCCTAATTCCACTTCATCTGAAACTGTTCTTCCTCCCTTCCTCCTCATCCATGAGCTCAGGCGGGAGCAGCCCATCGCTGGTTTACCTGCTAGAACCGTGCGGGCAGGTAAATCCCAGGATTTACAGACCCTTTGCAGCAAGCAGCGGCTGGCCGGGACTGACCGCAGGGTATATTGCAAGAGCGGGGAGAGCTTCCCAGCTCCTGCATCCCGCTCGGCACCCGGGTACGGCTGAGGTGAGTGGTTATTTTTTCCATCTGAGAAGCGCTGCACCGTGAAACAGGAGCTTGCTGGAGTGATAGCTGGGGAGAGAAAGGGGGAAAAAACCCGAGTATGGGATCACTGTGGATTCATGCCTTTAAAAGTGCTGTCTCTGCCCTCTCCTTACTTTTTTTTCCTTTCCCGACTTGGAGGTCTAGCAGCTAAGATATCAGCACGGGACTCAGGAGCCTGACTTGGTTTACAGAGTTCGTTTTCTTTGGTTCAGATCCCTGAAACAGTGTCCTCAGGGTAGGAGCCAGCAAAGGCAGGAGTGGGAGCACCGGACCAGAGCCGGTCCTCCTCTACAGCAAGAAGCTGTTAGATTGACCCAGCTGCGATATGAAACTGCATCTGCCAGCAGTTTTGTCATCCTGTGCTCCTCTGCCCTCTTGTTAAGAGAGAATAGGATTTTTCTTCCCTTGTAGGGATGAAGCTTGGGATGAGGAAAGAGTCTAATAAGGACTGTAGCAATGATCACAAAAGTGCCCCGCTAGGAGCCTGCCAGCTGCTTGCTGTACCCCTCTTCACTCAACACCCCCCAAAGTGGCCCAAGCAGAAGAAAAGATGCTGTTTTGGGGGATAGCTGATAACTGTGTCTGCTGCTGCTTACATCAATGCCGCAGGTAACAAATCTTGTCAGAGGTGCCGGACCCTGCAAGTCATTTACAGCAGATTTCCTTGAGGCAGCAGTGAAATCTGTCATCTTTTTGTTTGACATCTGCAACCCCAGTGGAAGGAAAACGGTGTGGCTCTTGCCTTCCATTTGCAGCTGAAGCCTTCCCAAGGACAGAAAAGAAGAACTTCTATTGTTTTTTTATCTTCTGCAGGTACAATGTTTTTCTGGCGTAAATTGAGAGGCATAGGGCTCCGTGGGAGTGATTTGCTTCTAGGAATTTATTTCACATGGCTGTCAGTGGCTCTGCAATATAGGATGGGAAAAAAGAAACAGGCCCAAACCTCCAAATAACTCTGGAAGAGCCTGATGAATGAGTCCTCACATCTCGTGCTTCCCCAAAAGAATGGAAACCTTTCCAAGGGAGCTGATACGTCTACTGCCAGTGTTCAGCATGTTGTGTTTTGTTTTTTAAAGAAAAGCCAAGTTACACCAGGAAGTATCACGTGCCCAATCTTAAGTCAAAACAAATAAATAGTCTTGGGTTTTGCCTTTAATTTCCTGTCCACTGCCAGTTTTTCTGGGACCAACGTGGGTCTTCTGTGAAACGCTGTGAGAATTTCGGGGCCGGGAGGGCAGTTCCCTGGTCCTGTCACCTCCACGGCGGCTGATGAAACACAGAAGAGCTCCAGCAGCCGACGAACCGGCATCCCCGCAGGTTTGGTCTCTGTTTCTGCCCTCGCTGGCTGCTCTCAGCGCAGGGTTTGCCGCTCGGTCTCACCTTTCAAGGAGGGGCTGTGTCCGGTTTCCTTTTAGAAAAGGTAATTTTTCGAATTGTCCTTCTTTGAAAGAAAATACTGTGTTTGGCAACAGTGAAAAGAGAGGGCTGAGTGCTCCCTGGCGTGTGCTGCGCTGATGTGATGAGACCGGGCCATGAGTCCAGCAAGTTTTGCTCATTTTTATACCACGTAGTGGTAAGGCGGCATGTACGTTATTTTTCCTTTACCCTAGAGCTTCCTCCTAGGACCCTGCCAGTAATTTGATCCTGCTTTGATAAACCATCACACAGACACGACATGGAACTGTAGTCCTAATGACCTGTGTTAATTAAAAATCAAATGACACTTTCTCAGGAGAAAGTTCTTTAGTTCCAGTGTTTTCCTAAGATAATTATACCAAGCCAGCCTATTACCCTCCCCTGTAGTTTCATTTATTGCTCACTTTGTCTAAATTCCTGCATGCCGTTGCACTGCATTATTTTGTCGTGTTCCACCCCATCATTTCAAAATAGGTTGCCTATTTGTTTAAAAGTACTTTGAAGTCTTGAAGAGAGAGATGCCATATATTTACCGGGATGATGTACAGCCTGCCCGTTTGATTTCACTGCCTTGCAGCACCGAATTGAGAACTCTCTGACTCTTCGTCTCCCCTGGCTTCTAAAATAGCAAGAGATAAACAGGAAAAAGGGGAGACACCTTCAGTTTGATATTGTTTGTCTCTCAAGACGGTTCAGGCTCTGATTTTAATAACTTCCTGTTTTGTCGTAAGTCTTCTGGCAAGCGAAGAGCCTCCATGTGCGTTGACATTTCAGCCCGAACTTAGGCAACTACACGAGTAGTGTGTTCCCAGGCTTTGGGCTATGAATTCCAGTTTTCTGCTTACCTTCAGGCCAAAATTTTAGAACTGGAAGTCAAATCGCTGAAAATCGGGTGCCTAAACCCACCGTTAGTTGCCAAAATAAAAATGACTTGACCGTCACAACAGTTGAACACCTGCAGACCCTATAAGTATCTTGGGACTTGAGAGGGCAGAATCTATACAAATCAGACTAATTTTATGTAGGAGCTCAAATAAGGATCCTAATTTGAAACTCTGGGCTGCTGTTCATTGCTGAGGATGTGCTCAGAAGCTAGAAACAGAAAAGAGGATCTGCAAAAGTGTGGAGGAAGGTGCATTTCTGTAATATCACTTGTGCAAGATGCTTGTGAAATGTGGCGCATGTTGCATTGCATCATTTTTCACATGCGCTTAAATTAGTAAGACCCTTTCTTTTCCAGCTATCCAAACGACTTTCCCTGTGAACTGAACTACTTCCTCTGGATAATAGGCTGGTTTGCTACCTGTTGGAGAGGTGGAGCATCCCCGGAATGCCTCGTGCCTGTGTACTGCCCGTGGCTGCTGCTCTGTGTAACTGGGAACCATCTCCCAACCATGGTGTGCAGCGGGACAACTGGGACTTAGCAGCTCTATGAGATGTAAAAATCAAACCAGCTAATCAAGATTTAAAACAGCACCGGATTGAAAAGACTAGCAAGTGGTCCAGCTGTGAGTTAATTCATTAGTTGCAGTAAATATCACTGGAAGAGCTTGTCAAAAGAAAATGTGAAGCAGCTGAAAAGAAGTCCTTAAAGTGAATGTCAAAGGCTTTTGCAGCTGTCAGCCAGTGGACTGGGAGACTCCGGGCTTTGGAGAGAAAACAAGGGTGAAAGAAATAAAAATTTGAGTACAGAGTATAAAGTACCAGTTCCCACTGAGTGATTATAAAGGAAGCAATCTCACCACTACAGGGACCTAATTAGAGGCTGAATCTCACAACTGCCTAATGTCTCCTCCAGGACACCGAGAAACCCCAACCAGCTAAAGCAGTCGGTTCAGACCAGCCGCAGTAAGAGGCTCCGCTGCTTCAGGGGCACACTGAAATGCCAGGTTTATATAGCTGTGGTCATTGCCAGTGTTCTTGAATCCCGTAGTCTGTTCAGTGCTCACTTAGGACCAGGAGACAAACTTCATTTTCTCGCCTGGCCAGCACAGCATCATCCTGCTCCTACAGAAGGCAACAACGGGCTCCCACTGCTGTCTAGCCAAGACTCCTGGAGGAAAGGCACCAGGACCCGTTTTCCCAGGCAAATTGTCCACGTTAATAAGAGACTATTTCACATTTCTGCGACCGATCTGATGAATCGCTGCTTTTGTTGGTCTCCAAAACGTGCAGGTCAGGCGTGAGTCCTCAAGCCTTCCTGGAGATGCCAGTGCTGTCAGTCAGCGGCTGCGTGCATTGGTTCCCTTAAGCCTTGCTGCAGGGCTCAGCTCTCCCACTTTGCTCCAGCTATTGCCTGTCCGAAACGCTGTCTCCCTGCTCTCCCTCCTTTTGGAAATGTGGAAACACTGGTCATAGTTTGAGTCTGATCTTTGTCAGCAGCTTCCACCCCTGCTCTAGCTGCTCCCTCTTAACTCTGAGCCGCAGCGCGTCACCTCTTCACCAGCGTGCTGAGCGGGGAACTCCCCGAGTTGGGTTTTTTCTTTGTTTGGTGGTTTTTTTCCAAGCAGCAACACGTTTTCGCTGGATTTTGTTTAAGACTGGGCCATTCCAGGCCCTGGTCCTCAGCACTCCCCTCCTGGAGCCGGGAAGTGTCGTGCAGGCAGGATTCGTGCCCTGGGGTGAGCGAGCAGCGGGGTCAGCAGGAAGGAATTATTTGAGCTGGTTATTGCCATTAAAGGCACTTTTTTACATAACCCTGTCCCCGCAGAGTGATGCTGTGCAGGTGAGGCTTCAGGGGAGCGCAGGGATCTCTTCCAGTGTCACTCCTCCTAGTTGCCACGGTTTTCTGCAGCAGGATTTTCTAGGCATGGGGAGGGTTGTGCCTTCTGAGACCGCTCGGGGGGCTCAGCACCCCTGGGGGGAGCGGGGCTGACTGCTTGGGATGGGTAGATGCATCGTGAATTGGTTTACGGGTCTCTTCTGGAGCTGGGAAGGGGTAAGGGACCTGCCTAGAGAGAGCTCAGCACTGCTAACATCTGACAAGGACATTTTCATAACCGAGATAAACAAACAGATGCCTTTTTTGCTCCAGGGAGACAATTTCTTCTGTGCTACTAGCCTGAGACCGTTTGCTTGGCTTAGCCTGTATTTTTACCATATGCAACAAACCTTAACCACTTCATTTGAGGCTGTTATTCATTTGGGGCCAATATGAAACATTTCTGGCATTTCTTTTCCATTTTTCTGGCCCTTACATGCTGCTAATGTCTCCACTTCTGTATATATGTTTTCTTCTCTAGCATTTCAGTTCTCCTCTCTTGTAGTATTTTAAATCCTTAATTGCCTGATGGTGCAGATGGAGAGTATTAGTTACCTTCCATCACCACTCTGGCCACGATGACTTCCTTTGCTCGACAAGTTGATTACTTTGTCAAGGTGAACGTTAAGTCTGTCTAGAGTATCTCTGCGCGTCTTGTGCCAGATTGCAGTTGCAAGCTGGTTTCTTATTGGACATGCTGCTTCTCCAGACACAGAATACCAGGAGTAAAACTGGGATTTTGAGGGGCATTTTTCCCCACTTCCCTACCGAGATTGAGGTTGCTCCAGTTTATACCAACGGGATCCAGTTATGTCTCTGTTTGCCAAACTGGCTCTACGCAGCACCAAACCTTGCCTCCTTATGCCGCGCACATGCCACCCAGCCCTCCAGAGACCTTCAAATGGTCGTGTTCTGCATGACCCCTAAAAGACGGTAGACAGCAGTTGCAGCATGGAAGCTGTAGCGTTAACGGTGCTTTCAGATCGTCCAGCGGATATAATTGAGGCAAAACAGCAAAACCCAGGTAAGTTCAATGCATTTCATAGTCGTGCCTGAGGGAGAACACGTTGCAGTGTTTGTGAGCTGCAAGCCAGGTCAAGAGGGCTGGCCCTCCCGCAAAGAAATTGCTGACATTGGCCCCAAAATGTCATTGTTAAGGTAAGAAAAACATCCAAATTTCTCCTCATTTTTTCTAGTTGATATGTTATAAGGAAGTGGCATCCAGACCACTACAGGTATTAAAAATTTGGGAAACAACACTAAGCAACACAAAGAACAAAAAAAAGCAGGTGCTTTCTGAGAAGATAGGGAAACTGAGTCTATGCCACTGGATGCTTCAGGAGAGTAAGTGCTAGTAGCTACAGAAGCCTAATGTCACCCGGGACCAGAGTGTGAACAACTCCTTTGTGATATTACTTTGAGACTGTCTCAACTTCTTGAGCTCATTGCAGAAGATAAAAGAAAAGGTTGGCCGGCATTATTATCTGATGGTACAGGAACTTTCATTTCTCTAACCACATGTGGTAGTATCTGACCGCCTTGGCTATCTGAGCGGGCAGGTCAAAGGAAAGCAGTGTTTTCAAAGTGGTTTTCAAAGGCACCTATTTCCAGTAAGTGTGAACTTCATTTTCTCTTAAGAATTCATTTTTCCTGGCATATTGTAACAGAAATAACAAAACAAACAAAAGCATGGTACACCTGTAAGGTGAACCTCGGGACCACACCGTCTGCAGCCAAACCAGCTCTGGGTGCAGTGTGAGCCCTGGGAGCAGATGTTGGGCCGCTCTTCTCCCCGGCAGATGTGCTCCTGGGGCTGCTCTCCTCACGGGATGCCATAGTGAGGGCTTAGTGAAGAGCAGAGACAGAGCTTTTCTTGTGTCACGCCATACGTGACAAGGCAAGGTTGTGTTGGGATGACTATATATTGACCTACTTCAGATCAGCTTCATACAAGAACAGAAAGGCAACATGCACCCACCTCCGTCCCCCCCTTTTTATTTTTTCCTGGTGTTTGTGGGAAGGAGGAAAAGCACCTTTTGCTGTCTGAGTTTATGACATTCCTGCTCCCCCTGGGTGGAAAGGAAAGGGAACTTTTCCCTCTCTGCCTATGAGGGAGGCACCGACTGTCGGTGTGAGTGATGGGTGGGAAGCTCTCCCAGGACAGACCTTGTTCTCCCCAAGGACCTGCAATCCAGCCCAATCCCTGCCTTGGGCTGGCACGCTGGGACCCTCTGGCCTGTCCCCTCCTGTAGGTCCGAGCCCTGCCACTTTCTGTCCTTGGAAAGGCAGAAGTGGGGCAGCAGGCTCCCAGGGGGTCCCGAGGAGCAGAGGGTCTCCACCGGGACTCGCAGGAGATGGAGAACGCACCTCCACCCCGCGGACCGCAGGCAGGACCAGTCACGCTCTTCCCCTCTGCAGCCAGCAGCACTCTGCTTTTTCCCATCGTTTATTACCTGACGAGTGTTTTCTTGTGTTTTCTTGCGTCTCCCTCCAGGCTGGGAGCCCCGAGGGCTGGCGCGTGGGACATCTCCTGGTGCGCTGCCGAGGACGTGGTGGTCCCCAGCCCCGGGGCACACAGCATCCGTCCCCGCCGCTCGCCCGCCCCAACCCTCGAGACCTACTTTTGCTGGGAGAGGCAAGGTAACCTCGCCACTGAAAATAGCTGGGAGAGCAGCCAGTGGAGATTAATGGCATCATTAACGTCCCCGGTTTATTTATAGGCTTAAAAATGCCTCGGACCTGCAAACCGAGCAGAGCTGCTCTGTAACGCAGGGACTCCCAGGTCTCCTGCGTCTGTCTTTCCCCTTCCTGCTATTTCATCCTGATCGCTGGGACTGTAAAACCTCTGCAGCAGGGACTGTCTCTCATTGTAAACCTACTTTGTAAACCTTCCTAACTAGAGGGATACACACGGATTTTTTTTTTTTTCCATGAATGCTGTATTTGTCTGGTCTCCTTCCTCCACCCAACTCTTTCTGTGCTCGCTGTGTCCTGTGGCCCCTCTTTGGGAAAATCCTCTTTTTGATGAATTCCTGAGGCATGGGCTGAGCAGTCGTCACAGGCATTAGTGATTTTCCACCTTGGGTTTTAAACTGTGAGCTCTGTGGGAGGAGGGCTGGGAATCTCATAGCTGTGGACACCACCTAGGACATGGGGGGCCCTAGTGAGACATGCAGATGTAATTAATGACCGTGGAGGTCTTCCTATGGGACCCAGCAGAGCCAGCCCAGCTCCCAGGTCCTGCAGGAACCTCGACGGAGTAGCAAGAAAAGAAAAAAAAACAGTCCGAGTGTGTTGGTCCTAGAAGAGGATTTTTCGGCACGTGACCTGTGGCCGCACCGCCTGGCCCGTTTCCCAGCGCTCGGTGAAAGGTAAGTGAGAAAGGAAGCTTGTTGTCGGCAGGCACGGATCCAAGGGATCGGCTGTGCGACTGGGAGATGGCTCCATGGGTGGGAGAAAAAAAGTAAAAATGCCCATAGGGACCCCCTCCCACCCAGAAACACGGATAACCAGCGTGGCACCTCACGGAGGTGAGGTTGCTTCAGGGGGCAGCCACCCTTCACTTTGCTGTTGGTTTTTTGTTGTATCATCCCGAGATAAACTCCTGCGTCAGTCTCTCCTTGGCCCTCTGGCTTCTAGGGGCTGAAATAAAGAACTAGCAGAGAACCACTGAAACCGCTGTTGTCTTTTTTTCTCTGGGCAACGAGACTACTTCGGGGCAGAGTAAAGGAGCACAAGATGCTAGAAGGAGGATTTCTCTGCCGCGGCCACTACAGGTGAAACTACAACCCTGGGATCCCCTCACCCCCCAAAATCTGGTGGATTCGAGGCATCTCAGTGCCTTGCTTTCCCCTTCCTCTCTTTCCCACTTGGGTGCTGGGCTCCGGATCCCCTCCATCCCCTCCTGGCCAGGACCCAGCTCTCTGCTGCGATGGGGAGGACAGTGCCTGCTCAGCACCTCGCTTTCCACGTCTGCTGAATGGGACCACGACACTTACCTGGCTTTATAAAGTTCTTTGAAGGACAAAAGTATGAATGCAATTATTCGGTCATCCAAAGATCATAACGGGGAGAGTACTTATTTCCACGTCTGATAAATGTGAGATCCTTTATGATTTAAAAGACTTCAAGGAAAAGGCAGGTCATATGCAGCATCTGAGAAAAAGGGGGAAGGAGGCAATGTTTTACCTGTACTCATCCTAGGAAACAGACACCTCTTATATAGCTGTTTCTCATCTAAATTCCTCAACATCTAACCACAAAAGTCAGCACAACTTTCTCTCTAGACTGCTGTCAGACTAGAGGAGTGAGTCTTGTGACAAAAGAGGCCATCTACATCTCAAACCAATTACCTGCTTTGAAAAGTGAATTTAAACGGTGGAAGATTTTTTTTTTAACAAGACGGCTAAGCTGCATTTTGGCTGCAAGACAGCTATCTCCTGGACCTCAGTGCTGCACAGCTTCTGTGGAATTACTCACCCCTGATACAGAAAGCAAGAGCAGGGATTTTTTTTCCTGTTTCACTAGGCTACACCCAGTTGTAACCATATTTAACCTTCTTTTTCTAGCTGCCAACACTGGGTGGCACTAAGTAACTCCTTCTGACATTTTACAAAATTGACTCTAAAAACTTGAATCATACTGACTTGGCTCCATTCTGTCCTGACAGCAAATGGTTTTGTTTGAGAAACTTTTGATCATATGGTTGTTGCTGTAGAAACATCTGACTTGCATGGCACATTTTGTACGTCGTTGGTTTGTTAGGTTGTTAGAGCTCTCCTGAAACTCTACCCTCACAGGTTTGGTAAAGGTTCAATGTGCTGTTGGGCTTGAAGGCCAAATTTCCTGTACTGAGGTGTGAAGTGATGGAATACTTGAAAATAACTGCACTTAATGCTGGAGATTTAAACAAATCTCACAGAATCACAGCATGGTTGGGCTTGGAAGGGAGCTCTGGAGTTCGCCCAGGCCAAGCCCCCTGCTCAAGCAGGGTCAGCCACAGCAGGCTGACCAGGACTGTGTCTAGTCAGGTTTTGAGTATCTCCAAGGACAGAGACTTCACAACCAGAATTCTTCTGTTGTTCAATCACCCTCACAGTAAAAAAGCATTTCAGTTCGTGCTCATTGACTCTGGTCCTGTCGCTGGGCACCACGGAGAAGAGCCTGGCTCCGTCTTCTTTAGTCTCTCCCAACATCAGGTATTTAAAGACACTGATAAGATCTTCCCTGAGCCTTCTTTTCTCAAGGGTCAACAACCCCAGCTCTCTGAGCCTTTCCTCCTATGTCAGTTGCCCCAGTCACTTAATCGTCTTCAAGGGACTCACCCAGGTACATCCCTGTCTCTCTTGCACGGGTGAGCCCAGAACTGGACACAGCACTCCAGATGCATCTCCCCAATGGGAAGGATCACCTTCCTTGACCTGCTCGTGACACACTTTCTAACGCAGCTGAGGAGACTGTTGGCCGGTGTTACCACAAGGGCACATTGCTGGCTCGCGGTCAGCTTGTCCACCAGGAGCCCTGGTTCCTCTCTGCAAAGCTTCTTGTCAGCCCAGTCAGCTCCCAGTGTGTACTGGTGCGTGGGGTTATTCCTTCCAAGGGGCAGGACTTTTCCCTTTGCTGAACTTGATGAGATCGCTGTCATCCCAGTTCTCCAGCCAGCTGAGGTCCCCCTGAACGGCGACACAGGCAAGTGGTGCATCAACCCCTCCTTCCCTCCTCCTCTGCAAACTCGCTGAGGGTGCAGCCTGCCCCATCATCCAGGTCATTAATGAAGATGTTAAACAGTATTGGACCCGTTATTGGCCCCGGGGTACTCCACTAGGGCTTGGCCTCCAGCTGGACTTCGTGCCACCGATCACCACCCTTTGAGCCTGGCAGTTCAGCCAGTTTTCCATCCACCTCACTGGCCACATATCTAGCCCATACTTCATACTTTTGCTTATGCAGATGTCATGGGAGGTAGTGTCAAAAGCCTTGCTAAAGTTCAG
Source organism: Buteo buteo (assembly GCF_964188355.1). Taxonomy (NCBI): domain Eukaryota; kingdom Metazoa; phylum Chordata; class Aves; order Accipitriformes; family Accipitridae; genus Buteo; species Buteo buteo. The sequence continues at coordinate 4,215,718 of NC_134188.1, read as the reverse complement.
ATAAACAACATCCACTGCTATTCCCTCATCCACCAAGCCAGTCATCTCCTCATAGAAGACTATCGAGTTGGTTAAGCATGGATCGCCCTTCATAAAAACATAGTGACTTCTCCCAATCACCTTCTTGTCCTCACTACCTAAGCCTTCTCCATGTCCTGTATCACCAGGTCCCCTTTCCCCATTCAGCAGCAGGCCCACATTTTCTAGCAGTAGAAGCCCTTCATGTCCCTCACCAGATTCAACTCCAGGTGGGCTTTGGCTTTCCTAACCCCATCCCTGCACACTCCAACAGTGTCCTTGCTTTATTCCTAAGATTACTTGACTCTGCTTCCACCCTTGTGTGCTTCTTTGTGTTGAGTTTTGTCAGGACCTCCTTGTTCACCCATGCAGGCCTCCTGCTGTCTTTGTCTGATGTCCTGCGTCTGGGAAGGGACCGTTCTTGAGCTTGCAGGAGGTGATCCCTGAAAATCTACCAGCTCTCCTGGACCTTTCTTCTTGCCAGGACTGTATCCCGTGGGATTCTTCCAAGCAGCAGTCAGAAGAGGTCAAAGTCTGCTCTCCTGAGCGTACGGTGATGGAGGCGGCAAAAAATCAGGGCCAAGTAGTGTGTCCTCAGGGGACGTGGGCCATTCTTAGCCAAGCCACCCATGGAGACCCATTGCTGTGTCCTGATAGAAAAAATTAGCATTGCTGTGTTTGTACCTGACCCTAAGAAGGTATTTAAAGTATAACAGACAATAGATGGTATAACCTGATGGGATCATAAAGATTTGTGTCCTGAAGGCAAGGACATGGAAACACCCATGACAGTAGATAGAAATCCTCAATATGGAAATTAAGTTTGGTCACCAAATCTTTACACAGCCATTCTGACGGCAGCGGGAGAGGTGCGGCTGAGGAAGGAGCTGCCCACAGCGAGAGATGGAAACTACTGAAGATCCTTGGTGTCTCCAAAAAGAAAAGCTGGCAGAGAGTGAGAGTAGCTGGTGGCTAGTTTAGAGCCAGAGCAGAGCTGATCCATACAGCCAGCATTACCTACAATTCCCTGCTCTCTCCTGTGGCAGTGGGGAGGGGGGCCCAAGTAGAGCCAACGATTTCTGAAGAACAGCTTATTCACTGAAAAGTGCAATTTCTGGTTGACCAAAACTATCTGACAATTGGTGTGCAATCCATTCATCAGGTCGAACCCATAACATTAGAAACATCAGAACGGCTTGCTTTGGTATTTCTGAAGAGAAGCGTTTTGACTTTTTTTGAGGCTGATCTCACAAGAAAGCCCTCCTATATCTTCAGACTGTGGCCAAACCACAGGCCATGGGACAGCCTGCAACAGGGCTCTCCTAATCCTCCTGCTGGGGGTATAATGTTGTATACATTATTTACACTGTTTATTGGACCAGATAGAGCAGGAATACCTAACCTGCCTGCCCCAGAGGGCTGGCGTGGGAGCCAGGAGGTGGTGGTTGAGAGTGGTTGCATCCACCCTGCTCAGGGCCAGCCCATGTAAAGCAGGTTGGCTTTGGCTGGATGACATGGCACTTGACTCCGGCTCAGCTTGGCCCTGTGTGTTGCGCTCATGGACCTAAGAGAGAACTAGTATTTTTGTAGGTTTGGTTTTGTGGGTTTTTTTTAATCCCAGCTCAAAATGCCCAGGATAATGAAGACGATGCTGTAGCTCAGCAATGTTGGGTTTCCATAGTGTAAAACATTCCGGGTGCATTGCCTGCCCTGGACTGAGGCATGAGAACATTCAGGAGAGCTGGAGGATGGAAAGGCTGGTGGGACCATGCTGGAGGAGCATCGTGAGGGAAGGGGGACAGAACTTGCCCATGCCGCTCTTGAAAGCTGTCCCAGGAGTAGTTATGACCAGAGCAGTGCTGCTTGGGGCTTGGAGGGAGCTTCGTGTCCAAGTCCAGAGGAGAGCATAGGCACGTGCTAACCAACACGATAGGGACAATCAAGGATGAGGACCCACAAGTCAGCTGGGGAGTTGTTTCTGACGGCGTAGGCACATCTGACGGGCTTGTCTACACCACCAGCAAAGAAGGGATGGACTCCAGCCCTGGATTTCTGCTCATTCTCGGGTTTGGATCGCTCCAAGTAGCTGTTTCCAAGACAAATTTTCTCCTCGGGGAGCAAGCTCTGAGCCCAGCAGTGCCACTCCACCCTGACCTGCTTTTATTGAGCCGCGTAGGCACGGCCAGGCTAAGGCAGTCTCCTGCCTTGCTGTGCTCCAGCCCCAACGCGCCTCGGGTGCTGCCTGGCACGCTGGGTGTGATGCTGCTTCCAGGAAACCTCTTCTTAAACCTTTTTTCTGCATGAGAAACAGAAGGCTTTGAATTTGCATCTTACGTGTTTCGAGGCTATGTCGTAGGCAGTGGATTATAGTGGATGATAGCTTTTCTTCATAAGCCTTGCAGCTGAAGACTAGGTCTCCTTGGGAATACGCCCTTCCATTCCTGTGAGGGTTTTGGGGTTGACCTATATCATGTTTGTTGAGCTTTTAGTTTGACTACTGAACAGAAAAATCAACTATTGGCAGAGCTGCCTTGTCAAATAGACAAAGACGCCGAAGAGGCAGAAGCTCTTTGGAGAGAGGCCCTGGCTTTGCAGGGATCACAGGGCTTTGGGCAGAATTCAGGCAGAGGATAAACCCCGCTATCCAAGAGGATAACTTGGGGAAAAGGAGTTGCACGGGATTTTTCTGTTGCTGTAGGAACCTTTGCTGTAATTCAGCTCATGTTGATTAACCCTGAATGCTAGATTCTTAAAAAGTGATTAGTGAGATCATACTGGAAACAGAAGCAGATGTACCATCTGTTACGCAGTGTAGGGGGTTTAGAGGGAGGTTTTGCTGCAACACAGTTGTTCCCGACACTGACATGAGACTTCACTGCTGTCACCTTCCCGTTACCTCCCCGGAAGCTGAACGCCCCTCTGAGCATACAAAGTCAACCGGTGGGATTTGCTGTCGGTGGACTGGTGCTGGAATTCTGGCCAGTGACTCGGGTGAGATGAGCTATGGTGGCATCTCAGCCTTTAGGGTAAGCCATGGTATAGGGCTTTGCCTCAGAGATGCTTCCCAAGTGCCTGAAATCCCAGAGGGCGGAAATCTGGGCTTTGGTCTGAACTTGTGCCCGTGCCTCAGAGCATCTTTTCTTTCAGTGAAATGTAACCACCGAAAGGGTAGAGATGGGTTTTTCTCAATGCTTCCGCAGAGTTGCTCATATACTGCGTCCCTGCCCCAAAATACTCTGCATTTGTACTGTAGTCACTCGCTGCAGGTCTCAAGGATTATCAGAAGCACTAAGCAGCTCTCAGACAGCAATTGCAATTATGCTTCTACAGCTGTGATTGTCCACAGACGTGCTGTCTGTCTTCATCCAGAGCAGCAGAGGATTTTAAGGAACTGTGCAAGGCCGGAGAAGGCAATGCATCCATATGCGCTTTCCTAAATCTAATCTGGCATCCTTCTGGCTTTCATGGCATCTAAAGAGCAAAGTGCACATTTGTGCTGTTCATGGCGTTGCTGCCTGATAAGTAATATCTGGTCTAACAGGGGAAGCGTTGCGGCACCTGGGGAGAACAGGAGCGGGTTCTCTTTGATCTGCAGGGCACCTTTTTCAGCACAGCTGCACGGCCAGGTAGAAAGCTGTCAGGATTCTTGTTTTCTTCTTCCTTTTTCAGAGTAAATCTCACGTCTCGTATTCAAAGTCTCTGGCAGGCCTCCATTTACAAGTATAACTACTGTTTATTATTTATACAGAAACAGAGAAGGGCCATTGCTTTATGACCGTGTAATAAGATGGGTCACTGCTCCCCGTGTGCTTTGAAGCCCAGGACCTGATCCAGCGGAGGCAGAAAAAATGGGACTCCTGGCATGGGAAGGGGATTGCTATAGTAGAACCCTTTGCAAAGACCAGACTCAAATACAAAACACACCTACAAAGCGCAGGTACGGCTTTACAGGGGGAAAAGGAGCCAAGCAGCCGGCTGCCCTCCCTCGAAGAGTGGGGTTACAGGGGAGGAGCACTGCGCTCCAGCAACACCCTTGGGGATCTTCTGAATGTGGGACCTGCTGGCATTGCACTGGTTTTACCTGGGTAAAGCCAGATGCCCCTTAAAAGAAATAATTTCTCTGCCTCCCTGTTGCTTTTCTTGCCCCACCACTACCCACTACTAGCTGTCCTTGTCCCCAGGGTCTCCACCGGGACCAAGGAGAGGGGCAGAAGGTGACGTGCCATGAAGAGGAGGGTGACCAGATGGATTCAGCTTGCTGTTGTGCTTTACATTTCCAGAATGTCATCTCAAGCCCCACTGCCACCCCCAGCTCCAGCCCTGCATGGCCATCCCCACAGCTTGTTCCCCAGGGTGCTTGGAGGAGCTTGGTTTGGGACCATGAAGGGGAAGAGGGGACAACCTGGAGAAGGACACCTGGTGGAGCGGACGGCAGGTCCACCACCAACATCTTGCTCCTCCGGCAGCTCTTCCATCCCCCATCCCACGCGGAGCTGGTCCCGCTGTGAGCCCGGCTCTCCCACAAGGATGACACGGTTTCCCGGGCTCTCGCTTGTTCACGCAGGGCTGATTCAAAAAAGATGTTGGCAGAAGATGTTACGGACCTTTCAAAAATCTCTCTTCGTACTCCAGCACTTCCTTCTCTCCGTCCTCGGGCAGGAATCGCACAGGTCTGGACTGCATCCCCCGGCCCCAGAAAACAGGAGCCAGTGCCTAGCAGCAAGTCCTCCCAATTAGTTCTTTGAAAAACACTTTCATTAAATAGTTGATGAATCCTACAAAGCGCTCTCCCCGAGCACCGCGGGCTGTGCACAAGGACCGTGCACCCACCGCCCAGGAAAAAGACGGGGTCTGGGCTCCTCACGCAAATCCTGACGGCTGAGGGGAGAAGGGATGTTCTCAGGAAGGGCATGTGCAATGGTTACCCCGGGAAAAAAGTCACATATATATTTTCTTCCCTCCAGATTCCTCATATGCAAGCCATGGAAACAAAAAGACACCCTTACTCTCTTCCCGGGGAATTTTCGACAGAAAAATGGAAAGCATGTTAAAAAAAAAACCAAAGAGGAAGGATGTGGGGAATCTAACTGAAGTTGTCCGAAAACTCGGAGTGCGCCTGCCCGGCTGCGTTAGCGCTGCTGGGGTGTCTGGGCTCAGCCCCCAGGACCCCGCGCCCTGGAGCTCGGCGATGCTCAGGGACAAGGCGGCTGCGCCCGGGGCGGCTTTTCCCCAGGTCAGTGCTCACACAGCTCGAGCAAAGGACACAAGAGAAAGCGCCGGTGGTCCTAAACGCTCCGCCGGAGCAGCTGGAAGGAGAGATGTTTTCTCCACCGTTTATTGGGAGAAGTGTCGGAGCGGTGCGGCCGCCGAGGTCCCTGCTCGGTGAGGAAGGTGACGTGGCAGCCCAGGCTCCCCGGGGACAGAAACCACTCGGTGCTGGACCTACAACAACCCACGACAGCCTCGACTCTGCCTCTAGGGCCTCCCTGCCCAAATAACTCAATAACCATTTACCCCCTCCGTGCACCCAATTATAACCCCGTATTTTTCACAAGTGTTTAGCAAATGTAACCTCTGTGTTTTATACCTTTCAGTCGTTGATCAAGCTGATGTGTTTCTCCTTTGGACAAATAGTCATTACATCTGAAAGTTTACGGCTGGGCTTTGAAGTTAATGTTCTCTGAGATGAAGGAGAAAGTTCACACTTCTTCTATTGCTTCCAGCCCCTCTGGCTGCAGACCAGAGAGGACAGCGATGCCTTCAATTTACAGGTGATGACTATTTTTGCAGGCAGAAAAGCCAAAAAACTTCTTACAATAATAATGGCTCGAATCCTGTAGTGCTCAGCAAAATGCTGGGAAAGGAGGGAAATAAATAGAGGAAACCTATGGATGTTTCAGGACTGTTTTTTCTCTGTTTACTGTCTCAGCTTCAGCTGAGGCCACATCTCCTTGCCTCCGCTTTTGCTGCTGTTACAGTCACATTGCCTTAGGTTGCCCACGAGCTGCTATTTTCCACCAGCAACCTGTGGGGAAGAACGGGCACCGTAGACAAAATTTTTTCCTTGGATATTAACAGGTCCCCCCATCTAATTCTCCTTAATTAGGTAAAGGAAATGCTAAACTTACAGCATACTCCGTTAACAGCCAAGACCAAGTGTTTTAAGCTGGAGGGAGTTAAGGCATCCAATTCCCTCACGCTGGTTTGGAAATTGCGGCCTCGGCGTGACCTTTTCAAGCCTCCTTCCTTCCCTCCTTCCTACCAGTCGGGGCGAGCCGGCTCCTCCAGGCTTTACTGGGAGAAGGCTTTTAGCATCTCTGCCCAAGAGGATTTCAAGGAGCATCCTCTACGGTGGGAGCCGGGATGCTCGGAGCCAGCCTGTCGCTGCCTGCGAGCTCCAGGTGAAAGCTGAGGCTGAAAGGGCTTTGGAGAGGGATGGGGTTTTCCAGAGCCTCATCCAGCCAGCTTTGGGAACTCTCCAAAGATGACGGATCCAACACCCACCTGGGCAGCGGTGCCCGCGCTCGTCCCCATCCCGCTCCCCTCTAAGCCTCTTCACTCAAAAGGGGCCGTTCCATTTGACCCCCTCGGCTATGGGACTGGCCAAAAAAAGAGATGTCAGCGAGATCCATGTGTACCCCCCAGCTGGGGCTATCTGAGCCTGTGCTAGGGAGATGTGAAATGCAGTTATGTCAGGAACTCCCGCAGAGTGTGCCCAGGTACCATTAGCATTTTGATACAGCTAATGAGTGGGTGCTTTTATAAATAAAATACCTCCTGAAATGTGATTTACAAACCAGCAAGATTTCCAATATACGCCGCCTAATTTAAAACTGAATTACATTCCTGTTGTTGTACATTAAAGGAAGGATCAGCGTACTGCAGCTCACAGCTGGGCAGCATGTCAGCTAAACCCACTTCTCCCTTCCAATTAACTGTCTTCCATTTGTTTCTCCTAAATATTCAGCTGAAATTCAGCTGACAGGCATCAGCCAAGTTCAGACCAGTAAGGCATCATCAGATGAAGGCTGGCGCTCCTTGTAAAGTGGAATTCGGTACCTGACTGGAGAGACCTAACCCCCCTCCCCAGCAAACCCCAGTTCCCTCCCTATTCTGGGGGTGAAACGCTGCTGGGGACTGACAGCCGAGCAGCACGAGGGTCTCAAGCTGCCCTGACACGACTGCAAGACCTGGTCAGAAAATCGACGACAAACCCCCAAGGTGCCACCAGCATCCCCCGCACCAGCCAAGAGAGTCCCTCCATCGTACAGCCCTGCAGCACCCTTTGCCAAAAGCAGCGGTTCCCTTTCGCTCACACCTGCGCTGCTAATTTTCCTCCATTAGGGCAACCAAGGGACTCGACGGGCTCCGGAGGATTTCTGCTGATTCTCCTCCGCGTCTTGGCAATGGGACCTGCCTCACTGAACGCTCGGGAAACTCCCCCATCCTTTATTTTACTCCATTTAATCCTTTGCAGCAATGCTAAATAAATTTGCTTATTATTACCCAGCCCACCCCCCCTGCAACAGTACTGGTGATATTTGCTGCTGGTTTAGCTTCCAAGTAATTTAAATAAACAACTGAACCATAAGGAGAAACTATTAAACATCCTCTTCCACTGGACATCAAGATGCGCCAGGCCATTAATATTTCTTTATCGCTGCAAATTTCGATGCTTAAAAACCACTCCTCAGTTTGTCAAATGGGATAATTCTTAAATGTTTTCAATTATCCAGCTAATTAGCACTAAATCCTGCATTGGGGTGAATGCTACGTTACGTGGTGTTTCTCACACTAATTTCTTTGGAAGTTAGGGCCTGTGATTTGGCACAGCCCTCGCAGCGGGGAGGTATTTCATCTTCTAGGGCGACATCACCCATTTTTGCCCCGGCTTTAAAAGGCAGGCAATATCCCTTCCAGCTTTCCCAGGCAATCAGCAGCCAGAAAATCAGTGTCGTGCTTGGGAACATCAGTGTCGGCAGGTGTGAAGGTGGTCGTTCTGCTGCTGGTGTCGGGGGGACGTTTTGGGAACAAGCCCCACTGTAACACCCCTCTATTTTGGAAAATGCCTTGTTTTTCCTCCAGGAGCACCTACAAGCGCTCGGCGGTGCAGTAGCACGCTGGGGACGTGGAGGATGCATCTTCTGCCGGGGCACTTGGGGGTTGGAAGCTGTTTTAGGGGCTTTGATGCTTTTTTTTCTGTTCCCCTGGGGAAGAGAAAAATGCCCCAGGGGATGCCCCTGGCGTGAGGCTGGTGCCGGGGCATCCCTCGCCGCGGTTTCTGCTCTGCTTTTCATGCCCTGCCCGCTCGCTCCTGTTTTTGGAGGGTGGCAAAGCAAAGCTCTGTACCCCTCGGAGAAGACACTCTGGAAAACACCGGCCTGTTCCCCGGCTCCACGGCAGAGTAATTTGGTTTCACTGTAAAAGGATCTTACTGCCCGATGCGGAGCAGGTCTGGAGCAGCCCCCGAGAGGTGCGGGGCTCTGCATCCCATTAGGGCTGCCTGGAGGAAGCCGGACAGAGTTTTTATTAAATCAAGCTCAGAGTCAATGCTTAAAGAAGGGCTTTTTTGAACTAGGAGCTGAACCTCATGTTTGGTGCCCTGCCAAGCTCAGGATAGTGCGAGGAGGAAAAGGAGATGTATTTTTGGACTGCATGTCTGTGAACAGGCTGTTAGATAAAATTAAAGAGGCTGTTTATAAAGAATCCTCTGGTGGTGAAGCAGATGTGGAGGCCCGAGTTTATGACAAGATATATTTCTGGTGTTCGCATGAAAAATCATTTTCATTCAGGACTTTCCTCATGCTGTAATAATTTGTTGGTTAGGGTTGGTTTTTTTTTTCCATTTATTTTATTATTTGAACTGAAACTGGCACGATGCCCTCCGTCACTTGTGATAAACTCGTTTGTTTATGTATGTCGTGGTAACCGGAGAGCTGGACTTGGGCTCTGCTTCCTGGGATGCTGGTCGTTTCCTACCCGCAGTGAGCAGGGACATCAACTAAATCGGGTTGCTCTGAGCCCCGTCCAACCTGACCTTGAATGTTTCCAGGGATGGGACATCGACCACCTCTCTGGGCAGATCCCCAGAGCAAACTTCAGGTTTGCTCTGGTACAAAATGGGAGCTGAATTTTCTTCTGAGCCCGTGTTATTCTTTACTGAGCTATGTTTAGCATCCGAGAAAATACTTTGGTTTATGCTTAATGTTATATAAATACATGGAATGTGTTTAATAGATACTCCTGCAGCTCTAAATGTGTTTTAAAAATACGTTGCTTTCCTCAGCGTTGCAGGCAGCAAAGGCATCGCTGTGCTTTTACAAGAAAAACGGAGAGCGCAGGCGCACGTTTGTAAGTGAAGACACATTATCATTAATTATACATGGTTTGAGTTAGTGCTGACTTGCCGTTCTTCCTTGGATCCTGCACCGAGTCCCGCCTTTCGTATGGTACAGACAATAACTTAAAAGAAAGAAGCCCAACACAATTGCTGTGATCTGTATCTACAGCAGGGCATCCCATATGGAAGACATAATATTTGATGGTGAATTTTTGCTTTGACATTATAGTAGAAGTTAAGCGAAAAGGTGTCAGCCTTGGCCTAGAGTTTCACGAGTGCCACAGGCAGAACACGCTTCTTCGGGCTCTTTTAAACCTTCTCCTCCTCTTCCAAAAGGAGAAACACGCAATCTGGACTCAATTGAATCTTAAAGCCATAAAATTCCAGGTTCCAATAAATCTTCGTTTTATAAAAACACATCCAGCATATATCAAAACAGAGACTGTAAAAGAAATTAAACATGTGTGGGTCACATACTCCGCTGGATGCTCCTTAACAGTATTGCAAAACGAGCGGAATAACGAGGTGCAGTTTTGCTGTGAAGTTTTGGTACCTCCTTGTAGCTGCCCAGGGCGCCCACCCGGAACATGAGCAAACACACGGGGAAGGGGCTGGCGGCTCCGTTCCCACGTTCCCTCCGTCCTTTCCCGGTCCGGGCAAGCCGGGATCCGGCCAGAATCCCCACGCGCCCAACGCCCGCGCTCGGATGGACCGGCCGTAGGATGCAGCCCACTGGCATCCCACGCATCTTCCCTTCAGGAGGGGCCCAGCGGAGCGGGAACTCGCTCCTCCAGCCCCAGCCGAGGCCACGGCGAGCAACAGCGCTGTAAATCAAAGGGAGAGAAAAGTAAGTGATATTTGGGGGGGGGGAAGGATTGGCCTGCCTGTTCCCGTAAAGTCGAAATGCGAAGGAAAAACGAAAGCAGCTGGGATCGTGCTGCAGAGAAACGGACTTTAACAAGCTCTTTTTCAGGGCTTTAAAAAAAAAAAAAATAAATTTCTGCCTGTGATGTCATCTTGACATTTCCTGGCTGACTGGTGATTTCCTCGGATCAAACACCCGGAATGCCGGGGAGCCGTCACCGCCGCGCGCAGCTCGTATTCCCCGCGCCGTCGTCCCAGCGGACGCGGGAGGAGAGAGGTGCGGGGTGCCAGGTACGGGCTGGGGGGGCAGAAACCTGCACCCCTCCTCAGCCCGGCTGGGCGAGACGCTGGGCACACACCTTCCCTTCTAGAAATTCCCCTTAATTTTGAGGGGTGAGGTTTAAGGCTCCTATTTTTTTAAATTTATTGTATTACGGCAATTATATGAACTTCCAGGTGACTTGCTGGAGCAGTCACGAGCGACTCCAAAAGCAGGAAAAGCCCTGTAGACTTTGGGAATCTTCTTCTCATGAAGATTCATGGAGTTTCTTTCATGCCAAGAGCCCCCGTCCCCACCTGCCACCCATGGGGACAGGGGGACGATGGGGCCGTGGGGAGGGCAGGGACGCCGGGTCGTGGTTTTGCAATTCCCTTTGGTATCCAGCCCCACAAACATCCCCGCAGTTTCCATCAACCCCCAGAGATGGAATACTTTAAATCTGGCAGCTCGGTTACAGCAACGAAATAGGAAACTGAGGGACTTTCATCACATTTTTAGTGCAAAAACTCCGTTGCAATCTTACTTACGCCCCACTCCGACCTCCCCGGCAGTGCCGCTGGTTTAGTGAATGTTTTTGCAGCTCCCGGTCCCAGAGCAGCCACTTCCAGGCGGCTCCGTCGCAATCCCGGCTCCTCCCGAACGCAGTGATTCACCGGCACGCGAGGAAAATCATTTTTATAGGATTTAAGTCTTCTCGAAGGAGCTGAGGTTTTTGATTTTTATAGGGATGAACTACTCGAGTCAACCTGAGTATTTTTCACCATCTCGAGGAACCGCAGCTTTTGAGAAAAACATCCTTTTAACTGCGTTGGCAGTTGGCTGTGACCTCCCGAGGCCATCGGCGCGTGCATCCTCCTGGGATAACGCTGGGACGGGACCAGTCTCCCCAGTTCAGGGGATGCCACAGCAGCGCGGCCGGAGAGGGGACCCAGCAGGGCACGGTGGAAAACCCCCGTCCTGACCTGAGATCCTCCAATGTCTGCTGTAGCGGGTGGAAGGAGAAAAAAACCCCGACTCTTCCCCAATTTTGTTATCTGGATCTCCAAAGACTGTCCGAATTTGGGTTGCTCAGGAGCTCTCCGTTACTAATTACCCTAAAACAAATAAAATCAAAGGCAAGCAATGAAGGACCGGTCTGCTGTACCGCGACCGCAGACCCCAGGCAGCTCTTCCCCACCTCTTCTTCCTCACCGGGCAATCGCTGGCAAATGGAGTTTTTGGGGATGAGTGACCCAGGGGCTGCGTGTGCGGGGGGCTCGGGGTGGTGAGACCCACAGGGGGCACCCGGCTGCTCGGGCTGGCGTCGCCTTTGGCGTGTTTAAACATGAGAGTCGCAGCTGAGAGGTTAACGCACGCGCCTCCGAAAGTATTTGGAAAGGGCATTTAAAAGGGTATCATCAAGTCATTTAACGCAGCACCAACGTGGGGTTAGAAGTAGTATTAAAAAAAAATATCTAATATTAAAAAGAATATGGGGGGTGTTATTATTTCTATGCAAACAGTGTGAATAATTGTCGGAGGCAGCTGCAACTGTTCTGCCCAGCAGAAAGAGAAAGCGAAACGAATCCGGCGGTGGAAGCGGGGAGAAGGCAAGGCCAGGAGGGAAATTCAGCAGCGCTCCTGCCTGCGCCTGGGTCCCAGGTCCAGGCAAAGGCTGGGGCGCGGGGTTATAGCAGGGAACAGTTAAGCAGCACCGCAGCTTTGGCTATCCAGACTTTTATTCACATAATCCTCCAAGTCTTGTATTAACACACATCGGTTGGGTTTTGGGTTTTAGCTTAATTATATCACATGCTCCGGCTTTTTATATTCACTTACAGGCGTGTCGTGGTATTTTCAGACTTAGGTCACTTTAGTTTTATTACTGCAGGTGGCCCAAATAAATTTTCATTTACCTTTTCATGTATGTTTTCTAAAGAGAACTGTAAAAGGAACAGTTCAGAGTTTTGTTTGAGTTTTTGAATGAGGATCAGGAGCAACTTCCCTATCAGCTTTACAATTATGTTCTCCGTTTCGCCTCAACCCTCACATTAAATGCAGCATCCAAAGGCTAGAAAAATCAACAGTACTTACCTGACAGGCACAGACATTCAGACAGACAAACCCCCTTTTTATTAAAGACATTTCAGGCAATTTGAATTGCGTTACGCATCCCGTTTTTGCATTTCTTTCCTACATTTTGCTTCACTAAAGACCTTCCCAGAGGTGTATGCACGTAATCTGCCTCACACAAACAGCCTCTTGAAGCCACAGCTTCTCCCAAGGTTAATTTATTACCAATTAACTTGAGGTGCTCAACATCTTTGCAAAGGCGGATGTGAGTACTCTAAATTTACAGCTGGAAATCAAATACAGGTAAATGTCTGATTAAAAAAAAAGAAAAAAAAAAAGGAACATGTTTAGTAATCTATCGGTGCTTGGATACCAACCCAAAAGCAAGAGAAAAAGGGAGCGAGCCCAACATGCTCAATCCCTTTTAGGAGCAAAGGTACACACTGTGCAGCACAGTAGTTTCTCTCTGAAGCATTTTTAAAAGTCTTCTGTGGGATGGTGGAGTTGTCCTGGACTTTTATTGTTTTAAAATTAATGCAGAAAAATGGGAAAAGGGGGAGTTTCCTCTGCAAAAGTCACAGGCCAATGATTAAGGACTGGGGGTATCAACTTGAACTCAAGTTTTGAGAGTGCTGAAGAGACAGAGAAAAGTCCACGTAAAATTCACATTTCACATGTTTGCCTTTGGAAAAAATGCCTATAGAGTCTCCTCTGCCTTTTGCCCGTTCTCATTAAACCCAGGACGTCTCAGTGCTGAGGTTTCTGCATTGCTCGGAGCGGTGCGCTGGGACTCGCAGTCTCCATGTTTATATTTCAGCGCTATGCGTGATTAATCCTCCATTTCATTCATTGTCTTTTTACTTCTCTGCTACTGGGAACAGTAAATAAGAGGGAAGTTGTAACAAGAGCCTCCCTTTTATTCAGCGACCTTCTGTTTCCTGCAGGCTGGCGGCTTCGAAAAAATCACAGCTCCATTGTACTCCAAAGTCATATTAAATGATTCAGATGGATAAAAACCCCACATCAGTAGGAACTGGGGACAAAAAGAGGAGCGTCGAGGCCGGCGGACCAGGGACACCGATCCTGGGCACATCCTGAGGATGCTGCACCCTGTGCCAGCGCTGACATGATGGTTTTTTCCCCCCATTTTGTGGGTCTGTGGAAGGCGGGAGCTGCTCCCGGCATTCCGGATGCTTTGGTGGGGGGTCCCCGAGTGCTGCTGGCACCACAGGAATGGCATCGATTGCCTGGGGACGGTGGGGCAGCGGGACAAGCCCTGTCCAACCTGGGGAGCACGGATCCAGCCCCCAGCAGCCGGAGGGGAGAGGCAAACTCGCTCCTATCCCCCCGGAGCGGGGCTGGCCGCGATGGATGCCCCATTACCATCGCTGAACATCTGGTACAATCGCTCCCCCAAAATAGATCATTTCCTTCTTCCATCTCAAAGGAAACGGCGTTGGAAGGAGGCTCAGTCTCAGCCGGGCCGGATCGGTGCAAGGAAGGGTCCCTATCGCAGGCGGGTTCGTCGGCAGCCTCTGGCTGGGAGCCAGTTACACATCCCGGAGCGAGATTTTGGGACAAAGCATCAGTCCCAGGCAGGACCCAAGGGGTCAGTCCCACAAAACACCCAAAGGCCCATGCGGGTGCTGCGCCTGCCAGCCCCCCCGCGAGCAGAAACCCACCAGCGCTTTGCCGTCGGGGCTGGTAGAAGAAAACTGAACCCTCCTGCCCCCAAAACCTGCCCTTAAAGCTGCTCCCACGCCAAGGGGCTCAGGCTGTGATCGATCCTCACCTGCATTTTCCCGTATCGGTTTTACAAATACAATGCTTGTTCGGGACATTTTCCTTATTGGAAGGCGTCAGTAGAAGCGCGTGTCAACAGAACTAAAACGAGCGTAAGCGCTGCTACAGTCAAGTCTGATAATAAAACATGAGTCACTGTGATTCAATCATTTACTAAGGCATGTTTTGCAAGAAGTTATCTCTTCTAGGAATCATCACCACACAAATTTGAGGTTGTTTGGTTTTTTTAATAAAAAGAACACCGTGATTTTGCTTTTTACTGCGTAGCTGAGCCTTTACAGGGTTCGTGCCTGTGATCCCCACCTGCAGCCCGCTGCCCCGCTCCCTTTGCATCTCCATTCAAAACCCCAGGCACAAGCCCCTCGCCCTGGAGCAACCCACCACTTACGCTCTGCGCGCTGTGGCTGCGGGCAGGAGCCTGCCAGCTTTTTCAACGCCATCCTTCTGACGGGCCGTTTTCATGCCCAACGTCTCCCCAGTACCAGGAACAAGTAAAGAGGGTGCTGCCGGGACCCCCTCGGCTGCCATCCAGCATCATCTGTAGTGCCGCTGGCTGGCGTTAATTTAGGGGACGGGCATTTTCCCCCTGGGCTGAGGAAGAGCGTGGTCAACCCCAGTGCTTTGGCAAGGGAGACTTTTTCCCATAAAGGTATTATTTGCACCGCTCTCTTGTGCAGTTTGGGAAGGAGCAGGAGGTGTCAGGCTTGTTGCAGCTCAGCTGGAATTTCTTCCCAGACACTTCTTCGAAAATGTTATTTTTATTCTCGACAACAAATGCACTCACCAAACATCGCAGCACATCTTCAGTTTCCCCTCGATAACTCTGATTTTTTGAATGTCACCTTGCAAAGAGCATTTAAATGATGACCTCTTACTGCTGTAAGGTGTGCAGGGAGCCAGGTCCTTTCCAGGCATTCAGGCTGTAGCGTTTGGTCTTTCCTGTTTTTATTGAAGAACTTTTGGGAGGTCAGAAGTGTGTGATTTGAGCTTTTGCCGCTTTAATAGACGAAAGGCTGCTGGAAGCATTAGGATGAACTTCCTTTGTGCCAAAAGCCGGTCATTTAAGTCAAACACGTTTTAACAACATAAGCAAGATTTTAAAAGGTGTAGCTAAAAAACCCACACTTGCCCATCTTGCTTGCTCCTCGCTGCTCTGCTGTCTCACTGCTTAGCTTGGATCTCAAACACTCCTGCTGCAGGGAAGGCGTGAGCTTCTGATGTAGCAAACAGGTAGACTAAGCTAATTTATAGCTTAAGTCTTTTATTCCATCATAAAGTGGCAAAAGGGAAGGCTTGTCTCTCTCGTGGGTCACCTCTAATAGCAATTGCTTCAGCAAGATGGATTTCAAAATTAGGTGCTCGCGAAGCAGAAGCCACGCTGTATTTTCCAACAGCACAAAGCAGCCGTAAGAGCAATCTGACCTTCGTTCTTAATAATAAATTCATTGGGGGAAAAAAATCCATCTTTGTTTTTCTGCTTGAAGCACTGTCAAAAGAAAAGCTGGGGCACAACACATACAAAATAAAAATATAAGACAACTTCCGCAAAATGCTACAAAACTCTTGGAGATTTACTTTTCCTTTTTACTCAAACATTTAGAGAAAGTCTGACAGCTTGTCTACAAGTACATTATTTTGGAATAAAGGCTGGTGTTAAAAGTGAACCTATTCTAGATTAAATGAATACCACCTCAAAAGTGTTTTTCAGATGTAGGGTGCAATCCAGTAGCAAAGTCTGGGGAAAAGTTTATTGATAAACACCCACATTTAAGTACCGCATTGGACTAGCTCATTTGTAAAACATCCCTTAATGTATTTCAGGGGCTAAAATAACACCTGTTGCAGCCTGCCAAAGGAAAATGTCACACACTGTTATTTTCTTCTAAAGCAGCCCCAAAAAGACGTGATCTGTTGTCTGTAGTCAAGTACAGTGTGATGGTAAGCTAAAGAATAGAACGAAGGAACGTTGCTTGAAAATACTTGGAATTTTACTATTATTAATAAAACGCTCGGTACTTTTGTGTTCTAAAAGCCCGTAGCTGGTCCGCTACTACTAGTGGAGCCTGGAAACAGTGAAAATTAACCATCTCTTGTATTAAATACTATCTTTGCATTTTGCCATGTCTCAAACCTGGTATTGAATAATGTATTATAACCCAACACAGCACACCGGCTTTATTCCTTTAATTTTGTCAGGCATAGCTGGGAAGGCAGAATGGAAATTCTAGTTTATTCTAACTAGCAGGTTCAACCCTTAGGCTAGCAAAAATTAGGAAAGGGTTTTTTTTCAAGCTCGGCTTGTCACACATCTAGAGAACCTAATGCTGTGGCTGCAGTCCAGCCAGCTCCTCTTCTGGTGGAGTTACTCAAACCCACCTTCCTGCTTTCTAGCAAGCCTAAACCCAGTTATTACTCATCCTTTTCTCCTTCACGATGGGCTTGTTACACTGACAAAAGGAGCTGTAAAGGGGCTCAGTGTCAGCAGCGCCAGCATCACCTTAATTAAGCTGCAGAAATCTTTTCAGCCACTTGATAGCCGTTACTTCAGGTTTCTAGGGGCCCGTCTGCCTGGACAGAAACACTTTGTTAAATAAGCTCAACTTTTTGCTAGAGCTGGTGTGATCACTGAAAGCACGACAGAAGGGATGAACACTGTGCGTACGTTTAGTTAAACCAGTTGAGAATTGCAGAGCATACCTAGAACACAGGTGGCTTCAACTGCAGCTCCTTTCAGGACCAACTCAAGATAAAACAACTGTAAAATCAGTATGGCTTCATTTGGCATTCAAGATACCACAACTACCGCTCATTAACATTCAACTTCTCTCCAAACCAATCCCTGTTTTTTTTGTTTACAACAGAAAAAAAAAAAAAAAAAAGAAGCCTTTTTTTCCTCTACATCAAGCATTTATGTGAAGGTTAAAGCCCTAGGGAATGCTTTTTGTTTTGACAGCAATGCCAATGCTGTCCGGTTCCCTTGCAGGGAACCACTGCCTAAACAGTTGCAATTTCACTGCTCGTTATCCCTCAGCAAGCACCAATTTTTCACAATCACGGGGAGGCAGGTTCAAGCAAAAGTGTCAGCAATAACTGACCTCAGATCAAGTAATCCTGTAGTAGTCAAGTCTGACCTATCGGTGCTGAGAATCAGGCGGAATTTCGACTAAGAGGATTATTTAACTGCTGGAGCTCACGGGGGACCACAGCCGGGGAATGGGGGGGTCCTTTCCAGCAACAACTCTCAGAAGCTCTAATTTGAAAAGTATTAATCTACCCAACTATGATATTCCACTCCAGAAATAGCAGTTTCATTGTTTAAAAACACTCTTCTAGAAGACGCAAGCGAAGACATCAGTCTGATATAGAGGTGCAAGCTCAGCTGACGTACAGGCACATACCAACGGCTCATCAGAAAACTGTGACCATTCTGGAGAGCTCTGGAACACCTCCCAACCATCACCAGCCTCTACAGCGTAGTACCGGGGGTTCTTTCCCTCAGAAAGTAGCATTTGTAATTGTTATATTACCTACCCTCTTCAGCCTTGAGCATGCTCTGTTTGTCATCAAAGTGCTAACCTCAAAGATAAAGGCAAACGCCATGCTTGGCCGCTGGGTAAGCGCTTGCTACTCATCTTTTAAGATCAGCTGAATCCTCTAGGTTACTTCTGTCAACATCAAGCACCGAGAACAAAGGCACAAGATTATAGGGATCTCATTAAGTATGTTTGTTCCAAGAACAAGAAATGTGTCTACTTTCCTCTGATGACCTGGGGAAACAAAAAAACCCTTCAGCACAGAAAATTTATTTGTAATCAGTTACGAGCATTTGAATGGGTAATACCCAGTTTAAGAAGTTAAAAAAAAAAATAAAAAAAAATCTATCTGTCCTAAGCTTTCTATATCAAGACCTTGTGAACAGCATCATTATTCTGTTTGAAACAGAAAGCAGGGATGTATATATCTGAGAACACCAACACACCAAAAAAAACCCCAACCCCTTAGGATATTAAGTGAGCCATTTAACTAAGTATTTAAAACCTCTGCAATTATTAGTTTATTAGTATCATCCAGGATTCAGATGTTCAATATTTCTCCTGAAGTTATACATAAATGCAAATTGAAATAAGAATCTGAAAGTCAAAATTGTATAACAAAACAATACTCCATCACAAAAGCGTGTAAAATTACAAGAATGCTTTTTTTTTTTTTTAAACACTGGCACTTAAGAGAACCATAATTTTGTAACCACAAAATTGCCAAATTGTCCCCCAAACTGGTAAGCAGGTATATGTGAAAATAGTTACAGTTGCCAGCACTTGAAGTTTTACTAAATATGCAAAAAAACCCTTAGCTTTGGTTTTGGAAGAGAACTGTATTTGACCAAATTAGACATTGTTGGTATACCATAAACATTTCACTTTTTAATGCAAAATTTAATAAAATGTACTTTTCCATACAGCTATATTTAACTTAAAAATGGGCAAACATCAAGAGTGCGGTATAAAACCTAACAGGAAAAATACATCTTATCTCATTTTCAATTTGAGACAATATACAACTTTGTTTAAAGGGCTAAAACTAGAATTTCAAGAATACAAATATGAATTTACATAGATTTAACAAATAATAATGGTACCATTTATAGAAATCTTAGAAAGAAAAATCATTTCTCGTGGGCCATTTGCTACCAGGAGAGTTTCATGGTATAAAGCCCGTGGCCATCACCAGACCTGTCACTAAAAAATAATATGGTAATTTCATGCTTTTAACTTTACACATTTTAGGTACGCTCATCGCTCGGAAGTGTTCAGAGATTTACAAATACAACTTCCATTACATGGTAACGGAGTCACACGTGTAAATTTCTCTACACCGGATGGACATACACTCTTCCTATGGGTCCTTCTAGGACAAAATTTAACATTCCCTCCCTCCCCACCCCGCCCAAAGTATTTAATTTCTGTAAAATTGAACTCTATACTTCTCAACTCTCCAAGACTGGTAAACTCATGCAACTCAATAGAATATTACATTTCACAAAAATCCGAACAAGTATCAGTTTGTTGAGATTGAATTTTTTGTTTTGTTTCCAGTTACGGAAGAATATTCTTTCATCATATGCCTATATATTTCTTTTCTTACCCTATCATGATTATGCAGGGTATGTAGATCAAAGCTTTGTTTATCAGCTGGTTATATGAAAGATGAAAACTGTAATATTCCCGTGATCCCATACGGGCATTCAATAAAGCAAAAGATGAGTTCCCCTCAAAAAAAAAAAAAAAAAAAAAAAAAAAGAGAGAGAAAAGAAAAAGTATGATTTTCCAAGGGCACCTATTAAAAGGACAACAATACTAATAAAAAAAAAATTGTATTTACTTAGAAGCATTCAGAATGTCAACAAAACAGCTGCAACTTTTTTTTTTTTCTCCTTTTTGCAATTACAGAGTGGTATTCAGTTAACAGAACGACAATTATTTTTATGATGCATCCGAGACAACTGAAGATGAAAAATGAACTACATCCCCATATATAACTAATTTGTGCTGTGCACCAACAAGAACCTGCTTTAAAACTCCCATGCCAATTTACAACCCCCACACTGTACCAGGCAAGGTTAGTGGCCATTGAAATACCACTAAGGACAGGGCTATCTAAAGACACATTCGGTAGTGTGTTAACTATACAAAAAAAGAGACACTGTACAGTTTAAAAACAAATCTTACACAGCCTTACATTTCAATTTTTTTTTTCTTTAAAAGGAGTGAGTTGTGTACAGGGGGGTTAAATGCTTTATAGACAAGAAAGAAATTGCTCTAAAAGAGACTTATTCATCATCATCATCATCTTCGTCCTCCTCCTCTTCTTCCTCTTCATCATCTTCATCCTCTTCATCTTCATCCTCATCTTCCTCCTCCTCCTTCTTCTTCTTGCTCTTCTCAGCCTTGGCAACTACTTTTTTGCCTGCATCAACCTTCCCTTTGGCCCGGTACGCAGCAATATCCTTGGAGGAGAAAAGCAGGAAGAATCTCTCAAAGATATAACCAGCCAAGAGCTCTGAGCAACTCCCAAACGGTACTTGTGAAACCAGAGCCACCCAGGTTATCTGCCCCTTCTCCACATCCACTGGGGTAGGACCCGGGAGCTGTAGCTTCCATTACCAGGTGAACTGAGGCCCAATGTCAAAGAAAGGGGAACCCTCTAACACAGAAATGATACTGGTGCACTGGAACACGCTGCTTACGGCTGTTGAGGCATCTCCACTGATAGGCTTCTAGGAACAGGCTGGAAAAGCTGCTGCCTCGGATGGTAAAGGCACAGCTGAGCCCACTATCCCATAAGGAAATGAAGTAGGGAGACCTCTTAAGGTCCCTTTCTAGCCCTACCTTCTACGATGCCTAAAGAAACGCACACGAAAATCCTTGTTCGAGGCACAAAACTGTAATTAGCCATCCAAAACACATTAGGATGACACGGCCTAATATTTGCAATGTTACACCTCAGCAAAGAGCAATTATGCAGAATTCTGCCTAACTGAAGTTTACAAAATAAAAGGTATAAGAACTTGATTAAAGGGTAGACAGTGCCACCTTCTGCATGCAATAAATTTATTCTAGTGGTTTATAACACACAAAATTCAGTTCCTGTTACAGGGAAGTCAAAACTGTACCTGGAAGACCAAGCCAGAAAAACGGTTAAGACTCCCCGACTTTGTGCCAAAATAATAAAAACAATTACGTAACCGAATTGATCTACAGGATTTAATCATACCAGCTAGAGAAACTTCAACACCTTTATGCAGATGGTCCAAGTTTTCAAATATTCCCCATCCAGTAAACATTACACCACTAATCTTACAGTTCCCTCAGACTCCCTTAAAGCTTAGCACAAAATTTTCAGAAGATACGATATCCGATGAGTCGAAGGCTAAACAGTGAAATACTGAGATTACTGCACCTTAAAAGCCCATTTGTAAGCTAAGAAATGAAGACAATACTAGCAAAGATTAAAATACCTGGGAATAAAGATTAATAATTCTACCATTTAAAAAGTCTCTTATGAGTTGCCTTGGCTGTATTTACAAACAATTACCATGCTCAAGAGTTTAAGTTGCACAGGAACGACAATATGGGAAAGCTTCTAGACCTGCAGTTCCTCTCCAGCACATAATTAGGACTCAAAGGGGCCACCTTGCTCACTACAACGCTACAATTTTAAAGTGGTTTTGTTCGCCAGCAGGAGAAACACCCAGAGGAAGGTCACAGCACACAAATGGATACACGTGGTATACATTAGCTATAGGTGGTTGCTGACCCATTGTAAAGCATCATCAGGGGAGGCTAACATGCATCCATCCCCCTCCACCCCTACTTTCCTCATACTGGGATGGGAATCTGCCTCTGGAAACAAAAACACGTGTAGCACTACCCTGTGCGTGCAACACATTTCTAGGGCTCCAATTATGATGACGGGATTTAGCTTTAATAATTCAAGAAACTTTATGACATGCTGCTTCATATGTATTATTAACTATGTTAATTACTAGAAAGGAGATGGACACAAAATAGGTACAGGAAAAACATGTGTCTAAAACTAGCACCTCATTAGTGTTCTGACATTATCCCAAGAATAAATTTTAAAAAAGCATCTAGGTGTATCAATTATCCTCATGTTGAAGGATGCTCATCAATACCTCCAAAATTCGGGAGAACCAATTTATTCTTTGCTGGCATTACTTAATACTACCAACTTAACTCAGATACTGCTGTGACCTATTGTTTTAATAACAATACAGACACCATGGTATCTATTAAGCCATCATTGATAGCCCTGCATTACAGACAAATGCAAATAGTTGAACACAAAGGACTGCAATTTAGTGTTAAGAGTAATAAACCGTATGCTCCCTTACGTGATATTTTCCAACAAATATCATGACATTTGTCATCGGCGTATTATAATTTGCAACATCAGGTATCAGAGTACGCGAGAAGGCAAAAAAACATCTAAATTGAGGCTTGACCTCCCCAAACCATCTCCATAAATGTCGACATTACCTTTTCATACTTCTCCTTCAGTTTAGCAGCCTTTTTTTCATAAGGCTGTTTATCATCTGCAGCGGTGTTGTTCCACATCTCGCCCAGTTTCTTTGCGACGTCCCCAATGGACAGACCAGGATGTTCTCCTTTGATTTTTGGACGAAACTCAGAGCAAAACAAGAAAAAAGCCGAACTACAGTGGAAAAAAAAAAGGAGAAGATTATTTTAATTTTAATTAATGTTTTGTGACCTTTGTTACCATTTCTTTAGAGCATTTTGGAAAAGCACTGAAAAGCGAGACAAACATTAATTACAACGGAAGGTATTAGAACCAAATAAACTACTTTGAAAACTTAACGCACCCTTGTCTCTTAAGTAATGCCACACACCCGGTCCCATTTTTGGCAGGACCCCCAGAGGGGCAAATTTTATGTACGATACGCAGAGAAAATCTTAAAAAAGGGATGATACCAGGGGAACAAATGTTATGTCAGAACTGTTAAAGGCAGAGAATCTGCAATACTTGTTATGAAAATTAGGATTTCCAGATGATAGCACCAGCCCAAATATGAACACTCACTGGTACAGGAACTTCCCTGTTCCTTTCAGCATTAGCTCCATTTAAAACACACACAAAAATGTTTTGCTACAAAGTACTAGTGTCTAGTACCAGGTCAACCTGAAGTCAGTAGTCTTCACGTAGCGGCTGAAGTTTTAATTCTCTAAGCTGTTTTTTGTACAAGATCATCCTTCTAACTTGTTCTGTGCAAAAGCCTCTTAATTTTAAATGGACTGCCAATCAAAAATTCTGCTCAAGCCAACAGGTGGGGAGAGCAGGGCCTGAAATATTTTACTGCCATTTTACATGAGAATTACCCTCTCAACAGAAATTGGAAACATGAGTCAGAACTGCACGTCACCGATTTTTGCATCCACTTTTAAAGGCTGACGTTATTCCAACTTCGATGAAGAGGGCCAACCTGAAACCACCAACCTGTAATTTGTAACTAAAATTTCAACCTATCTTTATGCCACTGGTCAGAAAAATCATGTAGTCTTGTATTTCTGAAGGTCCTAGACCTGGATGAAACCATCATTTTATAGATATGCTCCAGTGTGACAGTCCCGAACAAGATTAACTAGAAATCTACTTACGGAGGCCTCTTAGGTGCATTTGGATCCTTGAACTTCTTTTTTGTTTCCCCCTTAGGTGGTACATAGTTTTTCATTTCTTTTTCGTAACGAAGCTTGTCAGCCTTTGCCATATCTTCAAACTTCCCTTTCTCCTTAGAAGACATAGTCTGGAAGGCAATTAGAATCACAGAGTATCTCAAGCTGGAAGGGACTCACAAGGATCAAAATGGTATTTTAAGATTTAAAAGCATATCCAAGTCCATTCAAAAGTTTCAGTCAGGGGAACTAAGGTAAGACTAGACCAACGGATAGTTACCACTGGTCTTACAACTGTACTTCTTACTTATTTAAACCCTGAACTTTTGAAGAAATAACTTGCAGTCTCGAACAGTATTTCACACAAAGCAATCATTTAAGGTTCTGTGGGGTTTTTTTTAGCGGTTATTCCTACCTTCCATCGTTCTGAGCATTTTTTTGAGAACTCTGAAAAGTTCACTGAAGCATCTGGATGTTTCTTCTTGTGCTCCTCCCGGCAGGTTTGCACAAAGAAGGCGTACGAAGACATTTTACCTCTCGGCTTCTTAGGATCGCCTTTGCCCATTTTTGACGATTTTCTGTGACAAAGCAAAAAAGACACCCTTAAAAGTTTTACTTTTTACAAACCAGTGTGGGAAGTAAAGCCACGACCAAGAATCATGCCAAACAAGACCCATTGGGGCAGTTTTCTAAAATCACACAACAGGAAGAGGTTTTGCTTCTGGAAAATTTACTGAAGATTTGTGCCATCACTGTTTGAGGTGACCTGGACGCAAGCAACCTGAAATCTCAAAGGGCCTTCAAAATGTGCAGTTGCGGTCTCCTGCGAACAAAAATGTCCCTTCCAAGCAATCCAAGAGCAAGTACTAGCATCAGTGCAGTGGAGACTACACTCCTCGATTACTGCTAGTGCATCAGTCCCATGCTTGGAAGGAATAAAACATACTGAAAGAAGGAGCAAAAAAAGTACCTGAGTATCCTGTCTCAGCTGGCTTTACGGTTCACTGATTTTTTTCTTCCTAAAGCCTGTATTTCTATCCCCTGCCCCTGTAGCCCTTGGGTGCTCACTTGCAAAAGATATCTGTTTTTCATTTTTATTGTCCTTGTATGCCATATATTATCACCCTCTTTTACGTGTACTGCAAAAACCTACTCTCTCTTTGTATGTGTACCTAGAAATACAGGAATGAAACACCGCACTCGGTCAAACATGTTAGAACCAAGCCAGGGACGCTGAAAGTATGACATTTACATATGACTAGCAAAGCTGTGCTCAGCGTGAGGACTATCTGACTCTTTCAGGGACTGAGAGGGAATGAAAAAATACCTTCCTGGAACTTTCACACCCAAGTCAGACATTCAGAGTATTTCTTCATGGCTCCCTGGAAAAAAAAGTCACTTGCACCCTGACAAACTTTGCTCTTCAGCAGGAATTAAAAAAAAAAACACAACACGTAAAAAAAGAAAATAAAGTGCATGCACCGCCTGCCCGTATTGCCACAGAAGCAGTATTTCCTATCGGTTTGGCGGATAGACAGAAACAGATTTCTGCTCTGTGACTAAACACGTCCGGTTTGAAGTTTCTATCGAGTAAACAAGAGGGCTGAAGAACCAGGAGCCGCTCCTGCCTGCCATGGAGACGGTTCCAGAGCCAGCCGGCACCCGGGGCTCGGCTAGCGGCTGGGGCACTTCCCGCTGGCCGTGGGGGGAAGGCGGCGAGGCCCGGGGGGGGACGGGGCAGGGGTGGTTCCGAGGCGTGGAGCGACTGTGGGAAGGATTAGGCACGGCGACCCAAGCTGTGTTTAAAAGCCTCCTTCCCGCCATTTTGGACGCTTCCCCTGCCGAGGGGTGGGGGGGCAGAGGAAAACTTCAGAAGTCCTTTAAGAGACCTGCTGGGGGGCGGGTGAGAAGAAAATAAAAAATAAAAAAAAAAAAGAAAGGAGTCCCGTTATCAGGGAAAAGGTGTGGAACTTTTATTTTGTGTTCACGGGCGGCAAGCACATGCCCAAGGGCCGGCCAGCCGGGCTGCGCCTTCCCTCAGGCGGCGACCCCCGGTCCCGGCCGCCGCTCGCAAGCCCCGGGACAAAGCGCCCTCCCCGTCCCCGTCCCCCCCCCCCACCGGCGGCGGGGCGGACCGGGCCGTCCCCGGGCCTTCCCCCCCGCTCCGCTCCCCGCCGCCATGAGGCCTGGCCGGTGAAGCGAGGCGAAGCGAGGCGAGGCGCGGCCTGCGCCGCCGCAGCGGCGGCGGGAGCGGCCGCCATGGCGCAGGCTCCTGGCGGAGGAGGTCACCCGCCGCCGAGCCTCCTTCCATTTTGTGCACTGAGGAGAGCGAGTCGCCCCCCCAACACACACACACACCACACCCCCCCACCCCGCGGCCCAAGCGGGCTGTGAGGGGAGACCAGGCCGCCGGGACCCCCCGCCGAAGCCGGGCGGCGAGCCCGCGGCGGGGAGGCGAAAAGACGGCGGCTGAAGCTTGGGGCGGCGCGGAATGGCCGCTGCTGGCGTCGCCCGCGCCCGCCGCCGCCGCGCAGAGAACATGGCTCCTTCCTCCCCTTCCCTTCCCTTTGTGTGAGCGCGCCCGCTACCCTGGCGCACACGCTCAGCCATTGCAGCCGGGGGAGGGAAGGGCGGGCGGGCGGGAGGGAGGCGGGTGGGTGCAGGGGGGGGGGGGAAAGGACGGGGGACTGGGGGGGCCGGCGCGCCTCCAGCGCTTGCCCGGGGCCCCGGTGAAAGCGGCGGGGAGAGCCCCGGCGGGGACGACCCCCCCCCCCCCCCCCTCAAGCTCGCTCCCGCGCCCCGACGAGTTGTACGGCCCCCGCGGCGGGGCGAGCAACGGCGGCGGCTGCAAAGAGAGAGGAGGAAAAAAAAAAAAAAAAAAAAAAAAAAAGTTCCCCCCGAACTGCGCCCCCGCCCGCCCGAGCGCCTCTCTGCTCCGCCGCCGCCGCTCGCCTTGTTTTCTCGCTCGCGGCTGCCGTCAGCCATGTTACAGCCGGGCGGCCGCGGGGCCAGCGGCTCCCCGGCCCGCGCCCCGCTGCCCCCGCGCTCCTCGCCGCCCCGGCGGCCAAGCGGCAGCCCGCCGCTGCCCGCCCGAAGCCCCCCCAGCCTCCCTTCCCCAGCCGCCCTACAGCCGAGCCTCTCTGCCCGCCGGCTGCCCCGCCGCCGCCGCCGCAGCGATGGCTACGGCGAGGCCACCGTAAGCGGCTTACGGCGGGGCACGGCGCGGCCCGCGCCCCCCGCGGCGGGGCGACCTCCTCCCGCAACCCCCGGGCCGTTCGCTCGCCTCCCTCCCCACCTCCACCCGGGCGGCTTCCTTCGCCCCGTCCTTCCCTCTCTCCCCTCGCCCCGCTCCCGAAGTCGCCCGCCGCCCGCGCCCCCGGCGCCCCCGCCCCGCCCCGGCCAAAGAAGGGCGGGCGGGGGTTTGGGGGGGGGTCGCCGCCCGGGAAGGGTCGCCCGGGCGCAGCCCGTCTCGCCTTTGTGTTGCCGGCGCCCGAACCGGCGCTGCCCCGCGCTCCGCGGCCAGGCAGCGGCGGTACGGCGGGTAGCGCCGGCTCACCGCCCGGCTGCGAGCGAGCGAGCGGGCGAGCGAACGAGCGCGCCCGGCCGGCCCGGCGGCCCCCCGAGCGCGTACTCACCCGTGTCAGAGTCCGGCACGCAGCCCTCGCTCGTCGCCGAGCCCCAGAGACGCTACCCCGGCCGCCCGCCCGGCCCCAGCGCTGCCTGGGTCCCTGTGTAGCCCGGTGCACCGCAATGGCTGTGAGAGCGGGATCGATACGCAGCCTCCTCACACTCTCAGCGCTGGTAACATTACTCTGAACACAGCCCCGTCCTCATTGGCTGCCGCCAAGGCAGCCGCCTCGTCGATTGGCCGAGGCCCTTCCATTGTCCTGACCAGAGAGCTCCGCCGATTGGGCGTAACGCGGGACACGTCACTGAGGATTGAAAGGGCGCGCAAATATAAAAGTGAGCGGAGGGAGCCGGGTCGGCGGCGGGATGCGGAGTTCCGAGCTCGGCGGCTGCCGCTTCGCCGCTCTGCGAGCACCGGCGTTGGGCCGCCGCCCCCGCCCCGGGGAAGGGGGACACCCCCTCCGCGCCCGGCTTTCTCACCGCCGACCCACGGGGAAAGGGAAGCCGGAGCTCCCGCGCCGCTCCGGCAGCGCCGCCGCCCCCCGGCCCCTCCCCGGCAGGGCCGGGCCGCGCCGCCCCATTTCACAGACGCGGAAACTGAGGCGCGGGGGCTCGGGGCGCAGCTCGCTTGGGGCGTCGGTTCTTTTTTTCCCCCAGAAACGGGTAAATCGTCTGTCAGGACAAGAATCGGAAGGTCCTGGCTCTCTTCATAACCCCCTGGGTGACAAGGAGCGGCCCGGGGTGGGCAGGCAGCCCCCCACCAGTTCTCGGCGCTTCTGGAACGATGCCCCAGAGCAGAAAGTTGGCAACCTGGGCCGCCTCTCACCTGCCCTTCGTTGCCGCTCCTCTCCCTGCTTTTTTATGGTCGCTTGCACCATACGAATCGGCTGTAGAGGACCGATCGGACAGAAGGAATGCCCCTTTGCGTCCGCTTTGCCGTTTGTATCTGCTTTACTGGTGCAAACGACGCCGGGAGGAGCACCCCTGTGATAAATCCAAACCCACCGACCTTCCCTGAAAGGCATTATCGGCACGCTTACTGAAGTAACAGAGACTTGAACAAACAGAACTATACACGGGTGTACATATTAAAAACCGTTCTTACCTTGTACCTGTTGTTACGCTGGCAGCGTGAGTAGCCGGTAACGTTAAGAGACAGCCTGCACCATCCTTAAACATTTTGTAGGCCAGCTAAACGTGAAAATAGGACAAATCCTCGTGTGCCAGACCACAAACCCTTCCGAAACTTCACGGAAAGGAGAAGATTTTAAGGGAACGTGATAATTAAGTAGATTGTCAAAACCAACTCTTTACACGTGAGCATGTGTGACCAATAACTAAATTTAAAGTATTATACCTGACAAAATAAAATAATTGATAAAATCTCTACCTTTTCTTTGGTGGGACCATGGCTAACAGCATTCAGTAGCAGGAATTAACTACAGTGAAAAGCAAATCCTAGGAAGTTGTGCTTCAGGTCCCAAGCAAAACCAGCCTCTAAATCCAAGAACGACAATAACATGTACCTTTTCATTTAGCCCAACACTACTTGCTTGGTTCTTAGTAAGAGAGAAACTTAGAGAATACTAGTCTATCAACTTTAGGCCTATGCAAATGGAAAGCTGCACAAATACCGAGAATTTAAAAAAAAGCCCCAAACCCACATCTTAAAGTCATAATTGTACCAATTTCCAGTGCAGCTAGGCCCAAGTTCAATAAACTAGCTTCCTCTTTCTTTAGCTATGAATGTGATTAAAAAGAAACTAACATGATTATACTAGTACTACCTCACTGCGGACACTTTTATGCTGGGATGGCTCAGTTCTCTACTTGCTTGCATCTATGTTAGGTGGACTGAATCATTTTATTTGTATCAGTAGAAGAGCTGTGATAAAATCCTGTGAAGATGCACCCAAGCGGTCACTTTGCATGGTTCGTCTCCAGGAATTAAGCCACAGAAGAGCCCAAAGTAAGTCTCAAATGAGCAAATCCCCTAGCAGAGGCCATAGGTGCTGATCTGCTGGAAGGAGTTACGATAGTGAACAGAGGTGCAGCGAAACTCTTCACACCAAGTCTCGGTCCAGACTGCCACACATCGGTGACTGGTCTCAGTGTCACGTCGACATTTGTGTCATATTGGACAATGTGAAACAAAAATTGCGTATTTTTTTTTCCCCTCACCGGCTTGCTTCTTTCAACATGCTTTTGCGCACAGTACCATTAAGTCCCATGGAAGTAATATATGGGTTCTATACAGGATAAAATAGGTTCCTGTTTAGGAAGCTGGCAGCACATGTTAAGGTACGTTAAGCTGAGAGCTGTTCAGCCTCACAAGATGTAAACCACCTCCCAATAAGCATCTGAATATGCAGCAGGGCAACTTTGTCATTCAAGAAATGTATACCAGGGCTGCTTCTGAGTGTCGTTCACGCTTTCTACCCTTGTCCTCCGGCGATTCTCCCATCCAAGAAAACACCGATCTCTCCTCAAAGTCTTCCTAAGTTAACCGGCCCCCCTCACGGCTGAGGAACGGGCCCCACAAATCACACACATTTTACACATCTGCTGACAGAGTATTTGTACTAGTATTCATCTGATCCCCTTAGTTAATGTGGAGCCCAGTGTTTTCTGTTCTGGACCCAATGCCCCAGCCAACTGCTGATGCTTGGTTATGATTGTTGCCTCCTAACATTTCTCTTCCTCGAGCTGGTGCTTCTTTCAAGATATTGCCAGTGAGAAGGCAAACAAATTCCAAATCTTCTATCACAATTATCAGTCATTTGGCAAGGCAAGGTGCTTTATGGAAGTCAGAGATCCTTCTAATGACCCTAATTATAAAACTGCCTCATTTGTGAAGAAGTGCTGATGGACACATGAAGACAGCGGTTCTGCTATCTGAATTAATGTGAAAATACATAAACAGTAAGGAACACTAATGGTTCTGTCTCAAGGGAAGTCTTTTTTTTGGATGCTTTGTGTCTTAAAGTTTAAACCTTGACATAGAACATGGAGCAGAGGAAAACTCTAAAAAGCACAAGCGTTTATGTGGCCTAGTGTGCAGGAGCTGATAGCTTTGCACACACTGAACTTCTTTACACTTTCTTCTGTGAAAACCAGACCTGAAAAGAAGGAAAAGGCAGGCATTTATTCCCAGCTGTTGTCTAGAGCCAAGAATTCAGCAAAAGGTGAGCAATGGGGGGGTTCTGGTTACAGGACATATTCCTGTAAAGGTTTTCCTTCATCTCTGCTAGTTATATGCTAAGGCCTGTACAGGTTTTCATATTCCAGTGGGTTTCTTCTGCGGCCCTTGACGATAGAAATAAAAAGAATATACTCATCAGTTGCAGACAGTAGCATTTTTTACGGAAGCAGTGTATGTTTCTCCTCTTGTTCATGCTGTGCCACATCCCTTCTGATACTTTACAAACATGCCTTCTTCTGCAAACCTTATTGAAGTCCAAATCTGTTTTAAATTACAGTCCGCATGACAGGTGCAGTCACTGAGATCACTTGGCTAACACGAGCTACCTTTGACTTCACGCACAGAGGCTTTGCCCACAGAATATTTGGGTCATAACAGCCCAATACGACTGCTCCAGGAAAAAAAATATGTAGCTGCACAGGAAGTTTCAAAACCCCTATTTAGTAATTTTGGTGTTTTGCAAACTAGAGTATACTTTGGGAAAAGTCACATGGATTGGATGTCATATTGCAAAGTAACAGTAAGACTATGATTTCTGTTAGATATGTGTTTTCAAATACTTCCAATTTTTACAATATGCTTTGTAGCTACTTACTTGAAAACTAGTAGAAATGTTTGTAAGGAGCCTTTTTGTTCAACTTTTTTTTCCATGCAAGGCAGGCTGAACTTGGATGGAAACATCAGCTATGTATTCTCAACCTTTTTTTAAAGCATCCTTTTGTTTTCCATTTTCTGCAGAGATAAGAAAGAAAGGCCTCTCCAAAGACAGAACTGTTCTTCTAAACAATGTATTGCTGAGTAGGAACAGCAAAGCTCCAACTGAACGATGAAAACAGTGTTTTATTTTATTTATTTAAAATTATCCTCTCACTTCGGATCATCCCCCGTGTAGCTCACAGCTGAAGACTTCTAGCAAAGACAAACAAGGACAGAGAATCCCAAGAAGTACAGACCACTTGGTTGGCAGGGAAGCCTGATCAAGAGAGAGATGCAGAGCAGGGATCTCATTCTCCCCAGCTCCCAAAATAACTTTGTGAAACACCTTGGTGAGACTCCTCAGTAGAATTTTCAAGGAAGTCACAGTATATAACGAGCCAGGGCTTAGAAAGCCTGTGCCCACTCGACTGCGGTGGTTGCTGACAGAGGTGAGAAAAGGAACTCGCACCAATTCCATGAGATTCAGGAGACACAGGATGCAGGGCAGCACAGCTCTCCTGGGGCAAGAAGGTTGCTGCTCCATGCCACCACCTTCTCTTGCAAATTTTGCTTTCTGTGAAAGACACTGCTTACTCCCCAGTGGTTTCGGCTGGAAGGCAGGTGATTTCATAGCTCGCTTTGACAATGAGGAGATTCAGTGTCGTGTCGTCACTGGACCTCTGGATTTTGTCACTCTGTGCTCCCTCTGAAGGAATGAGGTCATTGTTTCTTCGGGTCAGAATTAAGAGAATATTACAGTGAAAAAGGCACAACAAAAACTAGCTTGTCAGTCAAATCAAAGCTACTATTAGGCTATTTTTAATGAGATCTGAAAGCTTTTCTCAGTAAAAATGTTACATTTTGAGCTCAAAACAAGAGCAAAACATGTGCAGCGACAGGGCATCTGGGCACATGTACTTATGATGGGGCTGCTTGTGATTTAGTTTGCCACGGTTGCTTTCGAACATTTCCAGCTATACAGCGGGTAGGTTATTCACAGCACACTTGGAAAAAGCACTGGCCATATTTGCCCTTTTCCTGAGGCTGCAGTGCCCACCTGTATGCAGCCCAGATGAACACAATTCTCAGTTGCTTATTAGATGCAGATTTATAACCATTTTTTTCTGTGTCTTATTTTAAATCTTCAGGATATACTTCAAATATTTCCTTAAAATAATTTCTGGAAGAGAAAGACTCCATTCAAAGAAATGAGACTTAGCATGTCTGCAAATAGTAACAATGCATGGAATGTGCTTTGCTTTACCTTTCCAGCTGGATTTGCTCAGATTGCGTCAAGTAATCTGCATATATTGCTGGCTGTCTTCTATTAGAGAGCATTATCTAGAGAACAGGGTTTCAGAAGGCCATTTGTCCTTTCAGCATGGCTGAGTGGCTGGCTAGTCTAGATGTGCGAGCAAGTGGTAACTGTGGAGAAGCAGCGGCCAGACAAGGTAACCTTGGCTGACTAAAAGAAGTGGTCTGGGAGAGGCAGGCAGGGAGCAGGGATGGCACCGGTGCTGCTGCACTAATTTCCTCACCGGGCTTCATGTGCGAACCAGCTGATTTTTGTTGACATGTGAGCCCTGCAGACAATTCCATCGTTTCTAGAGCTGATACGTTCTTAAACCAGGGTCAGTACTTACACAGTGCTTTTATCCATAGAATGGATAACATTAAAATATGTACACTTTTTGAGGAATTAACAGATATACAGTAAAGTATCCAAGAAAACATGTTTCCATAGCAAAAGTGTATACCCACACTGTTCAGCTCACAAAGCGGGCAAAACTGATGAAGATACATCAGTATGGACTTCTGATGATCAGTATGCTATGAACATCTTTTTATAGTGAAAAATGTGTATAGAAAGTAACCATTTCATGGTAACAGTCATGGAAAATATTTACTATTATGACATGTGATTCCTTTAGCATCTTATTCTTTATGTATAAGCACAGAACTTCTTTGAGTGCTTCTGTGAAGCTCTCAATGCAGAGTTTCAGACAGATGGGAATGGTGCTCAGCTTCAACAGCAAAAAGGAGTTCAAGAAGCGTTCTTCCTGAACTGCACAATTTCTGAAATCACTGACCTGTTGAGATGTGTGCTTTGCTGAGCGCACAACATGCAGTGCAACATCCACTCCTCTCTTCAACTTTCTGGAAACATTGCATCAAATATTCAATCCCTCTCCAAAATCTCCAGACCATTTATGTGATCGTACACTCAAGTCCACCACCAAGATAACTCTTATCAGCTGCTTCTAATAAACCCCAAATGCTGCTGTCCACCTACACACCCCCCTCTAAAGGCATTAGTACTCAGCCACCCTCACTTCAGTCTAGAGGCAGGTAAGCTTCTGATGCTGACAACACTATTAGACTTCTACACCTGAACAGGCAGAATCCAACCAGGCCTAAGGTGATGAGAAATATCCGAGATTCCCTTCCTATTTTATCCAGCCCAGAAGATTCAACAAGATAGACTCCCTCACATCCAGGAGTCCTTTAGATAGCCCTCAATGCTACAAGTTAAATTGGAAAGATTCCTTGAGCTAGGTATAGTGCTGGGACAGAGCTACTTATTCCCTTATCTGTATGTTTTCTGAAAGTACACAATATACAGACATCACTCTGACCTGTACTATGATCCTTTATACAGGACTCTACCCATACCTGCAACCCAGGGTAAACCATCTGCTTCTGAGTATGTAGAAGACACCTTAACACCAACACAGTCCCTGATATTGGAAATCTTGGCACAGTATTATCTCCACAAAACAGGAAAATAATGTGAATTTATGGGATGCTGGTATCTGAAGAAATAGGGGATGCAGCACACATCACTCTATCTGGTAACTACACAGGATCTACCATGATGTCTACATTGCATACAAGCAGTTACAGGAACTGCTGTAGGAAATAACCATTAGCTTACAGCCTCAAAAAGGAACTTGTGTAGTTTGACAGGACAGTCTTGCCCTTTTGCTGAATACAGCCAAGTGTGTATGGCTATCACCGAGTAGTGTCCATCTCATCCCTGACAACGCAGTGGTAGAAAATGGAGTGTTTCTCATTCATTTGGGGGGTTGTCCACATATTCAACAACTTCATTAACTTGCTAACTTCCCATTGAGATACGGTGCTCAAGGAAGATTACAAGTACTACAAGTTATCAGAGTGAATCACTTAAGGAGGGCAAAGAACATATCCTGGAAGAGCAGAAGAAACCTCAGAAAACTGTTATCCTTTCTCCATTTCTCTCCCTCCTGTCCCTTTTCTCTCCTCTTCTTTTCCCCATACTCCCCTGCAAAGATAAGCTGGAAAATGCACTGTGACAGCTGCACCTGCTCACCAAATACTCATCAGTAGCATTATTTAATGGGAAAGTAATTTTCTAGCCACCACCCCTCTCCCCCCACCCCAGGCTGGTTATCCAGTATATGTTATACTCCAGCAGGCGCTGCATTGGTCAAACACCTACCATTATATGCACCCAGCCCAATTTATTACTGGTTCAGGAAGGAGGATCACCTCTTAAATGGCCGTTCAGAGAAATGAAGTCATGCTAGTATTCTTACGGAGACTGTCTCCAGCTTCTATCATAATCATCCTGTTTCTTCTACCATCTTCTTTCCCGGTGCCGTCACCTCCCTTTATTTAAGGGTTCTATTCCAGGACTTGGGAGACTCAGGCGAAGGAACTGAGGCAACCTAGGATGTAAGAAATGACATACTTTATATCGACTAAGCCTGTAATACCAAAAGGCATTCAAGGGAATGCCCACTTCTCTCATCTCTATCCGGTATAGAGCTCATCATCGCAGGGGGACAACTTCTACGCCAAGTCACCCAGTGCTACCAAAATCTTACTATTAACTTTCTCATTAACACCCACTTGTAGTCTAAATCTATTTAGATTAGTACTGTCTTAACTAGAGGCCATTTGGCTTTCTATTCTGTCCTTATTCACCCTTACACCTTTTTTCAGGAGTTTTAGAGGATTTTAAGTCTTTTACATCATTTTAATTCTCCTTTTTTCCTCATTTACCATGTTTCCATGAACCTTACTTCTGAAACAAATTAAGTCCCTTATTGAATATGCCCCAAGTTTCACTGAAGGAATGCTGCTACAACGGACAGGAGTACTCTTTTCGAAGTAAAAAAGCAAGACAGGTGGGACAGAAAGTCAATGTGGTGACCTCAAATTTGTGTAAGACACAACGTTAGACAAACTTGCATTACACTGATCTACAGCACTGAATGTTTAAACAGTCTGTAGTTCAATATAATGAAAATCTGATCATTTCCATGTGGGATAAGTGTGGATCTGGGAGTGTGGATTCAATTCAGATGCTGATATGCATGATATGCATAAAAGTCATTGGGTATGCCAAGATGCTTTGACCAGGCAGGCATCTGATTAGTCTCCTCAGGGTAAGTTTAACTCAACCTTGTCCTAAAGTACGGATAAAGATCAAAATGAATAGCCACTCCTTTGGCAAGAAATACTGAAGCCTCTTCACTGCTCAAGAGCCCCTTTGAAGCTGTGGATTTTGATTGTTTGAACTCTTATACGACTTAATGGTGACAGCTTTTGTAACAAAAGAAATTCTTGATACTGTGTTATTTCTTCTATTACAGCCTAACAGATCACATAACTGTTCTAGGGTTTCCAAATATTGGCAAGTGGCTACTTATGGGATTAAACTGATATAAGGGAAGCATATATTGATGTCCATTCACAGTCTCTATTTCCAGCGGCCCGCATAGTCTGTAACCGACAAAGGTTTTGCATTCAATCCTACAAAATTTTGGCAAGTACTTATTACAGTGTTATCCATAGCACTTAAGGTTTTGTTGTATTATCATTGCTTTGCAATTAAGATTATTTTTATTTCACGTCCATCTCCTTAAAAACCTCAACACAAACACAAATACTTTTGCAACCTCTCCTGCACACCCTCTCTTGCTGATTTGATAGCCCTTTTGAAGTTTATGAAGCATTTACATGTTTTTAAAATGATCCATCCTTTTCTGTCCTCTAATAATTACATACTCAGATGTGTTGAAGTCCTATTAAATAGTTGTTTATTTTATCTGACCTTGCAAAACCATCAATTTCTGACCATACTAACACAGGAGTAACTAGTGAAGCAATTTTACTTCTGTGTATGTGACTAGTAAAATACAGGTTTATGTCTCTTTTTTAATAGAAAAATCAGAGAAGGGATAGAAAGGAGCCACAAAAATCATCCGAGAATGTGAAAAAATAATGAGAACCATAAAAAGCTCAATCTGTTTAGCTTTTTTTTTTAAAAAAAAAAAGCCACAAGATTGAGAAGTAACTTGATTACAGGGTAAAAGCACCTTCCTGGGGAGAAAATAGTAAGTACTAAAGAGCTCTTTAATCCATCAGAGAAAGGCATAACAAGGATCAATGACTGGAAGCTGAAGGCAAACAAATGCAAATGGAAATAAGGTAGAAAATTTTTAGCAGCAGGCATGATTACTACTTGTACTGTCCTAGTACCTGGAAGCCAAGTCATGGATCAGGGCTCTCTCACATTAGGTGCTGGTTAAAAAAAACCTCAACAAACCAAACCACCCCACCCCCAACCCCCCCATCCCCCCAAAACCCCAAACCAGAGAAGAAAATAAACACAATCCCTGCCAAAAGGTTACAAACCACGCATAGGATGAAGTAACATAATACATCAATGACAATATTATATGATATGACAGGCAGCAGTTTCAGGCCCTGGTTTCACGATACAAAGTGTTGAGTTGAGATACTGGCTTAAGGTGATTCTGCCCTATCAAGACTGATTCTTCCTGCTTCCACAATTTCTCTAAAGCTGTGAAACTTTGAAAACTGATCCTTATTAAAAGAAAAAAAAAAAGTGTTAAAACCAGGGTTTTCATTTTTCTTTACAACAGAATGCCAGTGGAACTGATGTACTTTTGCAAGTGTTTGGATTTTTATGAATTTCAGTGAATGGCTTGACGAAAGCTTTCCTAACTACCTGTAGATCTCAGTATCACCTCCGGCGCCATTTACAGGACATCTAAATTTGCTGCATTACTTGTGGGAAAAGACTGCATAACCCAGAGATAAATATGCAAAAGTGAAGCATGAGGTTGCTTTGTTTTCCTCACAGCAAATCACTAGCCCAGTCACCAAATCTCAAGTGTCATCCATGGATAAGGTAGAACATAAACAAAAACTGAAACCTAACCCGTTGTCTGGCAAGATTTCTCTGTAAAAAATCTATCATCCTAATCAAGTCTAATGTACAAGATAAAGAGATGAGCTTGTGATTCCCAACACCACTGCTCTGGCACTGGAGTCTACCTCGGTAGCTTACAAACACAATAGGCCGCTAAAGTTTGACTGGGAAGAAGATTAAAGGGGCAAGCCAAGAGCAGTACTTTCTATTATAAAAGTTTTTGCTACCTATTTTTGAGACCAAGGATCATACGCATCGCCCCTGAAATTCATCTGGGAGAAAATGGGGAGACTTGAGGAGTGCCTCCTTTTGTTTTCTGACAGAAAAACATAGGTAGGAGAAAAAACCACCTTTGATTTCTATTTCTTTATTTATACTATTAGCAGACTATAGCAACACACTGCACACCCCCAACACCTGCTGCACTGAGAAACTCCAGAGGAACTCATTTCTTGGGCTGGGAATGCTGAAGAGAAAACAAAAGCTAGGGTAAACTCTCCCAAAATAGTCCCTGAGACTCGAAAGCAAACCGGGTACACCCATGGCGTTTACTACCCAGGCTTCTTCCTTCCCTTCCTCCCTAGAGGTGGCCAGCCTTCTCCTACCGGCTGATGTTCTGTATTTCACTGAGCTGAATATTCGCGTTCACGTGCTAGACAGGGAAACACTTACAACCAGTTCTAAAAGCACTCATTTTTTTCTCAGTCCTTGTTAAAAATACTTCAAGCCATAGCTATAATAAGCTACATTAAAAGAATACTACTTCATTGCAAAGTTTAAATACTTAATAGCCTTAATATTTGGCTTCATCCACTTTGCTGAATTTTTCCACAGGACCGCGGCTGCCCTGTGTGTGCAGGACACACGCTGCTCAGGAAATGAATCAGGGTTGTGTATCGAATTAGATTATTTATAGGTTGGTATATGTGTTTGCTCTAGAAGTTGTGCAGAGAACCAGACAGACAACTACAGGAAGAGAGTGATGGGCATGTGGTTAAGGCAGTTGAACGCCACACAGGAACACTCAGTTCTGCCTTCGCCATGGGCTTCTGCGAAGGAGGAGCGAGTCAGACCAAGCACCTTGGCAGGTGGCCACCAACCTTGTCTTCCTCTTTTTCTGGAAGTCCAAACCGAAACACCTTGGGCCTTTTACGTAGAAATGCAAAGCAGCTGATTATAATGGAAGCTTTGGCTTTTGAGGGAGAAATGGAGCTGGAGGCACAAGGTTAAAAGGCAGGAGAAGCCAATTAATAACATCGACTTAGCTACTGACTGAACGAGTGGCTCGTTTTTCTCCTTGGTCAAACAGGACAGTGGTGCTTTTCTGTTGTCCTGGGAATACGCAAAAATTCATCAAATACTGCGAAGCTCTTAGATATCATCATAATAAGCCTACAAAGAAAAAGAAAATTAAGCTATTTCCAATTCTCCATATGCAGACAAAGTTTTGGATCTTTTAATCTGTTAATTATCCTATACTGCTACATAAAAAGTCTATACAATATAAATACTAACATGCGTAGAGATGGAGCATCACCATTTTTCCCCTCAAACTCTATTTTTAATGTGATTTTGCAAAGCCCTTTCCAGCTTTTACCAGGGTTATTTAGTACTCGGTGAAACTGCAACACGGTCATATGGAATAGGGCAGGGAAGAGCACTCAGTATAAACAAAAGGTATTCTCTGGTTCATGAAAATAAAAAAATCCTCACTCTCAGCTGTACAGTATGTCATGTAACCACAGCCACAGAAACAGAAAAGCAACAGGAGAGCTAGTAAAAGTTAATGCCTTTTCCTACTTATTTTATAGGTCTACATCACAGGGTATCATCATATTGAAAGCTTTCAGTAATAGTAGGCTACTAAGAAAAGAGCAGATTGCAAAATAAAATGAAATAGATGTACTTTGTGTCCAACAAATAAAACCCAAATCTACCAAAATGACTTGAATAGAGTTTCAACAGTTACTCTAACTTCAAAATCTGAGTTAAGAGAAATACCACAACGACTGAAAACACAGGTGATGATCCCCTCCATTTTAGGTAGGAAGCCACTGAATGTAAAAACACAGCACAATAATCACGGCAATCATGAGGTTTTGGCACATGACACAACAGAAATATTTTAATGATGTCTGACAACATCCCAAGCATGCGGTATCTGAATGCTACTAAAGTAGATGTGAGTGAGACTCAAAGACAATACTGTTATGTAGGATAATTTTCATGAATTAGAAGGAAATAGACAGGGGATTAAAATAGAAATTTAGGTTCAGGCCTACAATCAGATCTTCAGAGTAGAAACTTGCAGTCATCCAGAGTCCCATCAACTCAGCCAGGCCCCATGGCTATTGAGGTCCATTTGAACAAATCCAGTGGCAGGATTACGGCCTAAAGGTGTAAACAGAAAAAGGATGAAATCAGGTAACACAGTGCACAGCTCTAATTAAAGAGACACCAAACTAGTCCCAGAAAAATAATCTGAGTGTCTAGACCATGACAAGGTTTACATTTTTACCACAAAACACTGCAGCTACAGGAAAGGCTATGGTGATATCTTACATCAAGAGGTTTATACAGCATTAATTGATCACAGCATATTCCCCTTCAGGCAAACATGAGTACCTGCAGTGCGTTTGCTCACCTCCTGCGTGCTGCTGCTTTTTCATATTTATATATAATTTGTTTTATTATTTTAAATAAAAGAGAGCGGTCTAAAATCAATAAAGGTGATATTTTTATCTTCATCAGCGCTTCATTTCTAGACATGTAGATTTTTAGCCTCTTAGTAACATGGTGGCAAAAACTAAAATAAGATAATCTTACCATATTTTAAAACACTGTAAAACCGACAGAAAGTAATGTCATTTCTATAAAAACATTCACTGTTATGCCTATCTGAAGGCTGTGAGAAGTTCTAGCTTGGCAGCGTGCGAGATGAAACCACTTTTTATGCCGATGTTTCTCCCTAACGTACTAATAAAAGCTCACAGTAGCATACACCTAGTATCACACACCATTGCCAATGAGAAAATGTACTGTCTCAAAAAAATGTCTACTTTGTACTTTGCCTACCGAAATACAGGCTTTAATACAACAGGAATGTGCGACAGCAGCGGTGAATACACTACAGGGGTATCAGGTTTATGGTGGAACAAGCACACAGAGCCACGGGCTACACCATGGAGTATCGTGTCACCCAAAGCTGGGCAGCAGCACTCCACCCCAGAAAGGGGTCCGTGCCTTCTGCTGCACCTCGCACCTTCCTCTTCCATCAGTGCCCCTTGCAACTTCACCAGTACTACCACTTCGAGATAGCCAGACCAAAGACAGCATGAGGTTGTCCGGGAGTATGATACAGTTCTTTCCTTTACTGTAGTAGAGTTATGCCTGCAGAGATCAGCATGTAACCAGACAAACTAAGATAAACACACTGTCAAATAAAGTAATTT
Organism: Buteo buteo; assembly: GCF_964188355.1. Taxonomy (NCBI): domain Eukaryota; kingdom Metazoa; phylum Chordata; class Aves; order Accipitriformes; family Accipitridae; genus Buteo; species Buteo buteo. Next base: position 4,174,949 of record NC_134188.1, on the reverse strand, counting down.
TAAAAAAATTGTTTGGGAGAATCAACTCTCTCTGATTACTTTTACTTCTCTTACTTGATGGCTTAAAATGCAGCAAGATCCTTTATAAGAAATAATAAGTTTAAAAGTTATTCCAAGATAAGTGAGGGCATGAACATCTGAAATTCATTGAAAGAGATGTTGATTTGTCTATAACACTGATGGAGAGGTAAGGACTCAAATTGTTATTATTTCTAGGTGGAAAAAAAATACCGTATACAGTTTTTTATTCAGTATGCACATGGACATTTAGACGCCCTTTTTGCCAAGATGTGACACGGACTTTAATTAGACTACTTATATATGAGGAGACTCATAGATATGCAACACAGATGTGATTTCCAAAATCTGTGGGTGAAGGTAACGGTTTTGTCCTCTTAGTGTTGGTGTTAGCTCAGGATAGATATAAAAATCTTTATTTCCATTTCAATGTTGAATTCCCACTCGCATACCACACGCATGTCAGAAACTGGTACCTCTTAAAGAACCCGTAACACCACACTTAGTATCCTATTTTGGTTAATTTTATCTCAGGAGAGCTGCGGACTAAAGCCCGTCTGCCGCTCAGAAAGCGCACCCCAGCAGCTCCCGGCCTCGCTGCGTGCAGGCGGAGGTCCCAGCCGGGAGCAGAGGGATGGATGCTCGACCTCCCTCCTCGTCTCTCCCCACCGGCTGCGAGCATCCAGCCGCCGCCATCCCGCAGACGTACTGCACTTCTTGCCCGCAGATGCCGTGAAGCGTGTTTGCTCACGAATTCACAAATTTTTAGCATGCAAAAGGTCATTTACTGCCTCACCTGGCCATCACTGCTCTTTCTCTGAATAACCCGAAACTACTGAAGGGCTATAAATATAAAATTCCTTTCCAAAGAGTTACATTTCTGAAGAAAGGCAATTTTAAAATTCAATATTTTAATCTGGACACCTAACTGCTAGACACCTAAAACAATCTTTCTTCTTCCTCTTGCAAAAATGCATTAACGGTTTATATTTCCACACCTGGTGGAAATGTATCTATTGTAAAAATGACAAGAAAGAAAATAAAAAGCTGTTTGCTTTTGGGTTTTTTTTCAGGTTATGCCTCCCTGATAGTAAAGTTGCCTCATCTCTGGTTTAAGTAAGAAAAGCCTAGAAACAATTCTAATTCACACTGGTTTGCTACCATACCCATACAACCATACGCCAGTGGAAAATTTGCCCAAGAGCAGATGTTATTTTCTCTGCCCTTTCTCCAGTCCCCCTTCTCAACCTGTGAGTTCTGGGACATGCTGAAGATGGAAGGAAAGGATGACTGCGGCTGTTACGGGACCTGGCTATAAAAGCCTCAAGCAAACTGAAAGCAAACACAAAACCCACCTTTTCATGCGAGCCACCCCACTGCAACATTACAAATTAAACTCAACAATTAACGTCCAGTTCTTGGTGGCAGGTGGGGAAATATTCTAAGCAATACTACATGGCAGGCAATCATAAGAGTGAGGAACTCCAAATAATAAACAATACAATTATATCTGAGGACAGATCTTGAAGGTTTTCATATGAATTACTTAATTGCTGGTGACACACACAAAGCCACACAGCTACACCATCACCATGCCTATTGCTCAGACACACAACTCTAGCATCACCTTAGATCCTGAATTTACTCCAAATCCCAAGATTCATATTCATAATTTGCAGATACTTTCAGTGCAATGTTTCCAAGATGCTATTTTTCTTAATTCTTCCAATCAGCTGAAGCATTCAATCAGGTTATCATCACTATCGCCACATTTTGATTCAGCAACATTTTCCTCTCTGCTCTTGAGAAACGCAGCCTAATCTCACTCGCATTCATTCAGAAAACTGCTGCAGAGACCCTTTTCCTAGTCGATCGCCTGGAGAACACATCACTGTCTCCACAGCTCTCCCTGACTTCTCCTGTAATATCTGTTACTTGTCTTCACTTTCAAGGTCCTTCCTCGCTTATCACCACCGCACCTATTGTTCCTTAATCATCCCAGGAAGCCAGCTGTGGTTTGCTCACATTTGAAGCTAGGCCAATTTTCATGAAATATAAAGCCGAAAAGACTGTTAGAGCATGCTGTCAGATTTGTTTATTATTTTGTGTTTGGCTAAAACATTTTCAAAACCTCCCACATCTTACTGAAAAACAAAAATTAAAAAAATTTGGAGATGCTTCTTGAATCTCTTCCCTTCCTATCTCCCACCTGTCACTCAGTGTCAGGAGTCCAGCTTCCAGCTCCTTTCTCACCCACATGTTATATATTTTCAAACAAACCTCTTCCACCTTTTCCTGTTTTACACCTTACACTTTCGGGAAACTCCCTTAAATATTTGAAAGCATACTTCATTCCTGTTCTTCAAAGCTTTCTCTGAAATTCAGTTTACTAAGATGCCCCTATGAGCAAAATGTGCAATAAGAAGGTATATACACACCACCTATTTTTAAATATCTAAAGTAGGCAAGTGTAGGATGTAGAAGAGAGATCCTCCTATACAGTAAGTGGAGAGAGGCTCCTGTTGAGAGTGGTTTTGATGACAGAACTCCTAAAATATTCCAAACTGTCCTCTGAAGGAGTCTCTGGATAAGCTGTGGAAATGGCCTAGGGAGGTAAGTCTTTTGATTTAGGTACACAAGTTGGATGCCTGAAGTATGAATGTTTCCCCTCAACTCCTAGTATTTCCCTTCTCATCTGTGTATAATTTCTCTTTTCAACTGTATTATATTTACATTGCAAACATTTAGGATTGCAGATAATCTTTTCAGCCCATGTTTGTGTGGTGCCTAGCACCACAGGAACTTCAATGCCCAAATAACACTATTTTACAATAATACAAAAACAGTCTTACAATGCTATACAGTATTTTATTAAACAGTATCTGATCATGTAATTATCATAGAATTATGCATGCATGCCAGGTAGAAGGTGCACAGCTACGCATCAAGTTTAACTTTGTTATTTTCTAAATTCCTTAATCCTATAACAAAGAGCGGGAATGTGTTCATGGCTGGCACCAGTTGGTTTTCTCCCCGGTGTGAATGATGGGCAAATCCTCAAGACAATTCAACACAGTGAAAGAGAAGGGAATAAGAGTGATGGGAAGGTATACGTGGATCTAGGATGCATACAGAATTTTTGGCAGGGGAAGCAGGATGGGGGAAACAAACCATGGAAAACCTTGTCATGTGTGTGACAGATGTCATAAGCTATTTTCTGAACCAATCAATGAGAAAACGGTAAAATGTAGGACTGGTAAGATAAAAGGAAGAAATATGAGGAACCCCTTCGTATAGGTGAAAAGTTCATGCCCCACAATGCACGCTCCTCCCTGTTAAACTTACCCTATTAAAAAGGAGATTTCAGTAACATGAAGAAGGTCCCTAAAGCCCAAAATAAGGAAGTAAAACCCCTAGATGTACCTTACATGCTAAGAAAATCTCTGAGTCTCCAAAAACATGCTTATTGCTGGGGAAAAAGATAATAAAACATTAAGAAGAAACCATGAGCTTCAAGAATTTACCTGAATCAAATAGGAGTCTCACACAAATTTGGAAATCTAATCCTAGTACAAATGATAAGCAAAAGTCATGTCAGGCATTATGCACAAAACAGAACAGAACAACTACTACTGATGATGATCTAGTTCTTGCTCCAGATCTATTCATCCAGATAACAGAAAAGAAGTTCTTTCGAAGCCTGACGTAAGAGAATTCCTCCTGAAGCAAACAAACAAAAAAAACCCCTAAGACACAGACAGTCATAGATCAAAACCTGATGAGAATAAACAATGCAAAATAGTAGATTAAATGATCGATTTCATTATAATAAATTTCCTTAATGGCAAAGAGTTAACTGCAAAGTGTCTCAAAAGAATGGATTTGGTCCTATGTTATGGTATAGCTGTTAATCATCCAGAAACTGGGGTGAGTACCATGGCATAAAATCTGCAGTTATTTAGGTTACTTGGAATCATGCAGAACTGTTAATCTAACCAAAATGAGTAAGCAGACCCCAAAAATGCCAAAACAAGTTTAAATGATGATAGATAACAAACACATACTAAAATAAACATAAGAGAATACAGTCTGTGTTTTATGAGGTTTCAAATTAGAGGCGCAACTGTAGGGAACTTGGTGTGATAAAACTCAGTGTGTTAGGCAAGGGGAAGGTAACAGTTACCTACAAAATCTCCAGATAAGTTGTTGTTACCCACTGACATTTATTCTCCCACAGAGTTAAACTCACTCACACTCTAATGCTCACTTAATCACAAGCACCAAGACTTATCTGTCCAAATGGTCTGGCCAGGATAACTTATGTGCAAAACAGGGGACAAGGGCCATCAGCTATCAAGTCCTCGCTCCATTTCAGGAGTTGTTCTTAATTAGCAATAAAAAACTATTTTTTTTGAGCAGATCCATTAGGATATCCTTCAGGAATCATCAGCTATGACAAGACAGTCCTTTGCCTCAGGATTTTGCTTACCTCACCTTCCATAAATCTTGGGCCATATTGCTGCCCATCCTCTGTTTTTCCTTGTTTGGAATACAGGTCCGAAATACCTGCCTGCAGTCTCTTCCCGTGTTTGGCTAACAGGAAAAAGAACGGTGTATGTGATATACTACAACCTTGTTGCCATCCTCCTGCTGTTACGATGCAAGGTCTTCCGCTGGCAAGTCATCTGTGCTGCGGCACACAGATACTGCTGGGAATGGTGTCCTGGAAACAGTGTCCTTCGTTATCAGTACAGGTCATTTCTTTAACCCTTTGTTTCGCTCTTTCACCTTACGCTTACATATACAATTCCATCCATCCTGCATTTATACCAATCTTAATACTTCTGTTACAGCTCTGCATAGTTTTAAGCTAGTTAAGCCGCTCTGACGCAGATCCCCACAGAAAGGACACATTCCATACTTCTACCTCCTCCTTCTTTTGCCATGTGCTCCTCTCTTCTTGCAACAACAGCAGCAGCCATCACTGCTCAGGGAGCAAACCAAGAGGAAAAATCAACCCTTTATTGGTAAAACTAGGATTGTTTTTTTTAAACGGTGTAGTTCCATGCACTGGATCACCGGGGCATATGAACGCCAGTGTCAGGTGCAAGGGAGGTGGTAGGACTGCCTCTCTTTAATGGAAGTCATCCCGTAGATCTGTTATGTCGTAATGGGAAAGAACACCAGATGCTTTGGCCTCAGGAAGGAACCAGGGCACCACTTCAGCAATTTAGTGAAAATCTCTGCTCAATACACCACTACAATCAAAATAAAAATAATAAAACAGGCTGCTGAAACAATGGAAGAGAATTAGAAGAAAGCCAGTGTAATAGGATTATAAAAATCACTGATGTGACCTTACCAGAAAAAAAACCCACGAGGTACAGGTCACCCCTTCTCCAAAAGGATACCAGAGAACTGGAAAGGGTTCAAATGTGAACAACAAAAAACACTGAAAATATCCTATGAAGAGAAATTAGGAAGTTTAAAATCAAGAGTATTGAGTGATCATACAAAATAACAATTGCTCTAGAGAGGCCAGATCAGACATTTCTATTCTTGCTATCTTAAAACACAACAAAAAAATATGGAGAAACGTCCAAAGTGTGGAAAATGCAAGACTTATCAAAAGAAATGTTTTTCACATCATATGTAATTTATTCATATTGATTATCAAGGAAATTCAGTTATTAATGTAAATACAGTATCCCTATCAACAATAGTATAGATCAAACCAGGTACTACATAAAGAAATCAGGAAGAAACTTATTTGGAGTTAACATCAGCTGAAGCACTGGGATATATTTACTAGTGAAACAGGAAACTGTGTGATGGTTTAAGAGAGTATGATAACTCCTATGTAAACATATGAATTAAAAAAAAGGAATAGCAATTTGATTTCGGTATTGAACTTCTATTCACAATCTCACAGTAACTTTTCCCATGGTTTGCATTAAATGCTATTAATAGCTCATTAACAACAGTATAGTCATAGAAGATTTTGAAACAACTAAAGCTTGGACACATTAAGCTCTTATGTAACCAATAAAGGCAAATACATGAAAAATTAAAATCAGCATGATTATAAACTCATTTTCTCCATCACTGCAGGTTCTACGTAAAATGTATTTTTCCTGATTTCCAATCACAGCCAGTTTCTTAGAAGTTTGTCTATTTTTCAAAGACCTGAAATTGAACATTTTTCCCCTTAATGATTTTTTTAAGTGGTTTTAACAAGGATTCTCATCATAGATCTTGCTAAAAAGCACCCCAAAAGTGACTACTTAGTGATCACCCACAAACAAGGGAGCTAGAAATAGCTTAAGCACTGATTTCTTAGTATGCCATCACTATACTGCTTGGTTAGATCATCCTGCTTTAGTTTGAAATGCATATTGTCACAGCACGTACTAGAAAACACATTACACCATTGTATTAGTCGTTACAAAGACATACAGAAAATTATAATTCTTTCTCAAAGAGCAAAGAATCTTAATTTTATGAAGATAGGCAAGGAAAAAAAAAGAAAGATGGCATAATGTTGGGGCTTCATGTATTTCATCCGAGTTCCTTCCACTGTCTGGGAAGGTAAAGAGAATATAATATTGTCTGGGAGTGTGGGATAGTGGGGGAACAGGAAGGAGAGGCTGCCAGTATTCCCAACGCAAGGATGGGGCTTCATGGTTTAGTCAGTGGCTGGGTCAGGTAAACGGGGCAGAAATAAATGGCTGAAGCATCACGAAGTACAATAGAGGGTACAAATGAAGACTCAAAAGGTCAATAATACAGACAGCACAAAGAACCAGAAAGATCGCCTGGGAACTCCTTCTTGGATAGCGAGAATGCAGCTGGTACCAGAACGAGGGAAACTGAGAAATTTAAAGAGCTACAGAAACTTTGTGCAGTGACACTTGAATGCAGGCACGGGTACTGGTTCTGTTAGAGAAGGGAATTTCACTGGATGTACAGCTGTGGATCTGAGAAGACCTTACTGTCTGCAATGACAGAAAAGCTGTCTGGCATCAAAGCAAGTCAACAGGTTGCAGAAAGGTAGTATACAATTTCTGAACCCAAAAGGCAACATACCTTTCATCTACGTTCTGAAAGCAGCAGACAGTTCACCACCAGGCAATCGGAACATAAAATTTATTCCCCTTGTTTAACTTACTGTGTTTTGCAGATGACACAGGCTGTGAATTTGTCAGTAAAAGAATTGTCGCTTGCCAGATATACGCCTTTTAGTTGTATAGCTTTTGCCTGTGATCATTTTTATAACACACTCCATTGGCAAATATTGATCACTTTATAAAAGGCATGTTTTACTTTCCTAAAGCTATTATATGCTTGAAAATATGTACTGAATATACATAACTTGAAATATACTTTGCTGTACGTTTACCTGCAAAGTTGCCCCATGTGCTTTTTTCCTTTTAAGTAGAGGGTGGGCAATTGCAATAAACTAAACTCATGGGGGAGAAGGTGTAAACTAACTTCATTTAGATGGGATGGACTTTCTTGTTAAAGACAATTCTTTGCTCATTCCAATAGTATGAAAGCTATTTATTTGGTGATAAAAGTTTTTGGACTGAAACAGACATTTCTGAACTTCTTGTTGATGATTAATGTACAGTTTAAGAGAGCCATTACTTTGTGGCAAGCACCATAGAAGCCAAGTGTCAGATAATGTATCAGCTTCTGCCCTACTTTAATTCTCATTTAATGATCAGAACCCTTTTATTCTTAACGTCTTGCTTTAAATATTAAACTGCAAAGAGTTCAGCAGGATACGCAGCAGTTGCTGTAAGAGTAGAATACCTGTCTTGCATTGTGAATATCACGTAGGCGTTAAACGGAAAGTATTTTAGTATTAGCCAAAGCGTATTTTCGAAGATGACCGTTTTCCACAATCCGCTGTATATCCATCAAAGGGAGACCTAAGTTTATGCTACATATGCGCAAAAGAAAACCTACATAAAGCAATAAAATTATTTCAACTCGCGTGGTGCACTTTCGGATTGTATTTATCGTGTGGTCTTGTAGGTCGTGCAGATCGTTCTCCTGAAATGAACAAGACGGTTCTTGCTATTGTTAAATGCTTTCACCCGTAATTATTCACGCCTCTTTTCCCAGGGCAGGCGCACGGCTCCGTTCTCGCCCACGGCCCAGCCTCACTCACCCACCACGGCACGCTCCCAGCACCACCAAACCCCACCGCGCAGCCCCGTTAGCGGCCACCGGCCGGTAACGCCAGGACGCCCAGACGCAAGCCTGCGGCAGAGGGAAGCGAGGAGACGGAGGAGGAGACGGAGGAGGAGACGGAGGAGCCCGCCGAGGGCCCGCCGCGGCCGCAGAGCTCGCACGGAGGAAGGCGGGAGGGAGGGAAGGAGAGGGCGGCCATCGGCGGCGCCACAGGGGGCGGGCAGAGCGCGGCGCGCCGCGCTGCCGGCAGCCAATGGGGGAGCGGGGCGCGCCGCCCGCCCCGCTGCCGGCAGCCAATGGGGGAGCGGGGCGCGCCCGCCCGCCCCGCGGGCAGCAGCTGGCGCGGCGGGCAAAGGTCCGCGCGCTGCCGCCCCACCAGCTGCGGCCCCGGCTCCCCCCCCCCCCGCGCCAAGGGCGGGCGGGAAAAGGGAAGGAGCCGCCCGGGGTCCTAATGCCGCCCAGCCCCAGCCCTGCCGCTGGCTGGAGTCACCGGGGCCGTGCCCCGCTCGCCCTGGCGGACGGAGGTTTTTCTGCTGGCGCTGCCAGCTGGCCCGCGGCGACGCTGGACTCGGCTGTCGATCCCGGGGAGAAGAACCTAAGGCCGGTCGGACGTCCTCGACGTGCAACAACACCCCCACCACCGCCCCCCCGAGCGCTGGGTGACCGGCGGAGCTGTGCGCAGCCACGGGTGGCACCGCCACCCGGGGAGAAGAGGACTAAAGGATTCACCGGGAAAGGGACGAGGTCAGTGCCTTCAGCACCTGACATCAAACCTGTCTGTGCTTACACGAAACCCCCGTTAGATCCTCAAAACTCAGCCCCTACGCTTGACCGTCGAGCTGCGCATCTTTGTGGCGCAGCGCAAGGAAAGGAAAAACCGCTGCAGGACGGGCGGGAAAGCGAGAGCAGGGCTAAAACTGTACATGCTGTACGGCAGTAAGATTCCAGGATCTCTCCCAGCAAACGAAGGAATGATCTTGACAAGCCAAAGACTCAGGACAGAGAAAACAGCAGAAAGAACAGTCTGGTGAGGCAGCTCTTACACCCGTAGACATGGAATTTCCCCCCCTTTCTGGCTTGCTGTTGCTACTTGGGTTCATCAAAAGCGAACGCAGCTGTACAGAAGGCAGAGATACAGCCCTCTGCATCTACACCCCGTTCTCCCAAACACACCAGCCTGGCCAGAGCGGTCATTTTGGGCGTATTTTCGCTTTGCTACCTCCTGCCTCTCCTTGCCTACGCTTCAACACCACTTGAAGGTGAAACAGTACTATTGTTATATCTTTATACCTTTTATACTCTTTTAGTGAGGGTTACAATCCTTAAGTGGCCCGAGATGACTTGGTCTGGGGTGCGAGAATTAGAAACAGGATTGAAATGACTACTTTTCTTGCCTTCCAGTGTTGCCTATGGAAATTGTGATCAATTTTGTTAATAGATGCACATAGTTTTCATTAACGTGTCTACAGTCTTGCAGCCCAAACCAGACAAGGGATGGACAGACAAACTCTACATCAGTGGAAGCAGAGTTAGGTAAGCATCGACAACCTCCTCCTGCAAATGAAGAACAACATAGACAGAAAAACTCACACACACAACGTACAGCCGTGAGTGGTGTTAAGTGAAAAATTTATGGGAAGACTACTCTTTAATATAAATGCATCTGTTCGCTCTGGCATAAACTCCTCCACTACACGTTATGGATGGTAGAACAGGACCGCTATTTAAAAGCCAAAAGTACCTGACTCATGATATGTTGTATCTATTCTATCACAGCAATGTCTTACTCCTGCCAAAATTACAGGTGTCTCATCCAGAGAACAAAAATTCTGGAGCCATATACATATTTTCAATATACAAATCAGTGCAGGCTTAGAGTTAATACTACTATATAGCACATCAAAAAAACCCAGACATCCTAAAGATTCAAAGCAGTACCTGAAAAATTTCACTTCACATACTTTTCAAAACCCTCCCTCTCATCTTGCTGCTGTGAGTGCACATCTGTCTCCATATTACAGATACTAAAGAAATGTAGGACTGGAACCCTGGGCCAGTTTTAGACCTGCTTCTTGCAGCATTCCAATATGAAGCTTCTGTAATGTAAGTGATAATTTGTGTAACATGTTGTCAATAGGTAAATCTGTTTTATCTTTCACAGTTTTATTGAACAAGGAAAAATTAAATTGGTAAGAAAACCAAAATTCAAGGAGAGCTAAGATAACCAGAGGCCAACTGGTTCACTCTAATTAGTGTTTTCACAATATGGAGAGCATTAGATCTGTGCTATCAACTTCCCAAATAAAAGCATTTCTGAATCTGTTTAAATCATTAAAAAAACCCTACACAGGTGGCAATGCAAAGCAGATACTTTTATAGTCTCTCATCAAATAGTCCAGAAATGAATACTCTGAAACTGTGCCACTTTGTAAAAAAAGAAAAAAGATTAAAAAAAAAATAAAAATCACTGTTTCTTAGTTCCAACTTACGCTCACAAGACAGATGCAGCCTACAAACTCAGCAAATCAACATTGTGAAAAAGAGCAATCAGACATGGTAAAACACAGCTTTTTGAAAGAAAGTACATTGAGTAACTAATTGATAGCACACATGTCCAATGTGCACAAAACTTCTCAAGGATTCAAACGGGCACGAGCATCTTCCACATTTTTATATGTAATGGCATCAAATTTCACTGTGGGCTGCAATATTGAGGGCATGCCTTTAGGCTGGCATGTTCATTTAACGTATGAGTCATTCAGTGTGGAAACAACATAACAGAAACATCCACAAACTAATGAATTGTGAAAGAACTATAACATTTTCCCCCTCAGGCTTCCACCTACTAAAGTGTCACAAATAAAGTTAATATCACAAAAATTATTTAGCAAAAGAGGAATTAAACGTTAAATGACAGTCAACTCTTTTACAAGTCAATCACTTGTTTTAACTGTTTTTATTTGAAACAATACCAGTCAGTACAGTCACCTTAGAAAAGATCAACAGAAAAAGACATTCCAGCCTCAATTTTTATAACTATTGCAACTACAGACAAGATACCTCTATGACATGGAAACTACGAATTGGGTTTTTCTTGAGTGATATTGTCCTTCAGAATTTGAGGGGTTTTAAAACTAAGAGGAGCTCACCCCTCCCTTTTTTTTTCCCCCTAAAAGTTGGTTTGAAATAGAAACAGGTCAAACAAATAACCAAACACTTGCCATGCAATGAACCAGAGTGAAAGATTAGCCTGGGAAAAATAATGTTATGAGCAGCCTAACTTCCTCCTCCCGAGTTACTATGATAGCCTACAGAGTTACAGCAGTTTAAAAAACTACTTATAAATATATCTAAGCAGATATCTAAGCTTATATCCATATATCTAGCACACATACTTGTCCAGTGCAGCTAGAGGAACCTAGTATGCCCTTACATTACGGTTCCTGATTTGTGTTCTGTATTTTGGCACTGGAATGAGTGCACAGCATTTTGAGGGCCAGATTTTATCTCCCACCCACCTAGAAAGTAAAAATGAAAAGCCGAGTGTTGCAGAAAGGGATATTAAATAGAAGTCACAATTAGTCACTTCCATACCAATCTAATTTCAAACGAGGAGACTGCTTACATTAATCTCTTCAGGTCTAACTTGTGCAGTTACATCAGGCCTTTGGCGTCTGGCCACAGACCTCTCGGGAATTCATCTACCAGGCATTCTCCATACTTCCTCTCCCAGTATGTTAGTGAGGATACTCTGTTTTAGTTAACGCTGCCTTAGGTACCTGTTAAGTTACGGTGCCTGTCTATACTGTGCAACTGAGTACCGTGCAACTGGATTCTGTCAGCTAGGCTGGTACTCCTCCTCTCCCTGAGATACACTATAGTTTTGCCGCTTTCATCGGGTGCCCATAGGAGGTATCTGCGTTAGCACAACGATGCGCCTGAGCTCCTCATCCTCGCCTCTCAATGGGGCTAAGGCCTCTGATGGGCGCAGAGTGGATCAAACGCTGTTACCAGGCACTAACCACCACCCCTCTGACCAACGTTGTCCATCCGATTAATGCCTAATCTGCTTGTGAATCAGCTCCTGAGCCACCACAGCTTTCAGCACGGCATGAAAAAATTAAGAGTTCTTGAGGTGTGTCAAAACCCTAATTTCACTGGAAGTAGCATGCTGCTGGAACAGCTACCTCAGCTGTGAAACCAGCTCATCAGAATAACACTAGTCTTTGTCCTGCTCTTTACTACATAGTGTATACATACCCAGGACCTCAAAATACACTTAAGAAGCAGCTTTAAGAACTGCCAGCTGTTACCAGAACAGTTCCATTGCAATACCAACCACCAGTGGCATTCAAAGAGCGAGAAGAAAAACAGAGGCACAAATTCTTTGTGAATTTCAAGAAATCAGTATATACATGGATAAAAACATAATTGGATTTAGTGAAAAAAAGAATTTTTGCTTAAGGAATTGTTGGCCTAAGCTATTTCAAAGACTAAATTAAAAGGAACCACTTCTACTATACTGTAGTTACAGTAAAACTTCCACTGGTGTTTCTACTTGCATTTTCTAATTGTGTACATTATTTAAACAGTGTGAAACTTCCAACAAAGTAGTACCAGTATAATAAATTAGCATGCTGCTGTTATACTTCTTTTTTTTAACCTATACAAGGATTAAAGGTTTCCAGCTATGATTAATTTGTCAGTAATTACATAAGTGTTCCGTATCTCCTGCAAAGTTGGATGCAATGCCTGTTCAAACAGTTACATGTGTAGTGGTGAAATATGCCACCAGAGGTTAGTTATAATGTACTCTGAGTATACGCTGAGTGCAAAAAAAGCTGTTTTTTTAAAATGACCGTCCAAAAATATTCAGTTCTAAATATTCAGAGAAACAGGGTCACAAACAGTGAGCCACAAATGGCCGCTAACTAATTCTCTAAAGTAACTTACTTTTCTAAAGATACTTTAACTGGTTTTATATGCAAGAATTCACTGCTAAGTAAACTACAGTTGTTGTACACTGTTTCAGAATTTTAAATACTGCACGATATAGAGCAATCCTCCTGCTTTTTACATTTTAGAAGAAATTTTCATTAAACAATCAGACAAATCTTCAGAGAGAGATACAAACACATTTTACTGAGAACTATCATGTACTGTTTAATAAATTACCTGCAAATTCTTACCAGAACGCCACTGCTTTTGAACATGCTATATCCATTGTTATCCTTAAGATATCCATTCACATCCATCATTAGTAACCTGCTCGCTTTGTACTCAAGCTTTGGAACGGATTTCTGACAAGCAACCTGCACCTACCAAAATGGTTTCAAGAAAGCAAATTTAAAAGCTGTAAAACATTGAAAACAAACCAACAATTTGCAAACCACTGCAAGTGCAATGCAAACAAGAGTCAATATAAAATTAGTTCTGAAATGTTCATCATATTATGCTGGACTGTAATATAACCACAGTTACAACATTATACTTTTAAATGACTAGTTCATCTGTGGAAAAACTGCAAGAACAAAGTTCCTCTTGCCATCTTAAGTCTCATATACCTCATCTCATTAAGGGTAGTCATTTGCCTAGAAGTGATTTCTTATAAAAAAGCCGGATAAAGGAATATTATTCGTAATCATATTTAAGGTCTTCTAAGGACTAATGAAGATTGAAGTGCCATTATGCTGGACAGCGCATAAACACAGAACAGTAAAAGGTGCCCAATCATATAAAAAACAACACTCTAAACAGATAAGACATCGTGGGGCAAAAGTTCACACACAGCACAAACAGCGTGATTGTAGTAAATGTAACAGTAGTTCTATTTTCGGGTGGCTTTTGCTTGCAAAGAAAATGGAAGGAGATAACAGAGTAAGGAGGGCAGATTGGGGGGAAGCATATGAACTAAGCAGGATTGAAGCAGAAGTGAAGAGGTAGAATAGACAGAAAGAGGGTGGAACAAACAGTCAATGAGCACAGGACAGAGAACAGCTAATTAAAGCTAGTGAATGTTCTCTGAATGCTGTTCAAAGGTCCTGGGCTTTTGGCTCTTTCTGTTCCTGCTAGTTAAGTCTCTGACTAGGTCCTTTTTTTACTGCTCCCCGGTTTAGAGCAAAAGGGTTGTACTGTTTTTTCAGTCTTTTGCCCATCACAATTCCCTCCCCCCCTTTTAACATGGGATCAGGAGCTCTCTCTCACCTGTAGCTTTAAAACAGAAATTATCTGAATCTGCTCAACATTATCTTTATAGAACAAGCACATGCAGATCATCCTTATTTGCAAGTGATCCAAGTTCTGATATTCTGGCTTCAACTTTCTTAATTCTTTCTTAGGTAACAGATGATTTACACAGCAGAAAAGCGAGGCAAGACACTGATCTATAAAACAGCAGTCGGAAGTTTGATCAGAGTACATAAAACATTGTGTTCCGTACTGAACAACAGAGAGTTAAGCTAGGATTTGGGGTGGGGACAGCTGCTCTATAGGCTCTGGTGCACGCAGCCAGATGGAAATATTCTAACCATTCACAGTAAACTGTAGTTGTTCTAGTATTAACTGAAAATATTAGGCTTATATCAGAAGGGAAGATGCATTGTTATTGTCAAACCAGTCATTATTTATATTCTCTAGCATAGATGGAGATAAGTCTGTGTAAAGGGCAAGTTTGCCCACAAAGGCAAATCGAACCTATGAAACTGAAGTGGTGTAACTTTTTATGGGGCTCTATGGATAAAAGCAAATAAACTAGAATGAAGTCACCTTCTTCTGGTATAAGGTCTCCAACACAAATAGTTTATAGAGGCATAGCAACCGCAATATAATTAAAAACAACTTCTGGAATTGGGCCAGCCCTCCTAGGTTGTTTCCTTCTATGCGGAAATAAGCTACCAATATATACAGTTTTACACTGATACAGCTCTGTTCACACTACGGGAAAAGATGGCTGATACTTTAATTACGCCAGTACAGATAAAATAGCAAAACGTCTGATAGAGAACTTAGGGTGTCAGATATAGTCCATTTACCTATTGCAAGATAGCTGCAATATTCCTAGCACAGGCAAGGCTTTAAAGTACTAATTCTTAACTTAAAAAATAATTCTTCCCGTGTAATTCCCAGAACATCATCAACCTTTGAAATGTTAATGGAATTACTAGAGACAAACCAGACTTTGAATTTCTGCCAGATTCTGTCAGGAGTTCAGCTGACAAGAGTTTTCTGTGTGCCACTCAGGTGTCACTATTCATAATACTTTTTCTTTTAAAAATAAATTTTTTTTCAGCAACAATGCTGTGATAATTTTGAATCTGAGTAAAAACACTGGTAAAAACAAAGTGTGTGTTTTGGCTTGAAAAATACACATAAAAGCAATTACTCCTCCTCAGCCAGACTACAGCTTTGGAAATTATCTCTGACTTGCCAATGACAATAACAGGCAAGTAGTTATCCAGCAAAATCCCTTTAGTTCAGCTGCACAATGATATTTCCACCACTGTCTATACTTTATTTGGTTGTTTCAAACAGCAACTGCAAATTCAGGCTGTGCTGGTAAAAAAACCAACCTTTTTGCTTCTAAAGGGATGAACTTTATTTACTTCCCCAAGTATTCCTTAAAGGAGAAAAGAGCTAAAAAAAAATAAAATGTTTTAACCAGTGTGTTCCCCTTAGGACACTATGAACGGTATCTCCCAGACAACTGTTGAGACACCAGAATCACCTGATAAAACAAGAATGCATTTTCCTCCTTACTTATGTCTTGGTTTACAATAGCTTCCAAACCAGACTCAAGATAAATGCATATATGCATGTTTTTGTCTCCCTATCTCCCTCTACCCTGAAAATAAGATCCCTGCTCCCAGACATCTTCAGATAAAGTGAAATATCTACAATTAGCTTGCTTATCAAAGGTGACCTGTATGTGCTTCATTAAGAATAAGAACTGTATTGACCATAACCTAGCTAGCACATAGAAAGTACTGACAGGTATATCAGTTATTTTATATTTAAAAAAAAAAAGGTGAATTATTTATTTTTTATAACTTAAACTTGTTCTAATCTTAGGGATGGATCTGTGTTGCAAACTGAGGTACTTAAAAGTTGGGGGTTTTGTTTGCTAGTTGGTCAACCTCAGTAAGAACAAAAAAATTGAAACTAAAAATCAACGAATCAATCCTTGTAACAGTATCACCCTTTCATAAATAAATGGGAAGGGCACACTTATACAGAAAATCTTGTTAAACAAACATGACATCTCTATATAGAGAGATTATCTCATTACAAATAGTTAACAGGGCACTTTAAGGGTCTGCCAGTAAATGTAGTCTATCACATATAGTAATTGTAATTTCTCAATGCTATGAAATTCTGTAACAAAGTAACTTCATCAAAAATATTTGTTACTTATAAAAAGCATCTTGAATGATGCAATGCTGTAATTTATTACTTTTAAATCAACTTCACTGCTTATTTTGACACATGCAGAATTTTTTAACAATAGGATATTTTTTTCAATAGACTCGGGGCGGGGGGATTGAAGAAAATAGGTCTTTTTCCTGGGGATTCCAAAGCTTTCTTCCCCAGATCCCTCAGACAAGATTCTTTTTCCAATCCTCAGAGGTCCTCCTTTCTTTATTACTAAGGTGAGATTAATCTTGGATATATATATTCTGCTAAATAAAACATGGCTAGGAAATTTACTCCACATAGCACTTGCCTCTGGCCCCATGTTGTGCCCCTAAGAGGTATAAGATTCTATTCATTACCCTTTGTTATGTGAAGGATAGTCAGATAAACAAGGTTGGAGGGCAGGAACATATACAACTGATGTCTCCAGGATTAAATGATCCAGTAGGAAGTTAGTCCACAGCAAGTTGCAATGAAAGACACTGTCTTTAAAAGCGGAGGAGAGAAAAGGCAATAGCAGAAACAGGTCAGACTCTGAACAACCTCACCTACTGTTCAGAAGCAGAAGGCTATGCCAAGACAGACATTGCTTAAAGAATCATGATCATCTTCACTGATGAGCTAGATAGTAAATCAATTCCAGAAGCAGTCATGAAAACAACTGGTAGAACTTAGCAAACAGATAAGTCTCCAACCATGGTCTTTAATTAAACCAAAGCAGAGGGCACTTCATCCATCTACAAACTGAAATACTTTGCCCCTTAATTTAAGAGTGTCTTCAGCTGAACCACTGTCCTTTTGAAGTATCTGGAGTCCCAAAGCCAGGTCTCTAAACGACTGCTGTATTCACAGTGCAGCAGAAAATGAAATTCAAGTCACTGACTATCCCTCTCTGATGTACTCATTGGAGTCCTTGTTTGATAGCAAGTACAGTATTTGTATCCTGTAAGATGGTATTCCATAACATACACAATTACCCATTCCACAGTAGGATAATGAAGTTAATCTTCAAGGCCCTACACAGGCTTTGTCACCTCTTCTTGGTGAGCATGTGAGGAATGAGACATTTTCTCTTGGAAAACCCTGAAACTCCCATAGCCGTATTGTAGATAAGGCAGAAGAGTCGTCGTCTTCAAAAACATAACCAACTAGCTCAATATGACAACATTAAAACGGTGGGATCCAAGAAGAGAGTATTTAAGCTGGATGTTGATGATCAGGACAACAAATTTCTGGGCCTGGTCTCAAAAGAATGTCATGATGCTGAGAACCAAAACCAGCAAAGTGTGTGTGGGTGGTACCCAGTCCTGCTATCACTGTTAAGCCCTAAGGTAAGCTATACCTCAGCTCTCACAGCCAACAAGCCCTCTCCCAGACACTCTTGGATCACAAGCCCCAAAAGCAAGGTAAGATATGTCTCTCTGAGACAGGGGAGAGGAAGCTAATTGTGTTCCAAAGAGGAATGGAACAGAGATACTCCATAATATTAAAACACCAATGTGTTATGCACAAAGAGAGGTATGTGCACAGCTTATATATTGCTCAGATACCATGCTTCTAATTTACAGTGTTAATGGCACATACTTACCTACAGCGATATGAACTTTCTCTTAAAATACACCACTTCTCTAAGATTGAATGTTCTGTCTGCTATGTGAATTTTTTAAATTGAGAACTCTTAGTAACTGTTGCTCAGATTTTAGATAACTTTACAAATTCAAGAGGTGCAGAAATTTGCCCCCAATTGTTTAGTATACCTCTGACAAGAAGTACAGGGATTACTGAATTGTCTAGGGCAAAAAAAAACCCAGACCTGTATTTTTCATCAGGCCTGAAGAAACATGCAACTTGCTACAAGCATGTGATATTTCTTCCACTTAAATTAGAGAGCTACTATGAAAACACTTGCATTTTAATAGTTTTGTTTAACCAATTGCTTGGCAGGAATAGTTGCTTACATTCTTAAACCAGATGATCTACTTTAGATGCACCTGTTTCTCTCACAGTCTCTATTGCCTATAGAACTGAACATAGAAAACCCTAAATATCTCATTGATGTTAATGGTTCACTGAAGTTAAATATTTTTAAAAGGTAATACATAAATTTTTTTGATTTGTTATCATCTTTTCCTCTTATAACACTCCATTTTTATTCTTGATCTTAATCTCAAAATACTGATCTTTTACAGTATCTGTTTCTGAAGAAGGCAAGGAAGTAAGTATAATTGAAATTGGGTAAGTCTTAAAAAGAAAAAAAATCCCCAAAGCTTTAGTGTTTTCTCTTCGAAACACTATAATGCAGAAGAAAAACTTTTTGTTTTTTTAAACAGGAAGATTTCTTGCTCTTTTTTCTATAAATTACAGAACTGTTTTCCACCTTCCTCACCCCCCCCCCCCCCAAACCAGAAAGACGACCCTGGGTGATAAACTAGGGAAGATTACTGGAGATGGCCATAACAGTTCCTATTCCCATTGCACACCCTGTTCCTTTCCAAGTTTCCTGCCTCCACTACTGAGGCAGCAGTACCTGCTGCACCACTGTACTTTCCAAGAGCAGAAATAAAATGAAGCAGCACCAGTTCCAGGTGACTTTAAGGTGCTAGGTTACAAACTGCATTGAGCTGTTGCAACACAAACAACTGAGCTACCCTTTCCCTGGAGAAAGTGGGGCCCAGCTGGAGCAGGAAACAAACCATGATTTGAACAGAGCCCCTAACACTTATTCCAGTATAGAAGCTGTTACTTCTAAATTATGCATGCATTACCAAGACATCTCTGTCTTTGCAAAATGGAAATTGCAGTAGCTGAACTAGCTATACGCTCATAGCTACATGTTGGAAAACAAGATAAAAATGTGGCTGGGAATAGAACTAAACATTCATGTTGTGTGCCAGTAAAGAAGTCCTCTTTAGAAACAGTACTGCTGAAAGGTTAGCTAACTATATAATGCTCAAAACTGTAACTAACAAATCCTCTCACAAATATAGGCATATCTGTTTAAAATGTAAATGTTAAGTGGAAAATATTTATAGTTTAAGTTGCACCCTTTGCTACTTAATTATCATAATTCAAAAAAGAAGAAACCTTTAAGTTCCTCCTCCAAAGAAGTTATTTACCTGAACTGTAGCTTGGGAGTCCCCAGTAGTCAGTCTGTTCTGAGCTTCTCATCCCACTGAATGTCACAGACCTAGTACTTCAAGGATGGGATTTCAAAATCACTTAGTGATGACTTAACTTTGTCTCACTAAAGATAAACCAACCTTTATTCCCACTCAGGTCAGCTCATTGATTTCAGGGAAAACACATTTAGAAAGCAGGGCTGAATACTTTCAGAAATTCCACCCATCAGATAAAAAGGAAAAAAACCAACAAACAGAAACTGATATAAACCACTCGAGACTTCTTGATGCATGATAAATCAAGTATTTTTGTGTATTTGTGTGCATTACAAGTCATTGAAATTACTTTTAACTGCTCACTGAAATAATATAATCTCAAGTACCTTACCTTCTTATTCTTCAGACACAGGACTCTCTTCGTTGAGGAAAACCCAATTTTGTCCATGTACAGGAGGTTGTGCTAGCAACAATAATAGTTCTGCTGAAAGATTCAGAAGAAAAAATACACTTGCTGCTCTCAATATCCATATTATAGACATCATAAGCACTATTCTTGAATAATACTGAACTTGTTTTATGTTTTACTCTTGTCCTACTTTGGCTTCTATGGAATTGTGTTCAATAAAAGTTTGACTTCATGTACAGCCAGATCCATTCTCACCAACGGGAAAACCTAATAAGCTTAAGAATATGGTTCTTTAAATATATTAAAGTCAGATGCATCAAAGCCCTCAGTTTTTATAATTCTGTAGCATTTATAAAAAAAGCATATTAAAATTGGTATCTGGTGGATAGTATTCATACTGCAAAATAAAACCAGAAAATTTAAGAAGTATCTCCAGAATAAATTCTCTTTTGTGATGATTTCATGGAAATGCATTTCAACATTTAGAACTTCACTGAAGCAACA
Organism: Buteo buteo; assembly: GCF_964188355.1. NCBI lineage: Eukaryota > Metazoa > Chordata > Aves > Accipitriformes > Accipitridae > Buteo > Buteo buteo. The sequence goes on along the minus strand of NC_134188.1, from coordinate 4,154,294 downwards.
GCCTCCTTTTCACTAGTGCTGTCCCTGTTTGGAGTACCCTAACAGTTCTATAGCTTTTCTTAACTAGTTTCTGATTTTTAATTATCCGTTACATTTACAAAGCATTTATTTAAAACAATATCTTCATATTTTCTCTAAGTATAGGGATAAAGTAAAGGCTTACACTAAAAAAAGTACTGTTCTTTCTATGTCGCTGAAGTTCTTCGGCATCAGTACTGTACCAGGATGGCATTGATATTAAGTTAAGCATGCACACAAAAACATGCAGAACAGGAGCCTCTGTTTCTGGACCCAAAAGATATAATAGTATTAAATTTGAAAAATCAGTACTTTTCATTCTGTAGGATTTTTAGCAAGACAAATGGTATTGTTAAGGCTTCTCAGATCATATATGCACCTATAAAGATATATTTTTATATATGCAAGTGATCCAGTAATTTAGCAACAAAGTAGACAGATATCATAAAAAGGTTCTAGGTTTGTGTGCACCACTGAAAAGTCTGACAAACTGTACTCTGCCTTTCTGATAAGAAGCAATTTGTTTGGTGGGGATTTTTGTGGGTTTTTTTTTTTTTTTTCAAATTATCACTTGTTTGACTGCTGGTTGGAACACCAAACCCATAGCCAGTGAGAGAACCCCCACAGTTTGCAATGAGAATGCAGGAAAAGAAATTCAAGTACCTGTTTAAATATTCACAATTATTTTATTATTCTACTGCTAACACTTATTGTTGAATGTACATTGCATACAGCTCCCATGCAGAATATGACTATAAACCAGCTTCTACTGTGTAGTCATTATTATGTTATAAAAATAATTGGATGTCTAGGAAAAAATAAACACAATGTACAGTAACCATTCGTCTAAAATTAAATCCTGACCCAGTGTTACCATGCCAAGATTTAAGGATCCATTTTAGAAAAAAATTCTGAGTGGCATAAAATTGAAAAGCTGATTTTTTTAAATACAAAATTTGAAGATATTCCAATTTGTGAAAACCTGACCGTGACTTCCTCTTTATTTCCCCTGAATGATTTGAGACTTAATTATTAACACTTACAACCAAAACAACTATGGGTTAACAAAATTGCAAATTCAGAAAATCAAGAAACACATAAGAAAACTCTGAAAAAGAACTTTTAGCAAAAGAGAATTGTGTCGTTGCAATCACCATAATCTCCATCCTCAACAGCTACTCCATGGATAACAAATTGTGCTAACATAATTTTCCAGACAACAATTTCCCTCCACGCATCTCGTAAGTATGCGTGCTACTGCATGTGCCTTTTCATTTCAAGATACTTTATGTGTCAAATGACCAATACAAAGGCTGCCAGGCTTTGACATGACACTGCATGTATGCTAATTTAAATGAAAAACCAGCCTACCAAAACCAAATAAGTATAATTTAAAAAATAATGAAGAAAAAGTACTTACCTGAACCTGACAAAGCACCTCTTAGCTGCATCAGTACTATTTCCCAAATGAAGACTCTTCATTGCAAATAAGTGAGCTTTCATCAGATCATTATTCTGTGGCACAGGCTCCTCCAAATGGCAGAATGAATGTATTGCCATTATTGAAAATTTACAAATAATCTGAAAAAATTGAACTGAAAGCAAGAAATACAGTGGCTTTATTTTGTGTAAAATTACTGAAAAGACTTTACTTAGTTTTCAAGAACTTGTTATTTATCAATAGCATTTAAAAACACACAGAGGATATGTATATGCACTGACTGATAAAGTAAGTATAAATGACTGACTTAAACCAGATAGATGGTTCATTTAAGCAGAAATGCCCAGGTAAAGAACTTCCATTTAATGCTACTGTGGAGCACCATTTCAATAAATTTTAGGGCTGTTTCTTTTACAGTGGCTGTTTCTTTTACTGCAAAGAAGTTTTCACCAGGGCATCTATAATGATACATGTATTTTTGCACAACACTTACTTTTAATTTAGAATTATCTTCACATAGTTCAAGTTATTCCTTCCAGTGTGAATTATTTTCTAACTGCAAATACCAAATGACATTTACCATTGTTATGCTAACATATCCAGCCTTAGAAGATTGCCCTCAAGTTCCTTGCAACTTTACCTGATTTCACAGAATGTATATTTTACTTCGGATACTTATTTGAGGACAAGATTAATCACTTCAAAGACAGATTCTAGAGGCGTAATTTGATGAACATCTATTTTGGTAAAAGTGCCAATTCAAACAGAGATGACCCTCCTGCTGCTTATTCTCATCCTTCTGCCACAACCTCATTTGTGCAGATGTATCTGCTGCTGGAGCCACTCGCTATACCATATTGAGGAACTAACCTGGGTTAAAAATTGATGCTTGCCATAGACTCGATGCTTGCCATAGACTCCTCTTGAAGTCAGGATCAATTTTCTAATCCAAGTCACTGCATGATGACACAAATGACTGTGCTAATACAACAGGAGGAAAAATGAGGAAACGAGCACATAGTTAATTGCAGCTACAAATGTCAGCACCTCAGAAACTACTGTTGTCACCTAAATGTAAATTACAAGGTAGATCACAGATTTGCCACCGAAAGCAGGATAGGGTATTCTTGGACTGCTTTAACTTTCACCTCCATCTCTGCATCACAGTACACCATCCCCACAATTGCACCAAAAATGAGTGCTTGTAGGGCCACACCAGAATTGCGTTACAGAGACAGTTTCCTGCCATAGGCCATGTGTTATAAACTTAAGAAGGTGGGATGAACTACACACAGCACGCAAATATATGAATACATGTGTGGGTGCGTCTCTCTCTTTTCCAGTAACAACAGAAGCATCTCAGATCACTGTTCAGACTGCTAAAGACAGAAGAGATTAATGCTGTTCAATGTGTCTGCCTAGGTATGCCTGACCCCTTCTAACTTTTGAATCCACTACCTGATTTCAAACAGTTTTGTCAAAGAGTAAGATTCAAAAGTCATTTACAGTTTAGTAAGAATTCAGATTTCAGAATTCCAAGTACTGGGCAGGTGGATAGAGAAGACCGACCTGCAAACTGCCCAAACTGAAGTAAAAGCTGCAGCATATGCCCATGTGGTGAGAGAACAAACGTGTACCTAATAGACACACCTTATAAGTACCCCAACTGCAGCTGGTACTTTTTATTACTTCTAAGATACAACTACCAAGGAGACTAGGCACTGTTAGATCTTGTGCTGACAGAACTACTTGACTATCCATTTAGTATTCAAATCTACTTATGTGGCATTAAAATACAAGTCCTTGGTCTGCAAGTTCCAGATCTGCTCCTTGTGTTCAGTTTAAAAGTACGGTACGTACAACACTTGATAGCTTCCAGTCTTCTGGCACAGCATCTCATCCTAACGAGATGCATTCTTCTTAGCAGATCAGCCACTTCATCCTTTAGAACCACTGAATGAATGAATCACATCGAATCCTCATGACTTAGGGGTCTTTAGCACTTTATTCTGGCATTCAATCTTTTGATTCTCTAATCCGATAATCAGATAATGTCCCATCAACATTATCTGAATGAACAAAATGTCCACAACATCTTTGTGGTGAAGAGTAACATAAAGAAATCACTCCGCTCCTTAGTGCTTCTTACTCTTTTTAATTGCTTTCCATACTCCCTAACAGTCCAGAAGACCTGTCAAGTCCTTAACAGATTACTTACTATGTTACCATCCTCCTTTTCTTTTTAAATAAAAGCATACAAACAACAAAGTATTTCCCTGAAATATGCTGCTACCAATAAGACATGACAACAACTATATTCTGTTACTGTGGTTAATTCACATATTTGGAAGGGTTAAAATGTTACATAAAAACATTTCTGGTCACATGCATGTGAAAGTGGCCTTTTACAGCCAGTAATTTTTTCCTCCCTCATCACCAACTTCTTGCTTAAAAGTAAATAATTAACAATGCTAAATGAGAACAGTTAAAAGACGTATCAATAGGTACAAATTTTATCCAAACACAGGAAGGACACCCATATGAATTCCCCCCACATCTTAATGAGAAGGATCATACTACTGTTAATCAAAACACAATTTCTTAAATAATTATAAAGACTGTTCATCTTAATATTCACTTAACATGTATTAACATGTAAACTCAACCAGTTGTGTCTCAACATTTACATATATTCAGAATCTACATAGTATAGACTAACAGCAGGGAAGGTTGTTAGCGTTTTTTTGGGGTGGTGGTAGGTTTGGGTTTTTTTTAAATATAAGAATGCCATCTCACATTCTGAATCCTTGCTTTGGAAAGTTTTTAAGGCCTCAAGCCTTTCTTAGACCGCTAACCTGCACTGATGGCTTTGTTACTGTAGTCTCAGTGCTAGCAGTACTTGAATTAGGCAGAGTAAGCTTAAGTGCATTCACATAGCTCAACTGCACATAAAGCATCAAATATTCAGGCACTCTACTCTGGACTAGTTCCAGAACTTGAACAGAGTCAACTGTATGCCAGGAAGGAATCCTATACAAGGAATTAAATCTGATATAAAGCTGTATACAATGAATTCAATGCAATAGACAAAAAGGCATGCATGTATTTCTCTTACTGTTTCAAATCTTAAATTTGGGTCAAATTTGGGTCAAATTTGCAACTCCATGCTACAACATGATGCAATAGGTAAAATAATTGCAATGATTGGCTAGAGGTTCGCTTATTCAATTAATAGGATTTTATAGATAAATTATCTATTTGCATAATACAAGTGTGATAATCATAAAATCATTCTAGTTAGAACAGACCTCAGAGGTCATCTAGTTCAACCTTCTGCTCAAAGCAGCATTAGTATGTGAATACTCATTAATGATACAGGTCGTACTTTTAACCTTGCAGACCGCTAATCGCATGTAATCCTTAATCAAATGCACTCAACTGCCTTTGATAGGATTACTTATCTGCAGAAGAGTTTTTGGGACCAGTTACTTGCCATACATTATTCCTAAGCATGGCACGTTATAGTACTTCCCAGCCACACCTGTAACCAGTATCACACTTTCATTACATTTTAAACATCTTTTAAGCTGGTACTGTTTTGTGAGCAATTTTCAAAGTGGCCCTGCTGTATGTACATAAGTAGATTTTGATATATGAGACTAGGATGGAGTGAAGCAGGGGGTGATAAACCAGTAAATGAGGCAGGAAGCACAGAGTTGGGTCCTGGTTTCAGGTGTGTTTCACAGGTTGATGAATGTAGGATAGAGGTCCTGCTCTGAGATACACCTATAAAACCAGAGAAATTAACACCATTGGCACCAACAGTCCTTTAATCACCAATGCCAGTGACCGAACTTCAGTAGAGTAAGTTTGGGAATCTCTGCTTTAATACTGTGGTTTATTTTGTTCCTCCAATTTTGCTCTGATAAGGATCTCCATTTTGGATTTGTATTCAAGTTTACACCTTTCTTTCATGCATGAAGAAATGATTTAATATGGTACAGCATCGCTAATAAAAAGTAAAAAAAAAAAATAAAAATTTAAAAATCACTGAAACAACCCAAACGTAAAAGAAAAAAAAAATAAGTTGAAGTGTTTTATAAAACCATGATTACCCAACAACACAAGCTGAATTACGAAAGAAATTTGCCTTACATTAGTTCAGGAATGTCCCTCTATTTCAAAGAATGAGCTACAGTAACAGTTTATATACGTGATACATGATACGTGAACGATACATGAACTCTGCCACACTACCTAAATAGAGAAGAAAAACTCATCTTCAAAATAAGGATTTTATTTAAACATTTATTACCTACTACTGGAAATAATTTCAGATATTAATAAATTAATTTTAATTAAATTGTATTTAATACAACTGAAAGAACATAACATTTTAATTTACTTTGTTTGTTTGTTAGGATTTCATGGTCATTTTTGTTTACTGTGGACACTTTACTGTAAACCATAAAAATGCTATTTAAGAGGTAACAACAGCAACAAGAAATAAACAGCAGCAGGCTATAGAGAAAGAAATTGACTTTAGCAGCTTTGATAACCTTGGTCTTAGGCCTATCTGAAATGCATTTTTAAACAGCAGTATTTTAAAAAATATACTGAAAGCCTTTGAAATTCTACAGTTCAAGACATTATTTACATGCCTTCCCCAAGCATTCATTAATAGCCACTGCTGTCCTCTAGGTTGCATAGAGGGCCTGTCCCTATTTGACCTGATATACTAGTTCTTAAAGTACAGGGTACTCCAAGAATTTTAATTATCCACAAAAAGAGCTAAACTTAGACCTCTCAGCAAACTTTCCCACCAGTGTATAAGTGGCACAAGTTAGGTCACATGATGGTGCACATGCATCAACCGCACGATCACGAAAGGGATGTGGTTGAGATGTAGATGGGAAGGGGCAAGAGATGGGAATCAAGCAACCGATTCTAAAACCAAATATGAGAGATCAGACAGATCCCCAAACTGACAGAATATCTTCACCAGCAAAATTTCCACCTTAAATATCTTTATTTTATAGTTTTGTCATGAAACTTTAATATTTTTCTGATTAATAAAGCTGAATAATTGATTCTACTAAATATTTAAGTTCCCTTTTAACACCAAACTATATTGCTTTTGTGTTTTAGAAAGTAAAATTTTACTAAAGAATACTTGTTTGCAACAAAAGTAACTGCACTTCCATATTTGTGGTAACCTTGTATAGTAGTATAGTATTTGGCATTCTAGCGGAGACAGGAAGCTCAATACCTGACTGCCAAGTAACAACTCACTGTCCTGGCACCTTGTCTGAAGGAAGAGTGAACAAATTGCAAGGAGATGCTCTTGTGATTTCTTACAAAGAAAAATATGCCCAAACCTTGCTAGGTGCAGGGCAAAAGGGAAAAAGGGAAAAAGGGAAAAAGGGAAAAAGGGAAAAAGGGAAAAAGGGAAAAAGGGAAAAAGGGAAAAAGGGAAAAAGGGAAAAAGGGAAAAAGGGAAAAAGGGAAAAAGGGAAAAAGGGAAAAAGGGAAAAAGGGAAAAAGGGAAAAAGGGAAAAAGGGAAAAAGGGAAAAAGGGAAAAAGGGAAAAAGGGAAAAAGGGGAGTTGTGAGTGTCAATTATACTGTATTGTATACAAAGAATGACAACAGTATACAGACGACATGAAATCAGCACACCTGAAAAACTTCTGCATTAACACACCAAAGGTTTTATGAACATGACCAGTGTGGCTAGTTAATAACGTTTCTGATACAATGAAAAAGCACTATAGGACTGAAAAGGACAGTTACAGCCATTCCCTTCTGTTCTAAAGGCAAAGGTAGAAATTATGCTTTATGTAGAACAATTACTGAACATCATCACAGCTTTGGAACATATTACCTCTAATTTTAAAGTATAAAGAAAGGTTGAGAGATTGACAGGGAAGAGGACATACAATTAGATGCATTTAACATGCCAGTAAGTGGCAACACATGAGAATGAGAGGGGTGATAAATTTACATGAGCGAACAAGAAAGTAGTAATATTTGGTTTCAGCTAGAAGTTGAACTATTGATTTTCATGCTCCAGGGAAAAAAAATGTAATAGCTTTTTCATCACCACCATCATCCCCTCCATCCACTCCCCACATCCCTTGCCAACACAGGACCTAAGAATTATAGAAAAAATGCTCCACAAACAGTTTGGGGATTTTTAAAAAATACTTATTTATTTATTTAGAGAAGGATACTGGTCACCAGGCCCAAAATGTTTGCTTTTTGAGGGTGAAGAACCATATGTATTCTTACAGTAACCAGCATAACAAAACTCAATCATAATGTGGCCTTTCAGCACCACCACAAAATAAAAACTGACATGAAAATATCTATGTCCTACACTTCATAAAGACAAATTATTTTCTTTGACTAACCCTACCTAAGGCATGAATTCATACCATCAGATTTACTAGCTGTTTCACAAATACACATTAACACCAAGCCTGATACTACATTTTCAGACGTTAAAAAAACCACCAAAGGATAATTCAAAAACAGGAAAGATTTTATGAAGGCTTTAAGTTCACACAGAATTTTAACAAACTATCTAAACTCATGCAATTCTGTGAAAAATCAGGGAAGTATGCAATGTTGGCAATTCAAGAAAGAGAATTTAAAAACTCTTAAAATACTCTCTATAATACTCTTTAAAGAGTATTTTAAACTCTTCATAATAAGCATTAGTCTTTCTTTGCATTTATACAGCACTTCTTAGAAGGAGATGCTAGCAACTGGGGCCTCTGCTCATGCACAGTGTCAGTGGCTGTAACAGTACTAGCATACCTACACAGGATGTTTTCCTAAATGGGATTGTAGAAAGTAAAAACGTCCAAGACTGAGCAAGAAAAGGACCACAAGATAATGGTGATAAATTTTATCGCAAGTGTCTGTAAGTACCAGAGGGAAAAGTCTCTAATGGATAGGTAACAATATGTCAGTATAAGTTTATCTAGTTAAGTAAGAATGGATAATCCGTTACTTTTAAACTTTTCACGAAATATATCATTGCTCCTTCTTCTTTCTCAGTGTAGATTGCCATCTTACCAACACAGAATCAGTTTACTTGAAAAGACTCCTTTCTTTTGAAAGTACCAGGAACTGGAATACAAGAAAATGTCTGGAGGCACGTTATAGAGCGTAACAAGGACTGGTTCATTTCTTGGACAGCAAGTGTGTTACTTAATATTCTTCGTTCTGCTAGCATCTGAACCGAGTTCTGCAAGCAAGATATTTAGAAACTTTGTCCAAGAGTCACAAAGGTCTGACTTTAATTAATATGTTTGACTACTGCCTATTTTCAAGAAATCAAAACAGCCAGCCTTCAAAGTTACTTCAGAAACAGAATAAAACAATTAGACCCTTTTTTAAAGAGTCATGTGTTACACCAAATGCTGTATACTTGCATAGGTATAATTTGGAGTTGATTTCTCTTTTATAAATACACACAAAAGAGAAACAGCACATTTTACATCATCCCAATTTTCCTAAGTCCTGTAAACCACTGGTGATTTTCAGCAATAGCAGCTGAAGGCATTCTCAAAACTAATGAATCACCTTACTCATAAAATGTCTTTGAAATCTGCCATAAGTCAATCACTTAAAACTATAATCACAACTAAGAAAACAAAAAATCACCTTAGAAATCTCAGACTTTCAAGCAGAAGAACAGAAAGCCACTATAAAGGCCAAACAAAAAGAAGGAGAGTCAGATATAACCTGCCTTTAAAGAACACCACCAATTAAAGAAAAACAGTATGAGTCCAGAAACCAACATATCATATTTGGGCATCAAATACTATCTATGATTTGTTCACTTACTTTCAAAACACTTTGCTTACTCTAATGCTTTTTATTTTGTATTTGTATGTCTTCTAACCAATGCATCTCCAAACTTTCACATCAGTTTTTAAAGTCCTTACCATCATAATCAAGATAGCCAAGATCTTTGCCCTTACAGAGACATGAATTTTGTTTGACTGTGGTTATATAACCTCATGCTGGGTCCCATTCAATTTCTTCCATCAACATTAAAATGTATTTTCTATTTATGCTGACTTGCACTAAGAGTAGCAATGCAACACCATGATGCCACAGAAATATAACCTAACTATTGGAAGAATCCTAAGGACACAAGTGCACAACACAGTGACCATGATCATATCAAACATCACCCACCTTTACACAGGTTTCTGAAGCAACATTTCATCATTGATACTTTCCCACTAGAAATATTCCTGAAAATAATTCATTTCTGAAAACACATAAGCTACTAAGTTTTGGCTATTGTTCCCTACTGGAATGGAGTCAGAAGCCTACAGGCTGTAGGACAGGGAGGTAAAATAACTGAAAGAATATAATGAAAATTAAGAAAAAGTATTTTGAAGGCCAGCTGCAATTCCCAAACGGAAATCTTTGCAATGATTTCTGAGAACACTGAGTCAGGCCTAAAGTGTTCAGTTTCTCTCTGTGATACAGAGCAAAGAATATGCTCCTGTTAAGGATGACAAAATAAGAGCAACTCTTAAGAACCAAGAAAAAAAAAAAAAGGTCTACCTTTAACTCAGAGCAGTGAATAGATTTCTCCTGCTCTGGCAAGGTTCCAGGCACCATAGTAGAAAACCAATGTAGCATTTATTTTCAAAAGTATGGGGGGGGGGGGGGGGGGAAGTCATTAAAATATCTTAGAGGTTTTTACTCCAGAAAAAGCATTTAAACAGGTACCAGTCGACAAAAAGAGAACCTGGCCTCATGTTTTAGCTACTCATTTTATAACCTCTGTCTCAAAAAATATCTCCCTCTCCTTGGTTAAAATACTGTGATGCAATAGCCAAAGGATACTACCTGTACACTTTAAAATCAGTAATGTTAATAGTTTGTGAGCTTAAAAACTGTTATGAAATGCAAGAAAGTTTACAATCACAGTAATCTTGACTGACTTTATATACACAAAAATTATCAAAGTTGATTATTGTGATTAAGCTTTCTTGTGGTAAATATTTAACAACAGAACATTAACAATGTATTTAAGCATTAAACAGAGAAAAAGAGGTATACATAGAATTAATTAGTTAATTTATTCTTCTTACATTTCCAAAATGGCACTTTACAAGTTTAAAATTTAATGTTCTTTTGTTAGTTTTTGGAAAAAGAAGAAGGAAAGCCAAGCACACATAAAACCTGAGAAACAAAACCTTCAGAGCAAGTTTTCAGTTGGTACCTCCCACTTCATATTCAGTTTCTCAGGGACCATCATGCAGCGACAATCTGGTTAGAAGCAAGCAGCCAACGGGTGTGTAATTTGCATGTGAAAATATTTTTAGAAGACACACATGAATAGCATATGTTCTCAGCCTGAGTACAGTCTTCTAAATATATGCCCTGAATATTATTTCCCCAACATTCATAATTATTTTCCAGATAATGATTCCTGCTACAGATACGTTACTCTGTGAAAACAACATACATATCAAGCCTTAAACAACACAGATTTTAGAGTTCACCTTGGGGGCTGGGGGGAGCCTCTATATGATTAATTTTTCTCCTCCATATCTGGACATACTAACAGAAAAAGAAAAGAGGTTTTTTTCCTATTACACTACATGCTCGATGCATATGCCAAGAGGCTTCAGTCACGGAAAGTGCCCATTCCAGATACGCCTTTTAGAAATATTGTAATAAATTAAAATGAATTAATACTTAAACTGTTTTAAAATCTTTACTGCTGATGTAATGACAAAGTTGGCAAATTACGCTTGAAAACAGAGTGCAACAAGAGGATACACTGATTCAGAAAGTTAAATCAGATATGTATGTTCACTTGCCTGAACCAAAGCAGCTTCAAAAATTGTGTCAGAAAACCCTTCTACTCTTCCTATGCTTAGAAAAAAAGTTAAAAAAGCTGAAGATGGAAGTCAATAAAACCAGAAACAAGCCATGTGCTCATACATTGTTAGTTAAATCTAAACCAAATCTAGTCAAACTGACACCACATGCCAGAGAAAACAATATTTGAGTAAACAGCAGTCTAACTAGATCCCAAAGTCATTACCAGTCCACATCTGGAACACTCAAACCAATTTCTGGTGACTCTGGAGTTTGCATCATGTAGCAAGTATTACTTTAAGACTGTTTTGTTCAGGCCAAATGAAGTTCTATTGTATTGTGAGAGGAAAAACCTCAGTTTCTCTTCTTTGCCAACATGTAAACATTCTTCCTCAAGCACGTGGAAAAAACTCAGGTCTGGATTCTTTCTTTGGCCCAAGTTGTCTATTCAACTTCAATGTCAGGGAGGAAAAAAGGAAGGATACCAGTAAATTATACTGTGGTACTTAATAGTAAATAAAAAATACCCAAAATCACAGAATGGTTTGGGTTGGAAGGGATTTTTAAAGGTCATCTAGTCCAACCCCCCCTGCAGTGAGCAGGGACATCTTCAACTAGATCAGGTTGCTCAGAGCCCCGTCCAGCCTGACCTTCAATGTTTCCAGGGATGGGGCATCGACCTCCTCTCTAGGCAACCTGTTCCAGTGTTTCACCACCCTCAGCGTAAAAAATTTCTTCCTTACATCTAGCCTGAATCTACCCTCTTTCAGTTTAAAACCATTACCCCATTGTCCTATTGCTACAGGCCCTACTAAAAAGTCTGCCCCCAAATATAAGTTAACTTACCAAAAGAGATGGGGGCAGTGAGGGGAGACAAAAAACAGAAAATGGAGGCATTAGGTAGCTTTAAAAATCTAAACAACATCAAGTAATGAATTCTAACTGATCAGAGAACTGGAATCTATACTGGAGCTTTTTCAAAGTCAGTCCATGCTAACAAGCAGGAAAAACATCTACTTAATCATTCTAAAGCACGAACACACACACACACACGCAAACACCTTTTACCACTTCATCTGTTAGGCACTATACACTTGGAACAAAAGCTGATGCTTGGTAGAAGCCCGAAACAAAACAACGGACACTAGTCACCCCTGGGAAAAGTAAAGACTTAAACTACAATGAAAACAAGCTAAAAATTTATTATTGAAATTAATAAACAGAGCATATATTAATTTTCATACATCCAAACACTGTATTTTAACCATAAGTACTAGTAGGGCTAAAACCACAATACTCAGAGAGTCATAAAATGCCACGAGAAAAATCATTGCATACATACAACTACTGAATGAAACTACTTAACGACATTATTCAGTGGCCTGCATTATTTGACCAGTTTTAACAGTGAAACAGAGCAACTGAAAAAGAGATGAAACACACACACTGCCTCTGATGTGTATGTAGAAATGCCAGTCTCAGTGGCTGTAGAGCCCATTGGTTCCTTGTGCTCAACATACCTAAAAGTGCTTTACACTCCTGATAAAAGTACACAGAAAAAATACATTCTCCACAATGAAAGCACTAATGAATCAAAGCCCAGGATCAATCTAAAAAAAGTACTCCTCACAAAATTATTAGCAAGCTTCATTACAATCTTTCTCCAGTCAGGCAGTTTCCTCCAATACAACCAAATACCCTCAAATATTAATTCAAACTTCAAAACGTTGCTGTACAAATTAGAGGAGTAACTACAGCAAAAAGCCAGATTATGGGTGTTACAACGGAGCCATCATACTAACAGATTATTTCACGATGTAAATCAAACGATGCCAAACGCTTTTTAAAAATGCGACCAAGAGTAAGGTGTCAGCAAAGCAGAGGCAGGCAAGAAGAGAGGAGGCATTTTTTGTGTTATCACTAGAACAATTTCCTGACTCATTCCATCCTCCAGCCCCGGGGACCAGGCTGGCTTGGTCTGCACACCAACAGCCTTCTTGACGTAAATGAAGCCGAGCACTGACCTAAATGCCGTTGCTGTTGAGCTCCTTGCAGCTCACGCTGGAGGAAAAGGGGCCAGCACGGATTCAAAAGCCAGCATCCCACACTCGAGCTATTCCAGCCCGAGACTGCTGGCGCAGAAACGCTCGTCGAGACCGAGAGCCCCGCAAGGCCTCAACCTCTTTGAGACTGAAACCTCCAAAAAAAAAAAAAAAAAAAGACTGCGAGGCCAACTCTAGGCTGCTTAAGAGCGGAGATTATTAATTTTTGTTTTAAGGGGAGCCCGCACGTCACCGCAGCGCTTCGGTGGAAGCAGAACTGCCAGAACCGGCCTCTCGGTGCCAGGAGAGAAAGCCGAGACCCGAGGTACCGAACCTCGGACAAGGTGAAACCACACGCCGGGCGTGATTTTAAGCAAGTGTTCCACGAACGGCACCCTTCCTCCTCAACTCCCTGCCCCGACCAACGCGCAGAGGCGTTGCCGGGAGCGACTCGGTCCCTCCTTGTTACCGGGGCGGCCGCGGAGGCCGTAGGCCCGCGGCAGGCGGGGCTGCCGCTTTCCCCTCAGTGAGCTACGAGGGGCCCGGCTACCGCCCTTCGCCCCTCCGGCGGGCGGGCAGGCAGGAGGGGCAGGTGCGGGCCCCCCCTCCGTGCTCTCCCGGCGAAGGGGCGGCGGAGGGCAGCGGCGCCCTCCTCGCAAAGCCGGCCCCGGCGGTAGGCGGCCGGGTAGATCGTCCCCTCCCACCGCTCTTCCCGTGAGGGAGCGGGGGAAAGGAAGGGCAAGGGCGGGGAGGGGAAGAATTACCTCAGGCGCTGCTCGCAACCGCCGCGCAGCCCCGTTCCCGCCGGCTCCGCCTCCGTTGCCTGACGGGAGCGGGGCGGGCCGGCATGGCGGCGGGGACGCGCCGGAAACGGCGCAGCGGAGCACGCTTGGCGCTGAGGTGAGGGCCGGCGAGTTCACGGCGGCGGGGAGTAACGGCCGGCGCGGGCGGGCGGGCAAGGACCGCTGAGGGGAAGGCGGGCGGGAAAGATGGCTGAGGGGAAGGCGGGCGGGAATGGACCGCTGAGGGGAAGGCGGGCGGGAAAGATGGCTGAGGGGAAGGCGGGCGGCCCCGCGGCTGAGGGGAGCCTGGGGTTTAGGGCTGCTGTGTGCTTCGCAGGGCGCCGGGGAGAGCGCGATCGCCGTAAGGGCCGGGAGTCGGCGGCGTGGGGAGCTGAGGCACGGCGGTAGGTGGGAGAGCGGAGCCCCCGGGACCGAGTCGGTGTCGCCGGGAGTGGGGGGGGGCTTGGTGGTGGCGTGGCCCGGCGCCGGGCCTGGGGGTAGGGTTGTTGGGGGGTGGGCCGTGGCGGAGCGGTTGTCTCGGGGGGTTTCTGAATGCCGACTGAGTATTTCACGTCAGTAGCTGTGTGGTTAAGGTGTGCGTTGCCTCTGGGCGGGGGAGGCTGGAGGGTGCGCTTGGTGAGGTACTGGTGCGCGCGTGTACGTGGGTATATCCCCCCTTGCACGGTTTTCTTACGTTCGAACAATTAACTCCACAAACGCTTTTTTTTCTTCTGCAGCCTTGCCATTGCATGTGGATCGCTCTGGGTGTGGATTAGGAGCTAAGGAGGCTGTTTAGCCATAGGTTCATCTGGAAGTGTTGGGCAGCTCGTGGTGTGGAAGGAAGGGCAGCCACCAGCATGGCCCTGGCAGCTCGTTAGCTGGCATCCCACCCCCGTGCCCCTCGTTTCCACTGCCTTGGGTCGGAGACCAAGGCTCTGCCGACACCAAGTCCCTTCCTGAAATCTCGCGCCTCTTAGCTGAAGCTGTAATAAACTGCGCTAGTTAAGGCTGTTTTCTTCCCACGCTAACGCATGTTTTTTTCAGAAGGGCCGAATGATTTGTCAGCAAAACGCGTAGTCCCTGTCCCTTGTCATACACCTATATAAGCATTTAGTATGAGGAGGTTGACTGTATCGGAAACTTTTAGAACAGCGGAGTAATAATGCTGCATGCTGGTTTATTTTGCAACTTGATCAGTTTTATCTTTATTTGCTTTAGTCTTCCTTAGGCTTCTTGCAGGAAAGAAATTTCTGTTCGCTTCCACATAAGGGAGATTTGCAATTCTGCCCAGCACTTACAGGCTTCCCTGTAGAGAGAGTTACTTTGTGACAGCAATGATGTCTTGTTACTATTGCACTTAATGGAATACATTTTGTGGGCAAAATTGTTTGGGTTTTGGTTTTAGGGGTTTTTTTTATGGGCTGTGATTGAATATTTATAGTTACTAGCTCAGATAAAAAAAAACCTTAATACTCTGATTTCTTCTTGTATAAGGAGAGGATAGGTAACTAATAACACAGTGGAAATGTTTCTTTTTTTTCCTCAGACTTCTGTTTCTTTTAATCTTTTCAATGTCCCCTTGATCAAGGAAAGAAGACTTGTAAGGTGATTTACAAGAAGGTCATTTTTAAGTGTGCC
Organism: Buteo buteo; assembly: GCF_964188355.1. NCBI lineage: Eukaryota > Metazoa > Chordata > Aves > Accipitriformes > Accipitridae > Buteo > Buteo buteo. The sequence goes on along the minus strand of NC_134188.1, from coordinate 4,138,513 downwards.
TTTAGCTTTAAACAAAGAGGAGATGTTCTTTTCACTGTAATGTAATCAGTGTTGTGTCACCTGCTTACTGCAGTTTGTAACTGATTTTTATTTATAAGGTACTGTTTCACAAGGTACAGCTCACTATTATCAAAAGGTTCATGGCTCTTTTACCATAGAATCATGCAATGGTTTGGGTTGGAAGGGACCCTTAAAGATCATCTAGTCCAACCCCCCTGCCATGGGCAGGGACATCTTCAACTAGATCAGGCTGCTCAGAGCCCCATCCAACCCGACCTTGAACATTTTCAGTGATGGAGCAGCCACAACTTCTCTGGGCAACCTGTTCCGATGTCTTACCACCCTCATTGTGAAGAATTTCTTCCTTACGTCCAATCTAAATCTATCCTCTTTAAATTTAAAACCATTGCCCCTTGTCCTGTCGCTACAGGCCCTGGTAAAAAGTCTCTCCATCTTTCTTAGAAGCCTCCTTTTAAGTACTGAAAGGCTGCAATAAGGTGTCCCCAGAGCCTTCACTTCTTCAGGCTGAACAACCCCAACTTTCTCAGCATTTCCTTGTAGGAGAGGTGTTCCATCCCTCTGATCATTTTCGTGGCTCTCCTTTGGACTCGCTCCAACAGGTCCATGTCTTTCCTGTGCTGAGGACCCCAGAGCTGGATGCAGTACTGCAGGTGGGGTCTCACCAGAGCAGAGTAGAGGGGCAGAATCACCTCCCTTGACCTGCTGGCCACTCTGCTTTTGATGCAGACCAGCATACGGTTGGCTTTCTGGGCTGCAAGCACACATTGCCAGCTCATGTCCAGATTTTCATCCACCAACACCCCCAAATCCTTCTCTGCAGGGCTGCTCTCAATCCATTCATCCCCCAGCCTGTATTGGTACCAGGGGCTGCCCCGACCCAGGTGCAGGACCTTGCACTTGGCCTTGTTGAACCTCATGAGGTTCACACAGGCCCACTTCTCCAGCCTGTCAAGGTCCCTCTGGATGGCATCTCTTCCCTCTAGGCTATCAACTGCGCCACTCAGCTTGGTGTTATCCACAAACTCGATGAGGGTGCACTCGATCCCGCCATCTATGTCATTGATGAAGAAAGATATTAAACAGTGCTGGTCCCAGTACAGACCCCTGAGGGACACCACTCATTACCGTTTCTACTTGGGACATTGAGCTGTCAAATGCAGCCATCCAGCCAATTCCTTAGCCATCTAACAGTCCATCCATCAAACCCATATCTTTCCAGTCCCTCACCTTTTTCTTGTTTTCTGTCTTCTGCCCTGTCAGCTCTGTAGCTCATCAGATCTTTTTATAGGCCAATTTAACTCACTAGAATAGCAGAAAAACTTGTGCTTTATTGAGTTTTCTACTGGTTTGTGCATTCAGTTAGCTTGTGGAAAGTCTCATGAGATGTGAGCTGTCAGGGAAGGTCGTGGGAGAAAGAAGAAGAAGAAGAAAAAAAAAAAGAGAGACCTCCCTATTCTGCAGCAGCAAGCCTTTAGATCAACTCATCTACTTAAGGAAACATAACCATAGCCTTAATAATCACATCAGATCCATAGCATATTTTGCATTACATTTTTCAAGTATCCAGGATAAAAGAAGGAAAGTAGCATAAGTGGTTTAAAACATGACCCAGGAAGCTTGAAAGCACATCCCTGTGTACTTTCCCATCTGTAATGCTCTGATGGGTTGTTTAGTACTTGATACAGCAATCTTTTATTAATTGGCTGTTTTTCTTGGCAACTGTTGATCTGATGCCTGAATTTTGTACATTGTGCAAAGATCACTAATAACTTGATGTAATATTACAAATACTGAAATGTACAGGCAGGCCACTTGGTACCCCTCTGCGTATCTAGTACTGGCAGATCTGTTTTATTTGCTTATTGTATGTATGTCTATGAAATAAAAGGACAGTTAATATTTTTTTAATGTTTATTATATTCATACGTGCAATAAAGGTCTTGGACTCCAGTACTATAGTACTATTGCTGGGTCATCATAGTTGTGGGAGGTATTGTACATCTCAGAGCAGTATTTAAGCTTTAAAAAGAAGAGCAGAAGTAACAGAGAACATAACTGAAAAAAATACTTGCTCTCCTCTTGAGAGGGATGACAGGGAAAACAGGGACTTGCAAAGAAATAAATAAGTCTTGTAAAACCAAGGCATGCTTAAAAAGGAATAACCTGTGGGTTGTTAGTGTTATTAACATTTTTGACCCTGTGTTGTCTTTATGTGGTGAGAAGTTGCCTACAGTTCCAGTCATGTGATCTATGTATTTTATTTACTCTGAAGAGCTGAGACTGCTCCAGGCCAAGGAATTGACTAAAAGTCCCCTGAACAAGTTAGAGACATTTTCTTACTAGCTATAGCATGGAGAGTAAAGTTGTTATGTGTTTTAGTGTGGTTGATATCTGCGCAACTTGTAATTATATAAAAAAAAAAAAAAATCAAGTTCCTGGCTAGACCAAATATATGATAATAGAGTTGAGTCACAGTGCGATAGTGCTGTTGCCACTGTGTGAAAAATTGGAGAGCTTGCCTTTCCCGTATAGTCCAAAAAGCTTCTATACTTTGAGCTAATTAATTAATTTTTACCTTGAATGAGCCTGGGACCATGCTGTTTATTGTACACCTTCCAACTCCATTGAAAATGAAAACTAAACACGCGCTCTAAGGCATGTGGGTTGATATTTGTATGTTCTTACGTTCCCTTACAACTATTAGTTTTATGAGTCAAGGTATACTGTCTTTACATGCTGCAGCCCGGTAGTTCTGAAAAGTGCTGCTGAACACATTGGAAGTGTCAATAGGGCACACTGTCATTTCATTTTGACCCTCTCTTAAGTAGCCATTGGGAACTGATTTGAAATGAGTTGTTACATTTTCCTATTGTGATTTTTTTATTCATGCTCTGTTGTTTTTTAGCGTTCTGTCCAGTTCTGTAGGGTCTCTCCTTGCCCAGTATTATAAATGGTTTGGGATTGAACTGTTATTTACACAGGGCTCCAAGAATGCCTTGGGAAATTTTTTCTTTTTTTTTTTTTTTTTTTTTTTTGAAAGGAACTATAATCTGAGTTAGTGCTGTAGTGCAAGAAAGGGTTGAAAGGACATCATGGTGTGGGAGAGGATGTCATTCAGTGGAAGTATTGAAAGGAGAACAGTCATGGCAGAAGGAAAGCTATTACATTCATGACTTTGCAATTCAACTTACCTTAACTTCCTCCTGCTTTTTAAAAGAGATACGTATTTATTCTAGTTAGTTCCATTTGAAGTCAGCAGGGGCAGAATTGGGTTCCTGTAGTTCTAAACCTCTGTGTTTTTCTGGCTGATTCAGGGTGTAGTTAGCCTCAGTGCTAGTGATGGAGTTGACTTAAGGAGCTGCCTTCTGATGTGCAGCTGGTTCATACTGAATCTGTCGTCCGCAAATGTGTCTGTGTGTAATATGTGAGAAAGGCAAAATTTGGGCCTGAATTTGAGAAATCATTTGAAAGGGAATAGTCAATGTCATTTGTAAAATATGCAGTAGAGTTACATAGCAATGATACCTCTGGAAGAGCTTTAGTTTGCTAGGAAGTCTGTAACGTCCTTAAAATAACATTAGAAGAAGTTTCCAGAAAGTGGCAGTAACAGCAGAATGCCCTTCTGTAGTTAAAAATTGTTGTGTTTGCAGGATGAACTTTTAATAGTTTATTATGCAATAAATTCACTGTTTTGAAAGATACAACAGTGGGGGTTTTTTTGGTTGGTTGTTTTTTTTTTTTAATGTTCCTCAGCAACCTTCTATAACTGTATGGGATCTTACTGTAGCCATTTTTAAAGAAGTTCATTCTTTCTGAGGGTTAGATGCAGTAAGCTGAGATGCCCAGGCAAGACATCTACATTGCTGCCAAGTATAGTGCACTTGGAAAATATGTGAGACCTTGTAGAGTGCAAAGAATAGATAAGCTTGCAGATTCAGGGCCTAAAGCTGTTAAATCTATTACATGACTTAATTTAAAGTTTTGAGTTAATAATCTGCATTAGAAAATAGGTATTTTCAGTTAAGAAAATACTCTTCTGAATTAATTTCCACAGAATATACAGGCTGCGTTATTGTTGGTATTTTTTTTTTTCCAAAAAAATTTAATCTAATTTTTCTTTAATTGTTTTATTCACTTCTTATTTTTCAGGAGTCTTTGAAAAATCCTTAGTGGTCATGACATTGTAACAAGTGACATTAATTAGCCAGTGGCTCAGAATGATGGATACCCAGAAGACTACAAATGGTTTGCAAGTGATTGGAGAAGGGACTGGTATAGGGAAATCGACACTCCACATGGTGGGGTATTTGGGAAAAGTCAGTTGAAACTTGTTTTACATGTGTGCAAAGTTCATATTTTTCTCTGTTTTGAGAGATTTTTAATTGGTCTTAATTTTACAAAAAAAATTCTCAAAATTATTTTCCACGGAAATCTATAACAATGGCGAAAGATTATTCTAAGTAAATCTGTGCCTATGACTTTTTTACTGGCACTATTTTTACAACTGTTTGCATTCCTATGAAAATTGATTTGTCTTTCAAAGATCTGAGCTTATGTTCCCTGGCAATAAGTGTCCTGTGGTTTAGTTCAAGTAGAATGAAATGTTGCATAATTGCATTGTTAAAGATACCTTATTAAATATTTGAATATTTAAATCAAAAGATAAATTTATTTAGAACACTACCATACAAATATATATCTTATAAATATTTTTTTAAAAATCTAGTTTACTTTTTTATATTGTATTAGGTATTATATTTAGAAGTTGCACGTTGGTTTTCTATCTTGGTATGTATGTATGTCTTACCTTGGGATAATATATGAAATACATAAATTTATGCTATTGTGGTTTTCTTTTTTTTTTTTTTTTTTTTTTTTTTAGAAGTGTAATCCTGTGGAAACAACTGCACAGGAATATTGTCCAGTCTGCAAAGAGAAGGGCCAGATTCAAGTTTTACGGACTTACCGCATTAATTTTCAAGAGTCCATTTTTCTTTGTGAAAATCCTCAGGTATTACACTAATTAACAGTTTTATTTGATTGTGCAGGGGCCTTTATCTTCATCAGTTATACCTCTTTAAGTTCAAGATTCTTTTTGGTGGTAAGCAGACTGTTGAAATCAAAACCTGTTTGAGTCCATAGGCTGGATGATGTTTGCCTATATGTAGACAAAACCATAACTAACCTGTGTATGTGCGGTGTTTAGGCATAGCTAGCTACCCTAAAGAATTAAAAAGAATAGATTAAAATGAATAAAGGAGAGTTTTGCTTATATAACAAGGGAACTGTGGCAGGTTGACCCTGGCTGGATGCCAGGTACCCACCAAAGCCGTTCTGTCACTCCCCCCTCCTCAGCTGGACAGGGGAGAGAAAATATAACAAAGGGCTCGTGGGTCCAGATAAGGACAGGGAGAGATCACTCACCAATTACCATCACAGGCAAAACAGACTCAGCTTGGGGAAAATTAACTCAATTTATTACCAATCAACCAGAGGAGGGTAATGAGAAATAAAACCAAGTCTCAGAACACCCTCCCTCCACCCCTCCCTTTTTCCCAGGCACAGTTTCACTCCCAGATTCTCTGCCTACCCCCTCCAGTGGTGCAGGGGGACAGGGAATGGGGTTTACGGTCAGTTCATCACACGTTATTTCTGCCACTTCATCCTCCTCAGGGGCAGGACTCATCACACTCTTCCCCTGCTCCAGCGTGGGGTCCCTCCCACAGGAGACAGTCCTCCACAAACTTCTCCAACATGGGCCATTCCCACGGGCTGCAGTTCTTCACGAACTGCTCCAGCGTGGGTCCCTTCCACGGTGTGCAGTCCTTCAGGAGCACACTGCTCCAGCGTGGGTCCCCCACAGGGTCACAAGTCCTGCCAGAAAACCTGCTCCATGGGCTCCTCTCTCCACAGATCCGCAGGTCCTGCCAGGAACCTGCTCCAGCGTGGGCTTCCCACGGGGTCACAGCCTCCTTCGGGCACCCACCTGCTCCGGCGTGGGGTCCTCCCCGGGCTGCAGGTGGAGATCTGCTCCCCCGTGGACCTCCCTGGGCTGCAGGGGGACAGCCTGCCTCACCATGGTCTTCCCCACGGGCTGCAGGGGAATCTCTGTTCTGGCACCTGGAGCATCTCCTCCTCCTTCTTCACTGACCTTGGTGTCTGCGGGGTTGTTTCTCTTACATGTTCTCGCTCCTCTCTCTGGCTGCCGTTTCTGTCTGTCCCAGCAACTTTTTTTTTCCTTCTTAAATCCGTTATCACAGAGGCGCTACCACTATCGCTGATGGGCTCAGCCTTGGCCAGCGGCAGGTCCGTCTTAGAGCCGGCTGGCATTGGTTCTGTGGGACACAGGGGAAGCTTCTAGCAGCTTCCTACCGAAGCCATCCCTGTAGCCCCCCCCTCCACGCCCCCCAAAACCTTGCCACACAAAGCCAATACAGGAACACAAGTGGTACTAAATAAATCTTTGTACTAATCAGAATACAAGGCAAAAATTTGATGATTCATGTAACTAATACATGACTCCTGCAGATGTGAGTCTCCCATTTTCCCTTCCTTAAGTCTGGGTAATGCAAATAGGTTTGTAATTATAATTACAATGTTTTTCTTTTCTATTTATTTTTCGCCTTTTAAGTTTAACCTTAGCTGGATTTCTTTGCTGCTTAATATTTGAGTCATGATTTTGCTGCCTTTCCTTTCTCCGCCACTCTTTTTATGGGGGGAGGGTATAGCAATCCCATATGGACTGGTGCCCTTAAATTAGTAGACTAGACTAGATATGGGTCTCTGAGTTGCTTTTCCTATCCCTCCCTGCTTTTAAATAATCATAGTATCGTTCTGGAGATTGGTAATAGCGATTTGACTATATTCTGGTTGCAGAATAGCTATATATGTAAGGCCCTACAAACACCTGGTCTAAATCATCAGGCTAGCCTGAAAGAGACCTTGCCAGTTTTGGCACCAGTAGTCTCAGGCACAAGATGATGATGCCAAATCTTTGCCTAAAGGAATGGATTTAGGCGAGTAAGAGAAGAGGACTCTCCTTAGCAAAATTAGGTAGTTTTCAGGGGTTGGAAGCATTTACTGGAAAAGTAGTGTTGATTATCACTACTGATACATTTACTTCACAATTGCTTATAAGACAGTGGTTGGATAAAACACCCTTTCTGTCATAAATATGTTGAATTTATGTATTGATTTAATTAAAATATCACTTTACAGAAATCCTATATTCCATTTCAAGAGTATGGTATGTGATTTTTTTAGCTTTTGTTCACCTGAAATTGATTTCACTGTAACTTTTTTTCTTTCCTGTAGTGTATCTACCCACTTGGTTATAAACCATTAAACAGCATAATTACTTCTGCTGATTCAGAAAATCATCAAGTTTCACCTACTCATAAGAAAAGGAAATTGTGTAACATCAGTGACTTTTCTCCTGTTCAATCACATCCAAAAAAAGCAAGAACTAATAATGTGGTAGACGTTGAGCATTCTATTAATACAGACCCTGTTGTTAAATGCTATCAGAATAGCTTATGTATTCCCAAGTCAAGCCTACATGATGTGTTACAAAATGACCAGCAAAAACCTAGTAACAATATGGAGTCCTGCATGCAGAAGGTGGATTTTGAAACAACCACCAACGCCAACAACTACCAAGAAAGTCCGCCTAAGACTTCTAGTTGCAGAACACAACTCTTGCCAAATTCTGAACTTTGCTCAACAACATCAGAAATTTTGCTCAAAGATGGTAAAGGTTCCACTAATAACACAGATTTATGTCTTCAGTGGAGAAACATGCATAATCTTTGTTGGTTAGATTGTATTTTGTCAGCGCTGGTACACTTGGAAACATTAAAATTTGCTCTAGTAGAAGACTATAATGATGGAAAATGTTTACTCCAGAAACTCTTAACAAAATATAATCAAGCAACTGTGCTTCTGAATACCTGTAAAAGGAGTAAAGTAAAAGGTGAGTAAATTTAGCTGCTGTTTCTTCGTATTCAGGCTGATCTGATCTGCTACAAATATATGGAATTTAGCAAGTATGCCTCTGTTCTATTTCAAGATCACAAAAGAATGAGTTACAACTCATTACCGTGAATTTGCAGAGTAGTGTGCTTTATCTGGCAGAATCCCAGTAACCTCTGATATTGTTTTTCTTGGGGCAAACATGCACACTTTGAAAGCATCAAACACTAAGCATCTCTTGAATTTTTTTGTCATATCCCACATAGAGAATTTGTGAATTGTTTATGTAATTGAGCCCCACTTTGTTTCTTTCCCCTCTGTTGGTTAACATATGAGGATGCTGTTCTAATCTTAATCTTCAAAATCATTTCTGTTGTATAAGTGGGCAGTGCTTTGTCACACAAAAAATAGTAAAGTTGGGAACATATGTTCTCTTCTGGCTCCAGCTGTGCTCATTGAAGGAATGCTTCCCCTGAGGTCTGCAAGCTGTGCTGTGGATGATAGTGCTTCCTAACCTTTTTCAGTCAAAATTAGTCAAACACATTAACCTGTTTCGTATTTTCTGGAAAGCGTTAGTGACTACTCACATGTGCAGCTTAACAGGTTTGAGGACTTGAACCTCCCAGCACAGGGGCAGTGATGGGCAGCTGGGGGCAACCTTCTAGGCAGCACAGCTGGAGTCAGAGGAGGATGTGTCACTGTAATCTACTAGTATGGTCTTTGATCGTTTTCTGTACTGCGGATTCAGTTTAAGACTCTTAAACTAAGATCTGGTTTTGCTAAGGAGAAGGGCTTGCGAGTGTTGGTTGATGAGAAGCTCAACATGAGCTGGCAATGTGTGTTTGCAGCCCAGAAAGCCAACTGTATCCTGGCCGGCTGGTTGAAGGAGGTGGTTCTCCCCCTCTACTCCGTTTTCATGACACCTCACCTGGAGTACTGCATCCAGCTCTGGGGCTCCAAACATAAGAAGGACATGGACCTGTTGAAGTGGGTCCAGAGGTGGGCCACAGAGATGATCAGGTGGCTGGAGCACCTATCTGATGAAGACAGGCTGAGAGAGTTGGGGTTGTTCAGCCTGGAGAAGAAAAGGCTCCAGGAAGACCTTACAGCAGCCTTACAGTACCTAACGGGGGACTACAAGAAGGTCGGAGAGGGACTTTTTACAAAGGCATGTAGCGATAGGACAAGGGATAATGGCTTTAAGCTGCAAGAGGGTAGATTTAGATGATACGTGAGGAAGAAGTTCTTCACTGTGAGGGTGGTGAAGCACTGAAACAGGTTGCCCAGAGAGGTTGTGGATGCCCCATCCCTGGCAGCGTTCAAGGCCAGGCTGGATGGGGCTTTGAGCAGCCTGGTCTAGTGGAAGGTGTCCCTGCCCATGGCAGCGGGGGTGGAACTAGATGGTCTTTAAGGTCCCTTCCAACCCAAACCATTCTGTGATTCTATGATTAGTCCTCTTGAACTGACCCATTGCTGTCATAAGTCTGAACTTCTAAGAGTTCATCTGTTAGAGAATTAATACAGATCTCTGGTAAGCCAGTACCTTTCATGATTATTTTTTTTCCACAGGCATTCCAAGAAAAGTGTGTGTTTGAATATAGAGACTATAGTCCCAGAACAGCATTTGATAACTTAAAAAAATGTCCTATCTTTGCTGGGAAAAATAATAAGTGTATCAAAAATGGTTTAATCCACCTTGTGGCAGAGAAAGCATACTATTTTACAGAGGGGGGAAAAAGAAATCCAAAAAGATTCTGAAGTAGTTCATATACTCTGCTTGCCAGAAAGTCAGGCTGCTTGATTTTAGGTTTTCAGCTATTACCTGGAAGCCCTCTACCATCACAGAACCTGTCTGAGATGTTTTTCTTTCACTTCTGTTGTGCTCTGTTTGCCAAGGAGCGCTGGTGTGCAAGAACCCTTAAATGGAGATGTTAGGTGTTGGAATATAGTGTCGTTTGAGATTAACTTAAACCTTTTCATTTCCAGGAATTGCTGCAAAACAAATCAGTTTATTTGGGCTACAGTGGAGAGGGGATTGGATGAAGAGTACTGTTGTGGAGAAAAAGTGTAGTATTTATTCTGCCCTTCTGTGTAATTTTACAGCATCTTTTACATACAGTTGTTTTTAAAAACAATCAAAAGCAATAAAGCTGCAAGAAACTTCTGTTTACCTTTTTTATATCATAGATTTTATAAGTAATAGTTTCAACAGCTACTCTAAATCCTTCCTTTAATTTGTAGAGGTTATCATCATGATTGTGTAGTAGAAGTTATGTTCCTGCTCGTGGTTAAAGAATGTGTTTGTGTAGAAACAATGTAACTTGCAAATTTAAAAGATATACTAAGATATATAAAATAAACTTTTAAAAAATTATTTTTACTGTTTTAAAGGCTGACTTAGGAAATTAGCATTTAATCTGGAACAACATATTTAAATATTTTATTATGAATTGTATAACATTATTAGAAAGCATGTAAGCAAATTTTTGGTCTTTTGATCTTAATGTTTAGGTTTTAAAATCTACTTTTAATCTCCAAATCTCCAGAGTATGTAATGTCTGGTTACACTATCCTTAAATGTTGTTACTATCTAGCTGTTGGTACACACTGTTAGCCATAATTTAAGTCAGGTCAAGTAATTTCTGGTTAGCAGACTGCAGTAAAATGTGTATAACTTGTGTAAATTCTTCTCTAATTTTCAAATCAATTAATACCAAGCATTGGCTATTTTACCAGCAGTTTTAGACAAGTATGGGTCAATATGGAAGGTACTAGATTGCAGAGAATGAGTGTGTGTTAGGTGTACTTATGTGTGTGAAAGGGTCGGGGTGTTACACATAAATGTATGAAGACATATGTACTTTTTTCTTTAGATGTTCTTCCAAAAGCAGAATCTCATCTCAATGAAATCAGAAACAGAATGTTTACACAGCTTCAGCCTCAGCTTAAGTGTGAACTAGGTAAGTAATTAGTGCAGCATCTCAGTATTTACTTTCAGGAAACTCTACATGTAGAGCCTTGTATGTCAGTACATAAAAATATGTATGTACATATGCATACAAGACAGTTTGCAGATACATTTGGTTTTATTGGTGAGATACACATACTTTACAGTGTGATCAGCTGGTTTGTCCCTTGACTGGTTTTGACATTTTAGAGAGCGTATTCTCATCTTTGTAACTATGCTTCAGCCATGAAATTGTCATTGATAACAACCTACTAACATGGATCAATCCCTTTGCTGTGAGGATTAGAAATACAGCCTTGAAGGGATAACTGGTATTAAAATCATAGCAATAAGCTTATTTTCTTCCTTTTTGAAGTACTGAAAGCTGATTTCAAATATTCAGTGACTGTTTTTTCTGCCCCATCTTTGAAGGTCAGAAGGAGAGTCCAGTGTTTGCACTCCCTCTACTCTTACAACTGGATCAACAAGCTGAGAAACTATTCTTGCATTCATTTTCATGGAAGTTTGAATGTGTATGTTGTGGCTACAAATACCAGGACCGGTGAGATTTTTATTTAAGTAGCTTCTATATAAATGTTCTACCTTACCTTTTTAAATCTGCATGTAATAGTTTATTTTCTACAGATCTCCAGGTTTTGTACAGCTTAAGCTTGTTGGTGAAGTTTTACCTGATCCACTTTTTTAGGCTACATTTGCAAATAGTTTACTGCTATGTCATGTCTTAGGAAACCATGTTATCACTTAAGAAAGAAATAGGAGGTAACTGTGTGAGTCCCTGGCCGTGCTCACTCTGGTATTTTGCTGCGAGTATACAAATTGTTGTGGTTCTAAAGAATATATGCCTAGTACACTTTTGCTATTGGAGAAGATCTGTAATATTCATTTGTATTACAAAGAATCAGAGATTCTCTCACATAATTTATCTATTTTAAAATAGTATTACAGGGAAGTAATTTCTTGAGAATTGATTTAGTTCTGTGTAGTTGCAGGTACAAGCTAGTAATGTAGGCTCTTTTTAGAGTCGAAGAAAAAGAGAGACACCTTCAGAAGACAGCTCACTTTACTTGAAAAATACCTGTTTCTCTCCACTATCTTAGGTTTATACAATAAAATTCTAGATCCCTGAGTGAGATGAGATTAATGGTATCTGTTGCACTGCTAGCTAATATGTAGTCCTGGTTAATAGGATGTGTTCAAGAGCCTTTGTTACATACTGTGTCTTTTTAAGAAGCTGAAAAATCTAGGTTAGGTTGAATATAAAGGAAGCCCTTTCTGTGGCTAATGAATGAATAAACTACGTTATTTCACTTTAATATCCCGTACATTGTACTTTCATACAATATAACCTCTGTGTAATCTCTGCTCTGAATGTACTGTTTTTTGAAAACAAGACTTTGTATAACATGGATTCTGAGGTAATTTGTTACCACTTCCTTCTCTCCTTGAGATTCTGTATGAGCTAGTAAATTATGCAGATCCTGGTACAAGCTCTGTCTTATGTTGGAAAGGAAACAGAGATAACATGCTAAGGGAGAGCAAATAATGTGAAACTGAAGGCCACAGAGCTGCTGAAAACAAACGGTGACTGATACTGTTTGGCAGAACTGAATTCAGTGCTGACTTGGATGTGATGCAGTCACAGTGGAATTCACACAACTGGCATGAATATGAATAGAATTTGGCTTTGTTATAACATTTTTATAACTTTTTTTCTCCTGGTAAAGTGTGTACAATTATTGTTTTCTGATCAGCAACTCAACTTTCTCCTTTTTTTTTTTGTGTGTGTGTATGTCCAGATTTAGGAAAACACTAACAACATTCACAAATATAATCCCTGATTGGCATCCACTTAATGCTGTTCATGTTGGACCATGTAATAACTGTAGTGATAGATCTCAAAGAAGACAGATGATTTTGGAAAAGTAAGTTTGAATATGTGAACTTGAAAATAAAATACATAAAATTCTGAGAGTTCATGTATCGAGCATATCACTTTCAAAACCAAACTATTATCTTGGGTTTACAGAGATTCTAAACTTTAAACTCTGATAAATACTCACTTTTTAAGATTTCTAGCTCATTCTTAAACACTCTTTGCCATTTCAGCATTTAATAAACATGAAACATAGAGCAGTGTTTAACATGCTGACCAGCACCTGCGTTTGAGCCAGGTCATAAATACTTACTACCAAGTAGTGACTATATACAGCTGATATCCAGTGTCAGCCTTTTCATAACCCCTGCTGTTGGTGGATAAAACTGTTGTTTGATCATCTGTTTACTAATTTGACTTGGGAACAATGTCCTTTCCTACTGTGGTTATGTCACAGTTGTCTCCTGGTTTTTTTTCACCTTTTTCCCACTCCCCAAAATCCCTTATGTGGTGGTGGTTTTTCCCCTAATCTATAACAAAATGGACTATCCAGCTGGGGTATTTTTATGCCTTGACTACTGTGCAATCTGAAGAGTCCTGTGTGGAAGTAGACCAATAGGGGCAGAACTACATACTCTTTGAGATGCCTTACTTTTTCATTAGGAACTTTTGCCACTATTTTGCTGTAATAAACTGGTTCTTCATTGTTTCTTTATTATAGAGTACCCTCAATATTAATGTTACATTTCGTAGAAGGCTTGCCACATAACAACCTGAAGAACTATTCATTTCAGTTTGAAGAAGACACCTACCAAATAACCTCTATTGTTCAGTATCAAACAGATAAGAAGCACTTCATAACCTGGTCTTTGAATCCTGATGGTAAGAACCATAAATTCTATTATAATACTTCATGAGTCTACATCAAATACTGTTTTATGGGTTACTGCAGTAGTCTCAGCAGTCCATATGTAATAACAAGGATTTATTTTGTCTGCATTCTAAACTTATTAAAATTTTATGAATAATTGTGGGAAGTTTGTTACTCAGAGTGAAGGTTTAACTGATTTATTCAGCAGTGTTCTGTCCTACGCTCTACTCACTGGCAAAAAGTTATCTGGGTAGAGCTGTTTCCCTTCATAACTTTGTAGATGTTAAAAAATACAGTCTGAGCATCGCTGTGGGACAAATGGTATCAGTTATTTTGAAGCCAGTTATTAATCCGCTCTTGGCTGGAAGCGAGGGAACCTGTGGAACTACCAGCATTAAGGAAGTTTCTTTTCATCTGTGAACTTTACTGCACCTGAGGGGCGGGAGGCACAAATCCATGCTAGAAGCATTACTAATGGTATGATGGTTGTACCGTTGATGGGAACTCCATAATCAGAGAAGGTGAAAAGCTGATATATTGATTCTCACGCTTCTGTAGAGAGAATGGAGTGCAATCTTACCAAGTGTTGTGACAAAATGAAAATGGTCTAAATCATACTGCCAGGGTTTAAGAAGAAATAGGAAGAGGAAGCAGCTGGGAACTGCCTAGTTAGGAACATCCTACACATCATAGACACCTATTTTGAAATTCTTAAAGCTGTGAAATCTTTGCTTATGATCTATGAAGAATTTGCAGATGATGGGGCAGATTATTAAAAAAAGCAGTTTCTCTTAAACCCCTGTGCCTCCCACCCAGGCAATATAAAGGTCTACAGGGAAACTTAATTTGAGATATAGTTCTTCCCTCAGACCTGTGAGTGTATTTTCAGACAAGATGTCAGCATCATTAGCTCAGACAAAACAAAACTTAGCTTTGTTTTTTTGTTGACCTACTCTGACCTATAATAATATTGCTGCAAATTTTGCTTGTGTTTGATCTTTTTTACCGTGGAGATCTCCCAGTTTTCTCTGATGTAATAAAGAATGGAGAAAAAAACCCTTTCTTTTCTGCTTGTCAGGGGAATGGGTTGATAAAAATATTTGACAAGTGTCTGAGGATAGTGACTTCCATTTTAAAAGTCTCTGAGTCTCTCCACTGGTTGCTATTTATTTTTCAGGAACTTGGCTTGAGTGTGATGATTTAAAGGGGCCATACTGCAAGAGACATAAAAGCTTTGAAGTTCCTCCTTCAGAGATTCATATTGTTATCTGGGAAAAGAAAACATCCCATGTGTCAGAAGAACTGAATTCACAGTTCCAGAGTAAAAACATAGAAGATTTTCCTCTTAATAATGTACACTCAAATTCCACAGCATTGGACTGTGTTTTTGATAACACTGTAGACAAAATACCTGGAGAACATCGCAAAGAGGATTCTGTGAGAACTCCAGATAAGAAACAGCAGCGGGTAGCTGAGGATGAAAGTATTGTACATCATGGTTTGGAAGATCTGGCACATGATGATCTTGTAACACTGATGCTTGAAGAAATTCAAGTTGACTCAGAAGGTAAATCGCTGCTGAATGGACAGATGGTGGGAAATAACCTTGTTGTTGAAGTGGGCACACCTCAACAGCAGGAATCAGCTTTTTCACCTAACACTCCATATACAGGAGAGTTTGCTGCAACTAGTCTAGCTATGAACAATAAATGCATGTTATATGAAAATTCCAGCATTTGCTTACCTCTAGAAGAGTTGAACTCAGCAAATATTACTTCTCCTGTGCCCAAAACCCCCGACCCCGACCCATCTGACTCATCGCTTGCTCAAAGAATAAATGACAGAACTAATTTACCTAAAAGAGAACATGGAATAAATTCAGAACTACAGCTAAACACGAAGTTGTCGCCAGTAGAGAATATTATACAAAAATCACCTGACTTGAAAGATGCAAGCAAAATTGTAGTTAATTCTCAGGTTGCCAATTCTTCTTCTTCCAATAATTCCTTTCAGCCTTCACACAAAGACCAAAAAAGAGGATTTGTAGGAAGCTGGGTAAAGAAATTATTAAGCAAGAATACTTCTTTCATGCCTTCAAGTGCCTCAGCTCTCAAGAA
The DNA here is from genome assembly GCF_964188355.1 of Buteo buteo. Taxonomy (NCBI): domain Eukaryota; kingdom Metazoa; phylum Chordata; class Aves; order Accipitriformes; family Accipitridae; genus Buteo; species Buteo buteo. The sequence continues at coordinate 4,122,692 of NC_134188.1, read as the reverse complement.
TGAGAGAAGTTGCAAAACTCCCTCAATGCAAAAAATAAGTGAAGTGCGGTTGCCAGTTAAGGGAGCAAGTAACTTTGGTGGATTTCAAAGCAGAAGTACAAACAAAACAACTGAGACCCCAAAGTCAGTGGTTCCTCAGAGTAATAATACTGATCCTTTATCAAATTTCAAAGGATTTTCTCAAAGCACTCGTCTTCCAACAGCAAGTCATACCACTATTGAAGGTCCAACTTGGAATAAGTCAGGAAGTACGTTGGGTACCGCAGGTAAAGTGTCTCACTTCCATTCACCTCGCTATAATTCTGGGAAGGCAGAAGAGTCGGATAGTGACAAAACAAAAAAACTTCGCCTAAAACTGTTAAAAAAACTTAATGCTAAAAAGAAGAAGTTAGCTTCACTGGATAGGCTGGCAGTGGAACAGATGAAACATGAAAAACCTGTGAGTAGAGATGTAAGCACCCCATCACAGACTGAATCTCACAATGACAGTGAATTATTGCAGAGCTTTTTAAGGGAACTGCAGTATCAGATTGATGTCGCAGATAATGAATCTGAATTTAATGCGAACTCTGTATCAGGGTGCACTAACCATAATAACAATGATGAAATCCTGGCGGAATTACTGTCCCCTACTTCAACTGTTGCTTCCTTAGAGGCTCCAAAAAGTGAAGATGAATGTATGTATATGGAAATGGTGGATAGCAGTGTTGCAACGACAACGTCCGATGAGAAGACCAGTGTACCACAAGCAGCAATGACAAGCGAGGACCACAATTATTACAGTCCTGTAAAGGACAGTAATTTGGAACTTCATACAATAAGCAAACCTAGTGTGAAAAAACTTGCTTTTGAAAGTCCTACTAGGGAGGATATCCTTGAAGACCTGTTCTCCATTTCAGCACCAAGCTCAATGGCAGGTGACATAGATTTACCTCATTTTGATGAAACTCTGTTTGAAACTTGGTAAATATTCACTTTCTTGTTTTAAGTACTTTTCAATATTATGTATATTTTGAAACAAAGCACTATTAAATTATATTTTCTAACTAGTTTAATTGCACACTGGCTGTACTTGAACAATTTACATTTGAGGTATTTTTTTTTCTTAAAATCTTATTGTAGCAGACAAGGTTTTAATGCATTTTATTTTTCTGAGAAACAGTTATTTTAGCTGTCAGATATCATGATGATTTTTAATTAAAAGCTCCTATGAGTCTTGATTTTTGCTGCTTTTAATATGGAAAACTTATCCATACTCTGCTGAGTTTGAGAAATAATAAAATTCAGTAGTCTTGATGATGTAATGGTGTAAGAAATATTATTTAGGTAGTAGTGGTTTATTTTACAAGATCACCCAACTCCTGAAGTTATTTTGTCTGACATTTAAAAAAAAAAAAGAAGTTCCTTCTGTAATCAAGGATGTTTTTATCCTTTGATAAAAAGATCATTTGCAACGCTAAACTTGAGGTGGGTATTCTGTTAGGAACTCTACTCTTCTCAGAATTACTGTTCTACAAGCTCACCCTGATGTATACACCCCTCGGATCCAAGGAAGGGTGGACATGTGGTAGAAATTTTCCTATTTAATGTTACAGCATGTACTGAGTTTTTGTCCTGGGTAACTGAAAATATAATTTGGCAGAATATTCTTCTGAGCCAGGTAATTTTTTAAGTAAAATTAGTAAGATTTGGGCCAGAGTTTGCAGCACTAAGAAAGAATATGAGATGTAACTTTTAGTTATTCATAGCTGCAAATTCACTAATAAAAGAAATGTTTCTAAGAATTAAAGTTAACTGTACGTTAGCACCCATTTCTGTTGTCACTAGGAGTTTTTCATGGTTAGAGCAGTGCACCCCTGTCCATATGTGACAGTGCCAAGGAGAGGCAAGGTCAATAGGAAGAAGGTAATGGAAAATGTGGCAAGGCAGCGGTGAGTAAGCAGAGGGATTCACATCTTGGTGTTACTGGAGTTGTATAGCTTTTGTTCTGCTAGATGGGAGTCTCTTTGAAATTCGTAGACACATTGCTGAGGGTATTGTATGCTAAATAAGATTAGCTGTACATTTTTCTTGTACTCGGAAATAACAAGGATTTTATCAGCAGGTCTTTGTTTCAGCCCTTTTTTTAAAGGTATTCTGCATTTTTTCATGGTTTTAGATCCCAAGTTCAAAACATTAAGTCCTCAGTCTTACTCTTCCAATAGGTGCAGTTGAACGTAATTGTTACTAGAAGGCATGGCTACAGATTTAAATGGTCTTGGATTGCTCGGACCAGGTTCAAAAAGTGTTTGAAAAACTGTCAGCGGCACTGAGCTCACCTTGCCACACTATTTCTTTTGCAATTACATACGTGTTTATCAAACTGGCACTTCAGACAATGAATGGTTTCATTCTTGAAATATAAGTCTTTGTAAAGAACTTGAACCCCTTCTTTGTTTTAAATGTTGTAATTGGTAATGTTACAATAGAAAACAAATCAATGGATTCTGAATGGAAAGTGCCAGGGTACTGCTGGTGAAATGTTCGCCTGTTTGTGAATTCACTTATTAAAAAAAAAAAAATGCTGACCAAAATTGGAGTTTGATTTATCAGTGAATAAAATAGGTGCCTCTGCAAGACTTGATAGGAGAAGTGATAGGATTTTCCTGCGGAGTTTTCCAACCAGTGGTTTCTATATATGCAAACCACTAAAAAGCAGTGTGTCTCCCAACCCTGACTGCTTGTTGCAGAAGTTTCTCCAAGCAGTGGGAAGCTGTCTTCAAGTGTGGATGCCATCTGTGACCGACTGGATTGCAGCTACCTGCCCCTGTGAAGTGGGAGCTCCTTTCACCACTGGCTCAGGACATGACAGAGACCCAGGGGTGAGTGAAGCAGCCAGCCTGGGGTTGGTGTGATGCAGAATGCATAGGGCAACGTGAGGCAGAGACCGCACTGGAAGATGAGAAAGTCCTGGTGGTAAGGGTTATAATAAGGTCTGGTGGGTTGACCCTGGCTGGACGCCAGGTGCCCACCAAAGCCACTCTATCACTCCCCTCCTCAGCTGGACAGGGGAGAGAAAATATAACGAGAGCTCGTGGGTTGAGATAAGGGCAGGGAGAGATCACTCACCAGTTACATCCTCCCCCTCCTTCACTGACCTTGGTGTCTGCAGAGTTGTTTCTCACATATTCTCCTCTTGCTGGCTGCAATTGCACATATTTTTCCCCCCCCTTCTTAAATCCATTAGCCCAGAGGTGCTACCAGGGTCACTGATGGGCTCGGCCTCTTGGAGCTGGCTGGCATTGGCTCTGTCAGACATGGGGGAAGCTCCTAGCAGCTTCTCACAGAAGCCACCCCTGTAGCCCCCTGCTACCAAAACCTGGCCACGCAAACCCAATACACGAGGTTAATAGCAGAGAAGGGTATGGGGGCACATCTGCTGTGCATATATGCTTAGACAGAAGCCAGAATCTCTGGTCACCACTGGCAGCACCTCCGCAAACAGATGTTAGGAGTCCTTGGTCTGCAGCTGCGTGGGATACAGCGTGGGTACACATATGTATAGAAGCTCCAAGAGCAAATAAATAGCGTTTGAGATTAAAGTTAGTATGAAATGAAATATGTTAGTGCTGCAAGTTCTTTGCTGCCTTTTTTCTGAAACAGTTAACTAAAAATGACACTGGGCAGATTTGTCTGTTTCCATAAATGTTTTGCTGCCTCTGATCCTGTGCAAGTGAGAATTCAGCTGAGATTGAATGAAAACCCCATGACCAAAGAAACTGTTTGGAATTTTGTGGTTACTGGACTTTTTGTTTTGAGACTAGTTTTAAAATGCAGCTTTTTATTTGCTGTAAAAAGAATATAAAGTATTGTCTTTGTTTTCTGTCAATTAGAAATACACTAGGTGGGCATATAGCAAATACAATTAGTAAGCAGAAGTTAGTCACTATTATTTTGGAGGTTTTATCAATGTTACAGGGTAAATTTCCAAGTGTCTAATGGCTTTGAGCACTTGAGGGGATTATATTTTACATGTTTCTTCACCTCATGCATCACATAAGCTTGTCAGTCTGTGTCTTCTGATTTGGGAAAGGCACAACTGTGGCACTTACTTAGAGGTTTACAGCTTTTCATTCAGAATCAAATCTATGGTGGAGGTAGCACTCTGAATCAGATCTTCCTGCCTCATGATATATTCAAACACTTTTTATCAAAGAGTACAGGTCAAAAAAAGGGCTGCCTTCTCAGATCCTGCCTATAATAAACCAGCCCATCTGCAAAGGAGCTGGCTGGCTGGATTTTTAGCTGTATGCCTGCTAGAGCACTGTTCTAGAAATTCTTTGTGGTGCCGATTACAAATCTGATTTTGATCTTGATGTTCTTAATGGCTGGCTATTGCCATTTATTCTTCTTCCAGCATTGGGTTTTGCTTTAAATAATTATTCCCTTCCTGACAATGTGTCAATGAGAGCGATTGTGTCTTGTCTGTGTTCCTTTTGCAAAGGAAACAGCTGCTGTTCTCCGTGTCAGCCCCTTGGTGCTCAGAGCAAAGCGTGTTACCTTCCGAGCAGATTATGCAGCTCTAAGTGTGTGCTGTGCTTTAAAGTCCACCAGGATTCAGTCTCGGAGTGGAAGAGCTTACAGTCTAAGTATAGATCTAAGACAGCGCGCAGACAGAGCAAGAGAGAGAATAAGGTTAACAGGATTATAAGGCTGATGGAGTTTGCAGCATGCTTAGTTTTGCGCCGCTACGCAGAAACACAGTGTAGTTGTTCATGAGAGAGATGCTGAAGCTGCACCGCAGTGGAGAACACGGTGGAGTCACGGGGCTCACGAAGGAGAGCAAATGCTGGGAAAGGAGCGTGAAGAAGTAGGCCTGGCCTTTTTTAATGGAGGGACTGGAAGAGTAACCTGTTGGGGCCCAGGTGCCTCCAGCTTATGTTTTCTGGAGAGAGACTGAAGAAACCCTCAGGGGATGTTTCTCCCTGGACATGGGTCTATATTACTTTTTAATGTAAATGACTATCTAAAGGGGCTTCTATAATGGCCAAGGCAGGGTTTGGGCTAGCTGTAAAATTGTCCCCAAATTTCCAGTTTAGAAATAGGGTGAGTAGGCAGGATCTTAAAATAACCAACCCATGAGCTGTAAGGGTTGGGAAACCCGCCACAGAAGTGCCTGGTGAGAGGGCATTTTCCTCTTCAGAAAAATGAACTTTGGTCCTGGTGACTGGTCCCGTTGCAGAACCTTTCAATGCCAATGCCAGAGACGGAGAGCTGAAGAGTGGGAGAGCCCCAAATTATTTTATATCCCTGTTAGTGGACTGTGTGTTCAACCTCTTTGGCTTAGAGAAAGGATGGCCCATGAGTTTTAACTATGAAATACGTATTTGAGCCTTTAAACAGTGTTTTACAGTTCTTCCGTACTGTAACTCTACCTCTGGTGTAGGTTGTTTTATTTTTCTGTATCCGTATTTTCACTGGCTTGCTCTTTCTACTGGTGTAGCAGAGCAAGAGAATTGAAGTAATGGGGAAAGCTGTGAGAAAGAATTTGTGCATTTGGATTTTCTAAGATAGCATTTTAAACTATTTCAGTGTGTATCCCTCTCTTTTTTCCTTCCCTCTGCCTTCAAGCCTTGCTTTGCCATGGGAAGATGAGATTTTTAAATGCTTTGCACCGCAGCACGATAAATGTTACCATTAACTGGCATTATCTCCAGGCAAAACTTAAGCGGTTCCTGGGCTAACTAACCAAACATCTTCTACAACTATGGCCGTTCAGGGGCAAGCAGTGAAAATGCTGTCGTTTGGTGGTGGAATCGTATCCTATTTTTGCAGTTTTTGTCCAAAGTTTTCTGATGACGTTCAGACCATTTCAGCTGAGGCTCACTTTTCTCCTCCTTTAAATCATCCTTCCAAGCAGACGAGGAAAAAAAAAAAAAATAAAAAAATATCTGTTTGCAGAGGGGAAGCTTGTGTGGGGGAACGAACCAAATCTCAGCCCAAACCAGCCGGCCCCGCTGCGGTGCGGGGCCCGGGCCCTTTGGGGCGGGCGGGCCGCCTTCTCCCGCTCCCGTGTGCCTCTCCGAGCGGTCCGGTACCGCCTCGTGAGCGCAGGCGGCTTTTAAAGGAAGAATCGGGAAAATTGGCGTCCGCGACGGGAAGGAGGAGGGGGAAAAAAATAAAAATAAAAATAAAAAAAAGTTGGTGTTTCCGCCCGGTTTCGAACCGGGGACCTTTCGCGTGTTAGGCGAACGTGATAACCACTACACTACGGAAACGCCCGTTGGAGCCACGCTGTCCTGCGATCCCCCTTGAGCGGGTAGAAGGAACATGGCGGCGCGGAGCGGCAGCCCCGGGGCGAGTTCCTCTCGGCGGAGGGCTGGAGGTGAAAGCCGGGTCCCGGGCAGCTCCCAGCGGCAAAAAGGGCAGCGCAGGCCGGGTCCGGCCGCCGCCAAACCGCTCCCCCTCCGAGGAGAGAGAAAAAACCCCGTTTACCTCAAAAAGATCGCACCCCGTCCCTGGGTGGGCTCGAACCACCAACCTTTCGGTTAACAGCCGAACGCGCTAACCGATTGCGCCACAGAGACGCGCTGGGAGCGAACCCCGCCGAGCCGCTCCTGACGCCCGCGGCGCAGAGCGCGCCCCGCCCGAGTTGGGCGCCGTGCTCGCTCCTGCTGCTCCTCGGTTTGCTTTTTTAAGCTGAAAAATATTCCTTCCCTTTTTTTGCCCCCCCCTCTGTTATTTCTGTGGCCATTCCCATAGGAGCAAGGGAGAGGGAAGCGGTAGACAAGCAGGAAAAAGAAAAAAAAGGGTTTAAAGTTATGTCTATTGACAGGACAACAGCTTCTTTCGGAGACGGACCAGCCGGCAAGCGAAAAATCTCTGTGAGTGTACGCCAAGGGCGAGGAAGACAAAAATGAGCATCGGCCTGCTGCTTAGCACATGCCCAGAGTATCCAATGTCCTTTCTTCCTGTAATGTCAATACGAAAAGGACTGGTCGTGACCAGAGACTTGAGGAACACAAGACAAAAGTCAACCCACCTCATTTAAAGACCTGCGATAATTGTTTGCAAGAGTTAATGGAAAGTGGAAACACTGACAGAAATGAGTCAAGGCAAAAGAAACATCTCAAGGAGAGCGGAAGGGAAACTGCTGCCCAAGCAGCCTCGCTTCAGCTCTTAAAAAAAAATAAAAATCTACAAAATGAATTATTAAACAATCAATTTGCAGCCACCTAAGAGGTAATAAGGTGATAACGACAGCTGACGTGAATCATGAAAACCAAATAATGCTAAAGTAGTATAATTTCCCTTCAGGAATTCCAGGTCCCAGAGACGGAGGGGACAGGCTGGAGCAAGGAAGAGGTACCCTTGGTGGATGAGGATCAGGTCAGGGAATACTTAAGCAACCTGCACATACCTACGTCCTTGGGCCCTGATGGGACGTACCCACAAGTACTGAGGGAGCTGGCAGATGGCACTGCAAGGCCGCTCTTGATCGTCTTTGATCGATCATCGCAACTGGGAGAAGTGCCCGAGGACTGGAGGACAGGACACGTCACCCCCAGCTTCAAGAAGGGCAAGAAGGATGACCTAGGGAACTAAAGGCCAGTCAGCCTCACCTCAGTCCCTGGGAAGGTGGTGGAGCAGTCAATGCTGGAAACCATCTCCAGACACATCAAGGACAAAGAAATCAGCGGGAGTAGTCAGCACGGCTTCGCCAAGGGGAAGTCCTGCTTGACCAACTCCGTAGACTTCCATGATGAAGTGACTGGCCTGGTGGATGAGGGGAGAGCGGTGGATATTGTCTACGTGGACTTCAGTAAGGTTTTTGACACTGTCTCCCTTAAGATCCTCACGGAGAAGTTGTTTGTGTAGGTGCTGGATGAGCAGACAGGTGCACTGAAGACTAGCTGAATGCACAGGACCGGAGGGTGGTGATGAGTGGCATGAAGTCCAGTTTGAGCCCAGTAACTAGTGGTGTACCCCAGGGATCAATACTGGATCTGGTCCTGTTCAACATCTTCATTAATGGTCGGAATGATGGGACAGACTGTGCCTTCAGCAAGTTTGCAGACAACGCCAAACTCCGAGGAGTAGCTCGTACTCCAGAGGGTCATGCTACCAGCTGGAGCGACTTCAACAGGCTGGAGAAATGGGCTGGCAGGAACCCCCTGAAGTTCAACAAGGAGAAGTGCAAAGTCCTGCACCTGGGGAGGAACAGTCCCAGGCACCGATATATGCTGGGAGCCACCCGGCTGGAAAGCAACTTGGCCAAAAAGGACCTGGGGGTCCTGGTGGACAACATGTTGACCATGAGCCAGCAACGGGCCCTTGCAGCAACGGCAGCGAACGGTATCCTGGGCTGCATGAGGAGAATTGTTGCCAGCGGGACAAGGGAGGTGATCCTTCCCCTCTACTCAGCACTGGTCAGGTCACACCTGGAGTGCTGGTCCAGTTCTAGGGTCCCCAGCTCAAGAGAGAGACGGGGACATACTGGAGAGAGTCCAGTGAAGGGCCACAAAGATGATGAAGGGGTTGAAGTCTCTCTCCTATAAGGAAATGCTGAGAGAGGTGGGACTGTTCAGCCTGGAGAAGAGAAGGCTCAGGGGGATTTTATCAACATATAAATACCTGAAGGGAAGGTGCAAAGAGGATGGAGTCAGTCTCTCTTCAGTGGTGCCCAGTGACAGGACATGAAGCAATGGGCACAAACTGAAACGCAGAAGGTTCCTTCTGAACGTCATGAAACGCTCTTTCACTGTGAGGGTGACCGAGCACTGGCACAGGTTGCCCAGAGAGGTTGCGGAGTCTCCATCCTTGGATAAGTTCAAAAGCCGTCTGGATGTGGACCTGGTCACCCAGCTCTAGATGGCCCTGCCTGAGCAGGGGGGTTGGACCTGATGACCTCCAGAGGTGCCCTCCAACCTCAGCCCTTCCGTGAGTCCGTGATTTTCCTCCCGTGACAGGGTGGCTGGTTGCTGGGGCTGTCGGGAGACCACCACGGTGACACCCCACCGTATCACAATGGCTGCTGAGAAGCTGCTTCTTGGGACCAAGGGAGGGAGAGATGACAGAGAGAAAATCCCCACGAGGTGCTTTTGTCACTCACCGGGCACCGCTCAAAGCCTAGAAATCAATAACTTCCCGAGAAATCAGGGGGCTTTTCCAAAAAGACCTCAGAAGGGGCTCAATTCTCCAGTCTCCCAACGGCAGAGAAAATACCAAATCTGCAGATGTGCCCAGGTCGGAGGTGGGTTTCCAGCATCCCGGCGGAGGGGCTTGGATTCAAATTGGTCTCGCTACATTGCAGCAACGCTCCAGGCTCAACCTGCTGAAATTTAATACAGATAAACCCAAACAACCGCTCTGGGGAAGGCGAGCCGTGGTGCACAAACTCCATCACGCGAGGCTCGCCGGCGAGGCAGGAGGGATGTCGAAATGGGCCCGAGGGTGAAGCGCAGCCGCAGGAATGTCAGCGGTGCGGCGCTTGGACAAAAAGGGAAATTTTACTCGGGAGAGGAACGGGTGAGACAGGGAGGGTGAAGAGGAGGATGCGCCAAGGGGCCCGAAGGGACTGCGGGCTCTGTCTTCAAGCGCCGTGTTTGAAAATGGATTTGGCCAAATGGAGGATGGAGACAGTAATGAAAAAGCTGAAGTCTGGGAAATGTGGAGAAGGAGGGGGTTTTTGAGGCAGCACTCTGACTGCTCCCACGGTTTCATTCTCTTGGCCACGCAAAATGAAGGCAGCATTTAAAAAACTGCAGCGTTGCCCTTTTCTTCATGTTGCGCTTCGCGTTTCCAGCTCTGTTCCCGCTCTGCTTTGGGGTTTTGTCAGGCTTCAGAAAGGATGCGATGCTGAAGCAGACTGACATAACGGCAGGTAGTCACACACACATATGTGTGTGTACTATAGATTTGGTGGTTCTATGGCGCTTTAAATTTGCAAAGCACGTTGCTATTATTAACCAACCAGTCCGAGGGACTTGTGTCCCGTTGCATTTATGATGAAGTGTGTCGGCTGTGCGTCGCCTGACATTTATACATAGGAACTTCACAGAAGCAGCTTTTATTTTAGTAGGAGACACACTTTCATTGAAGTCCTTGCAGCCCAGCGCCGAGCGGAGTGCATGAGAAGAGAGGAGAGATGAACATCCCAAAAGATATTTATAGATCTGTGTTCCCAGTCCTTTCCTCTTCAGTATGAAAGCAATTCTACAAAAGGATTATTTTGACTGGCTGTTCAAGATTTCCAGAGGAGGAGATTAATGTGCGGGAAGCCTCGCAGCACAACTGGCTTTGCACATTTTCCGGAGCTTCATGGCTCGCCGTGTCAAGGTTATCTTCCTCAGCCAGGAAGATGTGGATGTCAAATTGCAATGCAGCGAGAGGGAGGGCTGGGGTCTGACAGCGGCTGCTGAAGCGCAGAATTGCCTGTGCCCGGAGAGCACCGACCACAACTGGGGGTTACAGCAGATGCAGGCACTGTTCCCCAAGGTGGCCATCCCCCCCCAACACACCCCCTTTTTTTTTTTTTTTTTTGCATACTTGAGAAAATCCCCAATTTCAAATGGCCAAATGGGATATGATGGAGGTGTTTTGCACCGCTCTTTCTCCCAGGTGGACAGTGTTTTCGGGTGGTGCCAACCTTGCCTGACCCAGACAGTGATTCTGCGTGTATCTCACAAAAGAAAGGGAGGCAAGAGCCGCCCAGATGTTCAGGTTGCAGGGAGAGGGAACAATTTAACACGTAGATATGGCAGAAGCTGTTTGCAGAGTCATTCTGGCCCTACCTTAGCCCTCCCTTGCCAAGGCAATTCCCCAAATTGCAAAAAAATTGCCAGAACCTCCTTTCATCCTCCAGCTATGCCAGCACTAAGGGGTACAAAAAGGTAATGTCCCCTGCCCCAAGGGGGTTCTGCTCTGTCCGACTACATTTACAACAGTGTTCCTCTGCCACAGTAAAGGGACAGGACTTCCTCGGTGTCTCTCATACCTTCTTGATTACCTCTGCTCTCCCTTAAGCAAAGCACTCAGAGTGGTGTCACACTTAAAAAAAAAATAAATCAAAAAAACCTGCAGTTCTTCTTTAAAGGCAGCCACACCAAACAGATTCTCGCTGGCAAAGCTTTTTTCTCCCTCCGCACCCAGAAATCAGCTGAGCAAGCCCCGGTGTTGATGTCAGGGCGGTATTTTTTTGCAGGGAGGAGGGCGAAATCCTGTTTTCTTCCACGCATGTGTGAGGGATGACTTTGGAGCAAGCCTCGGCAGGAGGAAGCGATGGGCTGGGTTTCCAGCAAAGCGCCGGTGCTGCCGGTGTGTCCAGTGGTGCTGAGCAGTGCCGGGGACAGGCAGGAATCAGAAGGGGCAGAGCAGAATAGTGAAGCGGGTTTGAGGATGCGGTGAGAGGCGCTGAGCGGCAGGAAAGCAACGAGGTGGAAAACGAAGAGCAGGACGAGGAGAAAGCGAAGGCATCGGCAGCGCAGCCCTCGCGACCTGGTCTGCGCGTGGGAGGGGTTTTTTTTTGGCATTATGGCAACTTCAGACCTTAGCAGCCTGATTCCTACCCGCTTTATTATGAGACTCCTGCCAGACTGAAGCCACCTTTGGGAAGTCTTTGAAAGCAGGGAAACGTGTGCATTTTCGTGGCAAGTCGGAGGAGATCTCAGAGCAAGCTCATCTGCTTTTACTACCCCTCGTAAAAGCAAGCCTCGAGCCACGTGGTAGGTTTACACCGGTGTAAAACAGGCAGGAGAAAGAGAAGGACCAGTGCTGCTGTGGGAGGACGGCTGGGAGTCGTCCTGCTGTCGATGCCCAGATCCTTCCTTCGTGGTCACAGCACTGGTCTCCACTTGGACAATATTCCTCTTTTGTCTTAATTCCGTAACCGCTTTTAGGTGATGGGTTTTCCTCTTCAGGAGATTAGTAGAAGCTTAGCATTAAATACCATCCTTAAATACCAGCTATGATCCTGTGCTCGGTAGGCCGCAAAACGTAAACTTTGATGGTCAAGTGGGAAAAGGCCATTCTGTGGGGGAAAAGAGAACTTCAATCCTAAAAAAAGGTCAAATCTCAACCCAGATACTATTTACGGCCTTGCTGCTCACACAGTTGTGTCTGTGTGGACTATAGGGAAAGTATCTGAGAAAGACAGCCACCTTCTAGTAAGTTAACAGAAGGTCACAACTCACAACGTTAATCACCTACCTCTCAGCCAGCGTGTTTCTATAGATTTGTTTGTACCCAAAGTACCTGAGAGTTTTCCCTATCTTATAGTACAGGTGATAATAATTTGTATGATAAAGAGACTAGATAAAAATATCGTTGTAGGTAAATGTGTCCCCATTGAACAAGATGAATTTCACAGCTTGGCACCTGCTGGGAAGTCCTACCAGGCTGTCCCCCATCCAGGGAGAGGTAACCAGTTATCTGGCTGTGGTTTGGGTGCTGGGTGGCACGCAGACCTTCTGGATAGCATGTGGTGGAGTACAGACAGACAGACAGATGGGGCAAAAGTTGTCCAGGGCTCAGTCCAGTGAAAATTTTACTTTTATTAGTGTTAAATCCCTGCTAAAGGGAAGGATTTTTCATATGGCTTTCCCCCATCGGAATATGGGCAAAAGGGAGCAGAGCGGTTACAGTCGGCAAGTGATGTGCAATTTGGATGAAGATGCTTTCCAGCGATCTGACAGAAGCTGTGGGACTTTCCGCAGCCGTCCAACACCACAGCCTGTGCTTCCCTGCCATCTCCGTCACGGGATTGAGGCGTGAACAAGGTGCAGTAATTACATTCAACCGTATTGGGCTTCGACTACTAAAATTCAGGTCCACCTGTGACGTCTGAGCCTGTAAAGCGCTGAATGCTGGCAGCTGTCACTGTCATCCAAGAAGTTATTTGTAGGGGGAAGGATGCAGGATCCACCCCTGGTAATGAAGGACGGATTTCTGCGCCCACCCACGATGCTCACGGCATTTGCCTTCTGCCCGTTCAAACGTGCCAGGCGGGTCAGGAGCTTTTGCTTGTGACCTGGAGATCCAGGGTCTCCTCACTGGCAGAGCTGATGGAGATGGGACCAGGGAGGACACATGTTTGAAAGCAGCAGGGTTATTGAGACTTGACAACATTATTTCTCCACCCAGCTACTTGTGGGGTGGTCGGGCACTTGCAGGCGATGACATGAAAGCCTGGCTGGTCTCTTCCAGCCTTTCTGCTGTTCCACACAGCTAGCTCAGACATACTTTAGATATCAAGGTTGCTATTTTGCTCCTGTGCAGGAAAGGCAATAGGTGTCTTTCCACATTATATATACCCTGTTAGATCGCAGACATATAATCTCTTTTTTCTCCGGGCTTCATCTGTATATGATGAGTGAGTGAGCCTGGAACTGTGCTGCTTTCGCAGGCACCCGAGCGTAGGGTGCCGTCACTCTCCTGTGAAACCATAGGAAGTGTTTTATGATTCAAGATAAGACAGACCTTCATTTCCTCCTTCCGTGCTCGCAGGGCTGAGCTGCCGCCAAGGCTGCACCGTCCACCCTCACAGCCCGCTCGCAAAATGGACCAGGAGACCCTGGGAAGCATTGTCCTGCTCGCCATCGTCACCTTGATAAGTGTCGTCCAGAACGGTAAGACAAAAATAAGCTTTTATTTAAGGGCTAAAGGGGAGCTGAGAAGAGTTCAGGGGGATGTATGCCGATCTAATCTTTGGATAGATAATCTCTGGTTATAAGTGCGCATGTGCTTAGGCACGACTTTGGCTTTAGGAATGATCTTCTAAGCGTATAATTTTGCAGGCTGGTGTTGCAGTATCGTGGCAGTCACACAGTCCTACTCCTGTGATATTCTGGAGGGATTTTGTTATACATATGTCAGCTAAGGAAAGGAATAATACCCTGGGGTTCCCTGTGACAATATGCATTTAGATATGATGACTGGGACCTCCTTTCCTGGCTAAAGTCCCAAATGTGGGCAGCTCGTCAGCCGGAGCCCTGCCGCCGTGGGCAGGAGCCGGGCAACTGCGATGGGTCAGAGCTTTGCACGGAGCTGGGCGAAGGGGGCAAAACTGCACCGACTCATCGGAGGGCTCTGTTGGGGTTTTCTGTGGGCAGGCAGCTCTCCTGCTTTCCGACATCTCCAGGTCCTACAGTTCAACTGATCAGCTGTGGTCCCAAGAACGCTGTGCATTTCCTGCAATGGAGAAGTTTCCTTTTTTAGCTCTTATTCAGAACTCTACAGCCCCTAGTATTCTTCAGAATTTTAAAAATAAAACAAGTTTCTCTCTTGTGCAAATCTGGTTTTAACTCCATCATTGTCTCCTACAAATAAACACATAATCATTTTAGCAGGAAATTCTGCCCAGAATACAGAGAAAGGAGCGAGGTTTGCCCAAGCTGCACTGAGATCGCCCAGGTTTGAGAGTTTGGCATGGGGGGCTGATGCAGGTGCTAGAAATCTTCTGTGAAGGCTTCTTGGTGCGAATGGGAGATTCCCACTGAGTGCAAACCCTACCTTTGGTCCTAGGAAATGGGCTATTCTTGGGCTGCTGCCGAGAGGGGAAGTGGTGGGAGCCTCAGCATAAGCCTGACTGCCAGAAAGCAAAAAAAAAAAAGACTTACAGTCTGGTTTAGTTTTGACATAGGCACCAAATGCCACTTCGTGTAACCCAGTGCTCTTTTCTGGTAAATGCACAGTGTGTGGTGTCACCAGAATACAGCACATTGTGATCAGACCACAAACTGCAATTAAAAAAATGTTTCAAATACACATTTCTTGCTATTTAACCAAATGACTTTATATGCAGTTTTTTTCCTCTCACTCTGAAACTCAGGCATTTGCCTTCCAGCCTGACATGCACTTTTACCTCCTGGAAATCTGTCTCTGAGATTATTGACCCAACTGCTGCAAATGGGCAACGCGGAGCCTGGCAGAGGACTTAGCGTACCAAGGACGAGTGGCACACAGCCCTAAACCATGATCTCAGACCTTGCATCATCTGATTTCCTTCTCCCAAGCTTACTGTCTAGAAAGACCCAACTGATATGCAGTTCTGCAACAAGTGCAATACTTACGGCAATAGAAATGCTTGTCAAGGGATATCAGTTGTACTGAACTCTTGCTACGGCGCTGGTTCAGCAAAGCACTTGGGCACCTGCTTGACTGTCTTTAAGTGAAGTCGGCACCACGTCAATTCAGGTTTATATGTTTTTCTGCATCTGGTGCAGGATTAGAAAACAGTTTGGGTGAATGTTGTCATTCCCGAAGCTGGAGGTGGGCTGTGGTGCTGCCCCAATCTGACGTCCGTTTACTGTCACCTTGTTCGTGGCAGGAATCTCCGTATCCTACAGAATGACTTGTGTGGCCGGATGCCGCTGAGTCACACATGTAGCTTTAGGTTTTGTTCTTGCATCAGAGAGATGTTGCAATTCAGCAGCTTTTAATGCAAATCCGTGGTCATCGCTGAGCAGTGCAGGATGGAGGAAGCAAAGCAAAGTCAACGGGAAGAAGGGCCAACCTGCGTGTTTGCCAGCACTCGCTAGGTTCAAGCTTCAGCGCATGGTTTCTGTTGACATGAACTTGTGAAACAACCAGGCTTGCACTGAACTCTTGTCCATTAACTTGATCAGGGAGGGACTACAGTGGTTCAGGCTCAGGGCAGCCTGTGCAGCCCTGGACACCATCTCCTGGTGCAGCTGAGCAGAATGAAACCCCTCAGCTCCAGGCTTGCTCCACTCACTCATCTCATGCCGGCTTGTGAAACCAACCTCTTGCCTTGAGGTTTAGAGTAAAGAGCAGAAAGTACAACCACGGTGTTGCAAGCCGCTTCATGCTGTAGTCTCCCGTTTCCCTGATGCCAGGTTAATAGCAGCCCAATGTTGCCGATACGTGGCGAGGTCCACCGCTGGATGTGGTCTGTGGGCTCTGCTTTGGTCCTTTGCAGAGCTTCAGCAGCTGGGACCCACCTCTCGGGTCGCCTTCTGGGGAGATTTTGGGAGACTGCATGGCGTGTGAGGTTGACAGGGCTAAGGAGCCGCAGAACTGGGGAGCTACTTTCAGGGTGAAAATCTCACTTGAAGCAGGAGGCTCTGCCTCTCCGTATGGCGGTGAGATGCTGGGTTCTCTTCCGATTTACCGCCCTCACCTTGGGGGTCCACGTGGTCCTAAGGAAATACGGCCGCTGCAGTGGGTTGGAGGCGATCGACCCAGGCATTTTCTCTAGCGAAGAGGTGGGCATCTCGTGGGAGGTGGTTGTCTAAGCTCTTTCTTGAGTCAATGGAGAAAGATCAGCACTTCAGGGGGGTGGTGTCCCTCATGCCGGTAGCTCTCTGAGGGATGGATTGATCTCTGGAGGTGGCTTTCCCCTGTCTCCTTCTGTCACCCACTGTTTACAGAAGGAAAACATCCATCTCCCCAACACTTCTCAATGTCTCTGAAGAGAGGTGAGACAAATCCTGCTCCTCATCCGTGGTGCGGGTGTACATGATAACCCCACCTCTGTCCTTTGCCCTAATGCCCAGTCCGTTGACCAAGGATCCATACGCCACATCGGAGACGGCAAGAGCTTCCAGGACAGATGCCCAGACCTCCACAGCCAGATCCTTCCCAGGAAACCCAGCACCCCCATGTCTGCCCAGCCCTGATCCCAGAGACTGTACACCCAGAGTGTCACCACCAGCACCTCCAAGTTCTTGTCCTCAGTGACCGCCGTCGCGTTGGACATGTCTGTGTTCAGCCTGACGGCTCTTGGCGTCGTGGAGTCTCTCTGCAGCGGCATGCTGGTGTTTGGGAAGCGGCAGCAGAGAGGGATATATATATATATATAGCTTACTCTTGGCTTTCTCTGAAGCTGTGGCATCTTCTAGTGATTTCACGTACATGCTAAAAGGAAGGGAGGAGGTATGCTACCTATCCCAGGGAGCCCATGCAGTCCCAGACCTGCAGAAAGTGGTTTCCCATCGCAGCAGCTTTGCACTGTACAAAAAATCGCCGTCCAACCTCATCCTCTTCAACTAGGGTCTCTTGGACCCCGTAGGCAGGTTAATAACCCCATGCCAAAGGCTGGGGTGGCGTGCGGATGGAGATGATGGGAATTCTTGGTGACTCCTCCAGGAGCCGGCCAGTGCACCGCGCTGGTGACAGTGGGAAGGAGGGTCTGCAGCCTGGCTGAGAGAGGGGACACTGGCTTAAAGCACTGAGGGTTTTTCTGGAGAAAGGCTGTTTTTACTCAGGGAATCACTTGATATTGGAAGGCAGAAAACTCAGTAGCTTTTAGTGAAGGCAATGGAAGTACAAAAGACCTACTTACAGCATCAGTGAGGGGAAAAAAGAGGTAACTCTTCAGATTCCAGGGATGAAATCCTGCAGCTTATCAAGTTACACTTCTGTTGTTAGAATAACATCTTTCCAGATGGGTTATCTTTTCTATATCTCTTCGGCTAAAATTCTAAACCGCAGAGTGATTTGGGTACGCTGAGGTGGGATGTGCGACAACACAGAGCTTGCAGCTCGCAGCTTGTCAGGGCTCTGCCTGGCGTATTTAGACACACGATTGATGGTCTCAGGTTTAGTGTCATCAGATAAAACGTGTTTGTCAAGCGCATGGTACGTTATCTCGAGGTGCTGCATTTTTGCAGCAGCTAACACCCTGACACAACACTGGTGCTTAAAAGGAGGATGCGCGCAAGACGGACGCGCAGAGATCAGCCATCAGGACCAGGATTTCAAGGGGCCTTTTGGGAAAACGAACCAGCCCTGCAGGATGTCCCTGCTTGGGCAAATGGGTATGACTAACAGAGAAGGGACTCCCTTGTCTCCGTTAGAGACCGAGATTTGGGGTTGGCAGCTCTGGCTCGAAGGTTTTTTACCCGCCGGGGACTGAAAGGACGGAGTCCGGGCTGTAATTCTGCAGCAGACGGAGGCGCAGGCTGCCAGAAGGGCAGCGCGGGGATGAAGGAGGGCTGCGAGTTGAGAACCTGCTGTCAGTCACATAGGAACCTGTGGGCTTGTCTGAGGTCGCATCGCCTTGCACGCTTGCACGGAGGGTTTGGTTATACCTCGGTGACAGAGCAAGCACCCTGGCCACATCCTGCACCTCCACGCACCCGCGTCCTCTCCTGCCATCCAGCCTGGATGCTTGTGAGCACAGAGCTGAGCCCACAAAGCCCCGCTCCTGCAATATCGCCAAATTGCATCTCAGATCGAACACTGTGTTCTCTTAACAGCTTTTTTTGCTAGCAAACTGGAGCATGAAAGCAAACACTGCAACGGCAAGGGGTTCCAGCGGCCAGGATCCTCCACCTTCGACCGCGTCTACACCGCCAAGTGAGTAAGCAAGCCCCGAGGAGCCGGTGCGGGCAGAGCGGGGTTCGTCTCTCTCTTCGTTAGGGTTTAATCCAAACTCTTTTATGGTCCAGACTTTGCTCTGCAGTCCCATTGCTGTGGCGTGCATTGCAGCCACATTTAGACCCATGGCTCTCCAGTATGTTTGCTGGTGAACCCAGCTCCTTTCCGGACACCAGTGCTGTACGTGTATCGGACTTGCAGCCCTTGTGTGCATTATGTCCTTCCATTCGGGAGCCCATTCACGCCGCAGTAGCTAATGCTGGAAGTGTGATACAAGGACAGCTCGTGTCCCACGGGGGCTGCGGATCAAAAAAAAAAGAGCTGGCGGGGAGATGCTGGCTTGCTGAGGAGCAGCTCTCCGCTTCTCTGCCCCATCGGTACCTCTTGTCTTTGACATCCCTTCAGAGAGAGCAAGGGGGGGAAATTAATTCCAACCCAGAAGAGAAAAGAACATAAAACATTTTTTATTACCCATGAAGTACTGCTTGAAACTGGATGGGGCATCCCAGTGTTGCCCTTCACAGGTGTGCAACCTCTGCCAAGGGCAGAGCGCTTCCCCCTTGGAAAGCATTCCCAGCCAAAAGAGGCAGCTGGAAATCATTCCTGTTCTCCTGCAGAGACATGTTAACTGTCAGACACTCCTATTTGCTGTGGGATTTTCCTTTTGTTGGTTTCACGAAGCTCTCAGTGCCACTAATTTGATTAATACGACTTAATTACAAGGATTTCCCAAGCCAATAAAGCACACAACATCTATTATACACATGCCTCGATCAAACAGGTTAGAGGCTTTCACAGGTGCCGGGCGTGTGCGCAGGGCGGTTTGTTTTCCTCGTCAGGCAGGACAAAGGCATCCTTTATCCCAGTAAGGACACTGGGAAGCAGACCTGCCGGCCAGGTTCGGGCACGGACACGCCAGCCGGCCCCTGGCAGCTGCCTGGGGTAAAAGCCCACCCGCAAGGGTGTTAGTGCAACCCAAATTCACGGCCCACCACCCTTCGCTGGTGAAACGTGTCGATTTGGGTTCTATTTCCCTGTGTTCTGATTTCTCTCCTATAAATTTCTTTCTAGCCAGAACTGCGGACACGCGTACCCTACGTTTCTCGCCGTGCTTTGGTGCGCTGGCCTTCTCTGCAGCCAAGGTAACACCCATTTATTTTTTTTTCCCTTCAACCTTGCACCACTTTCAGCAAGGGATGGCAAGCGCTTCAGAGGTTACGCTTCCAGGGACCAAATCCTCCTGCAGCGGAGGAACCTGTCCCACCCGGCCGTCCTGCCACTACGCATGCTGTTTAATTAGCAGCACACTCCTGGCAAGGTTTATGCCAACAGATGTAATAATAATACGGGCTGGGGACACTTCCCATACAGGCATTTTGGATGAGATCCCTCTGTTTTGGGAGGGTTTAGTACTTGGATGCTGGATGCCACATTATTCGCTCTCAGGACTGGAAATGGGCTCATTTGCTTGAATTGCCAGAGCTGTCAGCCTTACCCAGCACTGAGGGCAGCCCAGGAGTATCTACCTGCATTTCTAAATATGATCCCCTTCGATGCAATTTGGGTTTCCCTAAAGTTGAGTACTCTCCTGGGGTGCGTGGCTATTCTTTCTGGAAAAGAGGAGTTTCCTGGCCAGAATAATAGGGGCTTTTGCCTGCAGGTGTGGGGAAAGCTAGAATTAGGGGGAAAAGCCCCTTTTTATGTGCTCAGAAACGAGTATTGGACCCTAGTATAGTCCTCCACCTGCTCCTAGAGAAGTGCATCTATCGGCTACCTTTTATTTCTGGTGAAGACAGTGCCTGGGCTGGCACCCTCCTCCCCAAGCCCGACATGTCCCACACTGGATTTCCAACAGGGACGAGTGTTTGCTCTGCAGTGGGCAGGATTATACCCACAAAGTCTTCAGAAAAGCCGGAGTGAGGGCAAAGCGAGTGCAGTTTCCCATGCAAAGGTCTCTGTCCCGGTTCCAGCCCTTGTCCCATAACCCAAGGCTGCAGATTCCCATTTCCCAGGCAGCAGATGGGGACAGCACGTACAGCGAGACCCGGGCTGGCGTTTGTAACGCCTCGTTTTACCCTTTACCCAGCTCCTGCCGCCTTTGCCGGCCTGATGTACCTGTTTGTGAGGCAGAAGTACTTCGTGGGCTACCTCGGGGAAAGGACTCAGAGGTGAGGACTCGAAGACCCTCTCCACAAAACCCGCGATGCGGCGGGAGCGCAGCCGGGCGCTGCCGATTCCGCAGGCACCGCGTCTGGCTCGTGGTGCTGCCCGAGACGGGGGCTTGCACGGGGGGGAGCGGAGGAAAACCCTCTTTTTCTGGGTGCAGGAGAAGCTGTGGGAGACACGGGAGATGCGGCGGCACCGGGGTGAGGGGGGGTGCAGGAACAGAGCGGCTGCTCGCAGCCTCTGCAAAGGCAAACCTTGGCACGTCTGTGCCGCTATTTGGACAAGGCTGTGCTTTTAGATTAATAAAACTCGTTACGCACACGTGAAGGAAGGTTGTCCCACAGCCTGTGGTGGCTGAGAAGACATACGAGCCCCTCTGAAGAGCCACTTTTGTAAGCAGCAGCCTGCACTGAGCACCGGAGGCCAAATCCAGACCCAAATGGATACTGAAAATGGCATTTAAGAGCTCACGGCTGCCTTGTGGTACAAGACAGAGCAGAAATTTGCCCCCCTCCATCTCAGCCCCCGAGGTCTTTCAGCTTGTCTTAACAGCAGAGTCCAAAGTCTAAGGACTTCTCGCATGAGGTGACGTACATTAACGAATTGCTTTCCCCTCCTTCTGTCTCCTCAGCACTCCCGGTTACTTGTTTGGAAAGCGCATCATTTTGTTCCTGTTCCTCATGTCCGTGGCTGGAATACTCAACTACTATCTCATCTTCTTTTTCGGAAGTGACTTTGAAATGTACATAAAAACGATAACCAGCGCAATCTCTCCGTTGCTGCTCATACCCTAGCTCCCCGCAGCGCTGAGGGGGTCAGCGTGCTTAATATATCGATACCCAGAAGCAGCCATAATTCAGCTGTTTAAGACGTGAACCCGTAACCCTTTTAGATTGCTGTAAATCTCATGCTTGATGGTCTTTGTAGTTTGATTTAACCTTGCTTTTTCCTTCAGGAAAAAGATTTATTGTGAGCACTCAGCATGCCCAAGGAATGGTAACAACTTCTAGTTAATTCTATAGAGTTTTTTTCCCTAAACTGCAGCCTGCAAGCTGATTGCATGACTGGAAGGGGCATTGTACGCTTGCTTCATAACTGCGTTGTACTTAGCTTTTGTCCCAAAACCCAGCGTCATTCCCGACCAATAGCTCCTGCAGTTATCCTCAAGCCCAGGCATAGATTTTCGCCAGCATCCCGCACGCCCCTGCCCACGCAAAAGCACGGACCAGCCTCTCCACCTCCCCTTTCCCTCCCACTTGTTGATGACCGAGCTCCCGCTGCTGCAGAAGGGTGGCAAATTGGCCTCTGTCTGGTCTTCCTCGATAAATATTCATGCGCGTAACGCTCCCAACACTCATCTCATTTACACTTCAGCCTTTTTGTTCTCCCAGAGCCGCGGAAAGGGGTCTTGCGCAAATGAGGAGCCGGTGTATTGGCGGCGGGGTTGGTTTTGTTTTGCTTGGCTTTGTTTAATAAAACAGGCTAAAAGGATGAAATCTGTTTGCTCCCATTTTCTTTGCCCGGTGCATGATCCCAGTGCTGCACGGCTCGGCAGCTGGCCGGTGAGCGGAGCAAGGGGAGCAGCATTGGGTTTTTTGTGCAAGATGCTGATCGCCCCGGGCACGGCCTCACCAGGGCGCGAGTTTAACAACTCCCTCTCTACTAGCAAGTTCAATTTTCTGCCTCTGTCACCAACGATGTGCCCCTCCAAGCCCACACCAAGGAGCGAGGTTGATGAGAGAAGCGGATCGAGGTGGGCAAACAGGCCAGCGCAATCGTTTTAAACCTTGCTACCCTGTGAGTGCTTAAGCTCTTAAGGCTGTCTGATTACCGCACGCAGGATGGATAAAGCTGTATTTTATGACTCCTTTGGGAGGGACAGAGACTCCTTGCTATGTGAGAAGAGGGTTTGCAGAGCTGTTTGCAAACGCAGGCGCAGAGAGCCGACTGCCTTTGTACCACACCAAGGCTGGTGGGTTTTGTTGCTGCCCGGTGGGGCAGAGGCATTTGTGCGTGGCTACTCTCCTCTGCGCCCGGCCATTTGCCCTGCCAAAATAACATACATCTGGTTTTTTTCTTATTTTCTACAGGAATTTTAGATGGGAAAGATTAGTAATAAACATACTTATTGCATGATGATTATAATAAATGTTCTCACTGGTTAGAATAGGTAATTCAAAAAATATAATTTAACCTCCTAACCTATAGCTGCTGAGACACCTTATTCCTGGGTACAGCACTTAGGTTCCTTCCCTCCCCTCCTTCTCAAACAACCGTAACACACCCCAAACCCTGCTTCACCCAGGCTGGATGAGTTCCCCCGGTGCCTTTTTCTCCTCTATCGCAAGAAGCAGCTCACTTGACCTCCTTCTGATGTCTCACACCAGCATGGGAAGAGGCGCTCCACCAGCCAGCTAAAGGGCAGAGGATTTGAATGTCTATTTTGGGTCAGATAATCTACCCCAGCACTCTCAGGCCTCTCTGTTGACTCGATGATTGGTTTCTACACAGCTGTATTCAGATAAGATCAGGTCATCTTCTGAGGGAACTAAGGCCCACCTTTTGCTGTAATCATTTATTTTGCAAGAGTATCTCCCACTTACTTCCTCAAAGCTTTTCTGATAACAAAAGAGATGAAAATGTAGGCAAAATCTGGTTTCCATCTATCTATAAATGCAAATGGTGATAGTATCAGACAAACAGGTGATACGTAAATCGATCACTATGAAAATTCTCTGTGAATGTCATGCTGTGTTTTCCACGTTACAGGCAAGCCTTGTGGTTGCATTTGCCTTCCCACTCTTTCTATGAAAGGAAGGCAACGTCAGCGCTATTTGGGCTTTCCCCACTGTGTTAGACAGCTCTGGTTTTCAGTTTTGGCAGTAAAACCACCCCGATCTGGGTGGTACATTTGCCAGGACTTTGCACACAAGTGAGTCAGAAAGCCACAAACGTAGGGTCATTCCGGGGGTGTTGGACTAGATACCCTTTGAAGGTCCCTTCCAACCCAAACCCTTATGATTCTATAGATCCACATACAAAAGTCGTATGCTACTGTAAAAGATGTACGGGTGCATACTGGGATCACACACACGTGAACTCACTAGGACCTACTGAGCTGCATTGGACGTGGGGACGTGACCGGTTGCAGAAGTGACCGGTCCTCTTTGATGGCTCCCCTTCAAGGCTGGCTTGCAAGCTCCGGCGGCCAGCACCCACGTTTTGGTGCAGGGCTCGGCACGGCAGCGCCCGGCCTGGAGTCAGGGCTCCGTGCAAACAGCTTTCCCATCCCGCTGATTGCGCCCATGCTGCTAATTGTCCCGTTCGCCGCGTTGCCAGGCTGTGGGCTTTGCTCAACCGTCGGTGCCCCGGCTCCTTGCGATGGCGTGCCACCACCGTGCCACGCGTTCATTCATCGAAATCCCCGGTACACCGATAAACATAGTGTCTGTGTATGTATATGCATAGACACAGTGTGTTTACCTACTATATCTGTATGTGTGTGTATATATATATATCTAGTAGGTGCTGAGTCACGCGAATGCTAGAGGCTTTTCAGGGAAGGCAGGGATTGCTCAGGCAGCAGCCCTCTCGCAGCTTGCAGGCTGTGTACACCAGAGACTGCAGAGACTGCTGGAAGCCGGGCTATCGCAGAATGCTTTTTGATCTGCTGACAAAGGCCTGGAGTACGCACAATATTCCTGCCACAGGAACGGCATCTGCTTCTGCACAGCACTACAACCCTCTAGTGGAAACTCGGCCCTATCGGCACGCCGGTGCTTCTGGCCACGGGATGAGCCGTTCCTTTGAGGTTTGAAGCCTGACGGCAATGCAACGGCATCCGCGTTTCCGAACAGATGCGTTGCTGCTATGGAATGCTATTTTTTATTATTCTGGCACGTAGGAGCCTTGGTCCTGAAGCAGGACCCCCATCCTACCCATCACAAAGCAAGCAGCCCTGCTTAGCACGGTGTCTGAGCAAGCAGGTAACATCCAAGTGGGATAAGAAACCTGTGCACACCACCCACAAGGGTTTCCTGCAGTATTTCCCAGATTCCCAGTTTCCCAGAACTTGCAAAAATCAGCCTGTGCAGTATCAGCTCGGCCTGAGTCACGTCTACACCAAGTCAAATTTCCAAATGAGTCTCTGAGGATCAGGAGGGCAGTTCTGCTGGCGTGGAGGAAAGACTGGCTGTGGGCAGCTTCTTCAGCTCTCACCTGCTCTGAGATCACTTTCTTCTAGCAGAGCAACTGGTTTAATATTCACAGAAACCTTTCAAGTGCCCTGTTGGGGTGGGATGCTGCAAAACATTGAGCACGGGCCCAAGTCAGTGCTGTGCCTTTTGCAGGCTGCAGTGGGAGCAGAATTAGGCCATGCAGGGAATGCTTGGAAATAGTCCACCCTCGGTAAGTGAAAGGGCAGTACAGAATGAGAACAGTGGTAAAACCATTCCCTGGGTGATTTTAAAACGGTCTCACGTCCCAGCCGGAGTGAGCAGGGTGAGCCTTCTCGTGGAAAAATCCCCTTAGAGCTGCAGAGCCCAGCGTCCTTGCAGAGGACACGCTGACACCCGGGAAGGGAAAAGACCTTGGAGGCTGTGACGTCCCTTCGAGGCACCCGGGGGACAAGTACGAGCTTCACCGTCCCTTTGGGTAAGGAAGACTGCTGTCCCCGGGGCTGTCGGGGAGGGGGCAGGACACCCCAGCCGCGGCTCCTCTGAAGGAGGTTCAGTGCCTGGAGGGATTAGGATGGAGAAGCATCCTCTGCCCCACTAACTGGCTGCGGTAGAGAAAGAGCTGCTTTTAGCAGCGCTGCCACGAGTGCCAGGAACACACGTCTCGTGGGGAAGGACAGCTCGAGCTGGTGCCCGACGTCTGCCCCTCGGTGTACCTGTCCCGGCGGAGGGAGGCTGCTCCGTCCATCCCGCCTGCCAGAGCACCTCGCTGCTCCCAGCCAGCCCGCTGGGAAAGCTGGCGAAAGTGAGATTCCTGCCCCAAAGGACAAAGAGCCTCCACGGCCAGCTCTTGTTCCCTTTTAGAGAAGAAATAAATAACTTTTCCATTTCAGCTGCGAGGATCTTCACACTGCGAGATGATTTCATCGGACAGACGAGCTCCCGGGGCTTCGTGCCGGCTGCCTACCGAGCGGCTGGGATGCCGTCCACCATCCCGCTCATCCCCAGGGGAAGGGGACCAGACACGACGTGGGGCATGGAGAGCGAACGGGATGTGGTTTTCGCTTAAAAACAATAAAGGCGTGATGGCATCGCTGCGGAGTTGAACTCACGGTTACGGCAGTGCCATCTCTGCCAAGCGGGAACCGGCGGGGACTGCTTGCACGCCGTGACTTTTTGCAAGGCCACGGGATGCTTCAGGAGGTTTAGGAGAGGGGCTGCCACCTGCCACGCTGTTATTTGCCAGCACTCATAAGAGCACATGGTTGACTTATTGTTTTCCCAAGGGATCGCTACCACCGCCTTCATCCCCAAACAACGTTTTCCGTACTTTTGGCACTTCGGAGGGGGACACTGACCCAGCAAGAGCCCCCTCGGTGCTCTGGGATTAAGCAGAGCGGCACAATGTCTCCTGGCCAGCCACTTCACGCTTTCTGTTCGTGCTGCAGCAAAGGAATTTCTTTTCAAAAGGCCTTCAGCAGACGGGAGGGGATGGGGCATGTCCCTGCCCGCAGCCGTGGGGCCGTGGGACTGCCGGCTGCCGTGTGCCCGTGCTCTCCCACCTCCACGGGGACCGCGTCCCCTTGCTGGTGGACAGATTTACTTCCTTCTCTCAGACTAGACAGCTTCGGCCATAAACCGAAGCAGGCAGGCGTTTGTCAGAGTTTAAGTCGCAGCTCCATCCTCAGCTACGTTTAACAATACCACGGTTTCTTGCAGCGTATCTCGCTCCACGTGCCTTCAGCAGAGGCTGCGCTAAAGAGCAGAAAATAATAGTTTTCATGGCATAACCCCACTGCTCAGCCTAGCTCTGACCTCATTCCCCAAATCCCACGTGCCCCCTTTCCCTGCTCCCATCAGGCTTCCCAAGCATCCCCACTCCTTCGTCCCTCTCCACGTTTGTTGTCCCCTCCACATCCCTCCGTCCAGTCAATAAGCCTGTTGGTGGAGCTGCCTGGTGAGCCAGTGCAGGGAGCTGATCTGGCTGAAAACAACCTTTTTTTTTCACCTTTTATTAGCTTGTTTTTAACCCATCTGAGCTCCCTAATCACAGGCGGGGACCCCGACAGAAATACTTGCGGAGCTCACAGCGTTTCCCCTCTGCGGGGTGTAAATGTTGTGCTGATGTGTTAGTTTTGAGGCGCTTCTACGCGTGTGAGGTTTCCTTCCCCTAATTCACAGAGTCACCCAGAAGCCAACGTCCCCCTTCTCTCACCTCATACCGTCCGCAGGATCGACACGGCATCCCACGCAGCGCAAATGGGACCGTACCTGCATTCTGCCAACCTTGCAACCTCTGCTGCAGATCTCTGACAGCACAGACCCTACTCACGACATACTAGTGATGCAGCTTACAAATGGAAAATAGGAGCAGGAAACTCTGTGCAGGCATTTTGTGGGGACCAAAAACCCTGCCAGTCATTGCTTGTCCCACCCACAGTTGGTTTAAAGGCTCCTGGGTTGCTGTATTTCAGAAAAGTACTTTCATTTCATGAACAGGGGCTTAAGTTTGTGATTTTTTTTTTTTTTTTTTGATCGAAGTAGGAGGATGTAACCCTTCTGACAGGGCTTCACTGGCGCCATCGCGGTCTCGGCTCAAATTTAAAGAGGTTGCTAATAAAACAGCAGCTCCAGCTCCCTGGCAAAAGTCAGCTGAACTTTTCCTGTTCACACGCAAGGCACACTGCCTTGGAAACAGTCTTTTACGAAAAGGGAGAAATGAAAAGCAGAAAGGTAGATAAACAGTGATACACCCCTACCCTTCCACAGCCCAGTCTCCCCAGTGAGGTGCCAGCAAGTCCCCATCCCACCGGAGCTTCCCTGCGGGACTGCACACACCTCCCCGAGCCCGGCATTTCTCCAATGCTGCGAGCCCGGAGCTCAAGCCTTACCTCGTTTACACCTCAGTGGTACCTAGCTCCAATATTTCGCTGTAAAACATCTTTGCAAGAGGCTGCCCTGGCCTCCGAGGTGTTGAGAGCCCTCCATCACCTCTCGCTCCGTGGTGGGCTGGATCACCCCTCGCCTCCCTTCCCTCTGCACCCCCAGATCCCCTGTGACATATTCTGGTCCCCCCCCCCAGTGCCATGTGTTTTTTTTTAATGCCAGCCGGCAATGGGCTCGACACCCTCATTTAAAATCCTAATTGACCCCACCAGGGTTCCCGGCACCGCTGACAGCCGATGCGACGCGCGGGGCTGCGCCGGGTTCAGCTTTCGCACCGCCGGGTGGGTGCGAGGGGATCCGCTCGGGTCTCCCACCCCGCAAATAACGGCGAGCGAGAGTCGAGGCGGGAGGTTGCACATCCCATGGCAAGGCTGGGGTTTCACCCAGCGCTGAGCACCTTTGGTAGCCTGCAGGCACTGGAAGGAGACGGTTCCTGACTCCCTGTGCTTTTCCCAAGCCTTGCTTTCCCAGTCCGGGTCCTGGTGGCTCATCCCCACCTTTGCTTCGGTTACAGCACCCAGCAGATCTTTCCCTGAGCCACTTCACCCTCTCAAATGGCAGAAAATTACCCATTTTCTGTGTGTTACAGCTGTCTGCAGAAAGAGCCTGGGAGGCCAGAGCTGCTGCAAGATTAATTGCAGGGTGGGAAGCGAAGGGTGCAGCCTCTGCCTGCGGCTCCGAGTTGTGTCCGGCTCGGTGGAGCTAAGGTTGCGCTTGGATGATGCCCGGGTGGTTACGGCGTTGGACTTGAGATCAGTGGCGTCACCCTGCGCCGGTTGAAAAGCTGCTTTTAAATGCAGCCAGAAATCGTAGGAGGCTTGGGGAGTATTGCTGTGTTTGCTCTGTGCTTACGCCCGTTCACAGGGATCTGCTCTCAGCCACCGTCAGAGGCAGGATCACGTCGGCAAGAATCTTTGGTTCGACTCAGTACTGCTGATCTTACGTTTTGATGAATTTCTGCTCCCAGCTAATTTTGCAAAGCGCACCATGGCTCTCCACCAAGGCAAGGGGAACAGAGCGGTGATGCATGCTGCAAATCAATTAAGAGACACCCTGCCAAATCTGTTCCTTTGTCAAACGACTCAGCAAATGACTACGGGATGGTACAAGTGGGTTTTATTAGTAGAGCATGAAAAATTCAGCACTGTAAAGGAAAGATTAGTCCACCAACCCTCAAGACTGTACCTGGGCCGGGCTTCTTCTCGCCCTCCACCACACAAACCTCAAGCCTGGATGGCACCAACCTGCTCTAGGGCTTGCAGCGGAGAAGTAGCCTCCTCCTCCACGTTTCCCAGGGGAAGAGACCTCTCTGCTGGCCCTGGGCACGGCGTGCTCCTTGTTCAGGAGCTCTGCACAGCCACAATCCCCAGGGCAGTAACAGCCTTGAGTTGGGTACAAAAGTCTCCTCGCACCCTTTTCCTGGACCTAGACCCCACGAGACGTGGTGCTGCCCCTCCGAATCTTTGTTATCGATGAGAAATTTAGCAATGCAGCCAGCGGCAGCGGCTCTGCTCTGCGTCTGTTGTGTTGCACGGGGGCTGGAGTGAGTAGAAAACCAAGTGGTGCCTGAACTGCCACTTTTAGGACGGGTGGCACGTGCCAACCCACGCTGCTGGACCCGCTGCAGCTTGCAGAAGACACTCAGCAAGGCTGGAGGCTGGAGCCCTCATTTAGGGAAAAACTGGCATCCTGGGACCCATGTGCTACCTTCACCCAGGGTTTTTTCGTACAAGCACGGCAGGAGCAGCCCTGGAGGGAGCTATGCAGAAGGGATGAAAGACAGGGTGCACCCACCCTGCAGGGCCACCAAAAGCGCCTGAAGCCTGCACCGGTGCACCCACTGCGTCCCGTGCTTGGTCCCCTTCAGCAAAAATGCCACCGAAGGCAGGCTCAGGGCAGACCTAGATCAGACGTATGCCTCCAGAAAAGCCAGCACAAATACAGTGCCAGCAGCTGTGAAAGCGTGGCTCAGGGCAACATTTGGCAGCATCCTTAATGCTTCCCTCCCTCCCTTCTGGGCTGAGAAAACACAGAGGGTGATGCAGCAATCTTGCCTTCAGCACAGCCTGTGTTGCAGCTCTTTGTTTTACAGTGGCGGTGTAGCAAGCCTAGGAAGGCGACGCGTCCCAGGAAGCATCTATACGTGGACAGCTTCTGCAACCTAGTTCAAACCAGTCTGCGATGGGTCTTGGCAAGCGTCAGCTGGACAGGGTTTCGTGAAAGTCTCATTCCCAACATGGCAGTGTTCTTTACTGTTGCTGTCTGGGGTTTTCTAACCCAGATGGCAAATGCTAATTGGCTTTTTCCTATGCTTGACTACAGTAATATGTTTTACACTAACAAGGGATCTAAAGTTCATTATGGGTCCAGTTTCTTGGTCTTTCATTACAAACCACAGTAGAAATTTGTGGGAGGTATGTTTAAGATATCCCTACCATAAGTGTACAATTGTGGTATAGCCCTGTGGAAGCTATACAAGGGTACATAACTCATTCTTTATACTCACCATCTATGTGGGTAAAGCTAAAATTGTGGCATATATCCAAAGTTCTTGCACTGGTACCCTGCTCGTTATACCAGGAGACCCTACCGATTACATTATGGAGTTTATTACTTTACCATCGGCGAATGTCTAGTGACATTGAGATTTTGGGTACAGGAGCCTTCCAGGATTAAGTGTGCCTTGGATGGGGGGTGCAGAGAGCACGGAAACAGTGCCAGCGCCAGCTTCTAGCAAAGGACCGCTCAGTGCGGTGGCTGGGATGGAAGCAGAGCCGTGTCCCCTGCTCCTGAGGACCTGCCACCGTCCTGCGTCTCAAACACTGTAGCCTCGGGGCCGCAATAGGATCAGCTGAGCCTGGCTAACTCGCACGCTCCTCTTCTGCCTCAGCACATATTATATCACTTAGGGAGATGCTCTTCCAACAGGTCTCAGGATTTAGTGCAGTTCATATTTGATCAGGCAGATCCCCAAGGAACCATTTGAATAGCAGAGGATATGAGTACAGAATATGAAGGGACCACCTGGGTCATTAAACCCAGTCCCCTGTTGTCCCTGGCAACCATATAATAGATATTTAATCCAGAAAGGCCCAACTACCTCCATTCCTCCTCCCCTGTGTGGCCGGAGCCTGTAACACGATATTAAAGCCGTCACTGAAAGCACATTTCTTGCTGCAAAAAGGCAGAGCTCCCAGAAAATGGAAAAAGTCTCTGGTGTCTTTGGCCATAATATATCAGTAGGAATAACACAGTTCCCAGCAATAGCATTTCACACAGAGCCAGACTTGGCATTTCCCCAAACACTTTCTCAGCCATTTTAGAGATTTATACCTAATAATTGCATAGCTGGATAAATAATTAGACTCTGAGGTTTTGTCTTAGCTTTTTTCTTATAAATAAATCCCTTATTCACAAGCTATATTAAAACACCTGTCAGTAGTGTAATGTGCATTTCATATTAGTGACTTGCTTATTTCCTGCCCGGGTACATTGATTTTATTTCCATTATCTGTACTCTTTTATTTATGCAATTATCAGACCTGTCTTTCATCAGAAATACATCTAATCTATGTGTATAGGTGTATAGCACCGTATTGGAGGTGACTCACATACACAAACACACATGCACAAAGGGTTACAGAGGATTGGGTCAGTACAAGGCAGAAACCCACCACAAAATGATGGAGCCGTCCTAAATCGCACCCGATTGCTCTGAGTGAACGCTGAGATACGGCAGAGCTCTGGCAGACCACGGTGTCCCACTGAAGGAGCACTCTGAAGGAAGAGCAGTGACTCCCAACCACAAACTCGAACGCTGCAGAGGAACTGTTGGTTAATGTCAAGAAATACCTTCGGAAGATTTTTCTAGGAAGGGGAGGATTAAGAAGGCGGATAGAGCTATTGCAGCACTGAGCTCTCACGGGACCTGGTGTTAGCAGGTATGGATTAAGCAGCTAAGAAAATGAGGGATAAAGAAAACAGGAAGAACAGCATTAGCAATATATTCACCTTTCGGAAACGTACACCGCCCCCATTTCGTTCTTGGCGTGCCCAAAAGTTACACGACTACTTAGAGACAAGGAGAGGAATATAGATATCGGGTTAGATTTATAAAAGGACAGGCACCCTCAGCTCTGGGAAGAGATGAGCACATCGCCCTTCATCAGCTGGAGGCAGATTTATGGGAGGGAGGACGAGGGATGCTAACGGGGCTGTTGCTCTCTCCCACCCCGTTACCGCTGCCCGGTGTGGCACGTGTTGTGCATTTGTCAAGCCGGGCTCTGCTGCCCCGCATCACTACCGCAGCACTCTTCTCCCGAGTTAGATGAAATCTCTCTTCCAATTTAGGGACCGCCGTTTGCAGCCCACAGGAATTAGCATCTCCTTGGGGGATGCGCTGGGGAGGAGCAAGGAAGGCGAAAGCTGTCCAGGAGCAGCCTGACTCTTACGTAAACAGAAAGGTAAACTCAGAAGACCCAGAAGATCTAAAAGCCTGCGTTTTCTCTGCGCTTGATTCTTTTCCCATTTTATTACAGCTGGGTGCAGTTGTGAGCTAAAGCTGATGGAGCTGCAGCGAGTGGGGCAGGGAAGACCGGTGACCATTGCTGAATTCCACGGCAAAGGTGGGGTATAGCCAGCATGGACCTGAGCCCACCTGACCTCCTGAGTGAGAACTGGGCTCACTTTTGTGTCAATCAACTGGATTTCATGGTTGCATTGGGACAAAAGAGCAAGTAAAGGCACTGGCTTCGGGCCCATCATCTTGTGCCTCAGCCCCGACCCCGGGCAAGGGTGACAGATTATGTGCAAGAGATGTTTCTTAGTGACACTAATTTCTTTTTGTCCACCTGAAGACCTTTGGCGCAGCACCAGAAAGTACCAGTAGTAAAGCAGGTGGGTAAACATTGCTTTTGCTATTCTAAGGATGGGCATATTTTGCATCACACAATTGCAAAACCCAAACTCTAATGGGTTGAGTCAGACAAAAACAATCTGTAGGAACTCATTACTATTTCCTCATAACCACATTTTTCTTTTCAACGTCGGGTCCGAGCCTTGCGGCAAGGGCCGTAGGAACATTTCCACAAATGCAGAGGATGCGATTCTGCTGGGATTCCACCCAAAGCGGAGGGGTTGTGGAGCCAGTGAGCCGGCCTTGGCCGCACGCCTCCTCTTTCCCAGCGCCCCAACCACACGCTGTGCTTTATCTCCAGACCTTGGGACACCTCCTCCTCCTCCTCCTCCTCCTCCTCCTCCTCCTCCGCGTGGGCTCGCACAGGCACATTTGCCAGGGTCCGGGCCAGCCGCTGCCTGCACGTGTTTCGCTCATGCCCCGTGTAAGGGTTGGTCTGAGCAGAGTCCCCAAGGACTCTGCAAAATTTAATGTTTTGATCTTGTTGGCTGGCAGGAGGTTCGCTTGCCCCTGGCTTTCGTGGAGGGGAGCAGCCGGTCCACGGCAGGGCTGTCGAGTGGTGACGGTAGGTGGCCGGCTGCTGGCAGGGGGCCAGGAGTTTCAGGAAAGACATTAGTCGTGCTATTTACCAGAAAAGTCTTTGGTAACCACCAAGTGCTCTCCTGGCCCTAGGAGGGTTTGGTTTTTGTTTGTTTGGGTTTGGTTTTTTTTTTTCATTTCTTTGGCCTGTTGAGTTTTATTTTCGCTATTACCTTGTGAAACGCCCCAGAGAACCTCTGCCCTTAGCAGCCGAACCTGTCCTCTGCCTGACAAAGCGGCCGTCCATCCCCGCTGCCCCGCGGCCGCAGCACGGCCGCTGCCCAGCCCTCATGATCCCGCCTGGGCAGCATCCCTCAAAGGACACCCACCAAGTGTCACTGCAGCCAGCATCCCTCGAAGGGCACCCAGGCACTGCAGCCCCTGCCCTGCGCTCATCTGTCCTCTTAGAAGGGCAGCGGCATCGTAAAAAAAGTCACTATTCTTTACGCCATGGGGTGCCTTTGTGGGTCGCTTCGCTCTGTACATAGAAGGGGATGAGGGGGATCAGCTCACCTATGTTTGTCATAAATTTTCACGTAATTAGAAGGAATTTCTGCCTAGGGTCCATGCTGGTTGGTGGAGACCTGTGCGGTAAGATGTGGTCAGGGCAGCACGGTGAGAACAGCCAAGCTCTTCTCCGACGAGGTGACCTGTGGGACTGAGAGACCGGAGCACACTTCATAGAGGGCTGCTGCGTCTGGAATTGGGGAATTGCGCTGCGTAACCCACAGGGAAGACATTCCCACTGAGGTAAGCTATGTCCTCTCCAGGATGCGATGGAGTTAGAGGAAGGGCACAGAGGGACAACTAAAACGATCAAGGTAATGAAACAACTTCTAAGGAGAGACCAAAAAGGCTTTGGAGAGGAGGAGGCTGGAACCGTGAAGGCGGTGGATGAGGTGAATGCAGAATGGTTATTCACCATATCCCAGACACTAGAACTAGGGGGAGCGTGATCAAACTAGTAGTAGATTAGTTTAAGATAGATAAAAGTGCTTCTTCACATAACGGGTAGTGAGCCCTCCTCACAGCCCTACCTGGGCTTCGTCTTGGAAAGAGCTGGATGGACCACATGCCAAACTGAATGAAGGAATGAACCAGAAACTGAGCCATGGGTCAGTCAAGGACGATCAGGGTCCAATATCTCCTCTTTTATTTATCACTGTCATCATAAGCATTGTGTACATGTCTCTAGCCCATTTTCATCAACAGTTTTGAGATAAGCCTTGTAGGAACTCATTTATTTGGCTTATTACAAGAACACATCCTCAGCCTGTAATTCTTGCACAAAAAGCAAAATAAGAATTAAGAGCTGTGATTTACAAGAATGAGTAAGGCGGTGTTTAACCTAGCCAGCTAATTCTCCTTTAAATCTCTGCTGAAAGCCACAGGCATGCTTCCAGCATGTGTCTGTCTTCAGTATTTCCTAAAATTTGAACAAGAGTTCAGCTGGAGTTCTGAATTACTGGGGGAAATTGGCTCTTCTCCATCTGATTTCCACCAGTTCTGCAAAGATCACACAAAAATTGAAATTAACTTCCTACAATTTCAAAATATCCTGCAGTCATTGGAAGTTAGTAGGAAACACTCATGCAATAACCTACCAGCAAGGTGACACTGCAGAAGAAAGTTGACTGACAATGTGACTGGAGTAGTGTGAGGAGCAACAACTGCTAGATCATCTAAGAGGAAGAATTCCTCATCCATCCAAGTCAGTGGGAAGAATTCCTCATCCACCCAAGTCAGTGGGAGCCACAAGGAGAGGTTTGGGGACTTCACTTTCCATTCAATCCACATGGAAAGAAATCTGGAAACTGCCAATCCCCCCCAATCTCTAGGTCAAACCCAAACTTTGGCAACCCAATAGGAGACATGGGTTTTTAGCTAGAAATTTTGGTGCTTCTGCCCATGCATTTCCAATGAAAGGGCCCGGAAACATCCCAAAGTATGTATTATGCCTTTTCAATATTCTCCGTAGCTATTTCTGAACCTTCTAAGAAATTTTGTTGTGGGTGAGCTACCAGGCAGGTTGCATTTAGCTGCAAGTGGAGCCTGGCAGAGTGCGCGGAGGAGAAGGCAAGCATGGAGAGAGCCCAGTGGACACAACAAGGTATTGCCGTACAGCTGGGGATGTTTAATGCCAGTTTTAACACTTAATACACAGATCATTTGGGACACAGGAGACTGCAGGTTCAATTTTACTTACTGTGGAAGCCCATCACTCTGGAAATGTTTGGTGCACGTAGATTTGTTTAGCAGACCTGTGGAGAAATCTGAAGGGTGAACATCTATGATCCCTCAGGGCAGCTCAATCTATAGGATTTACTTTTAAGAGTTAGTGTTAGAGTTAGCATGTTTTTTAGAGTTAGCATGACTCTCAGCCAGAGAAGAGGACAGTGCTTCAGGCAGTGAATGTGAATTCTGAGCTTCTCTGGGCTTGGGAGGAAGAGAGGCAGAAATCTGGATAGTTACAGTCTTTGGAGAGATCTATGGAACAGCCACTTTATAGGCTGGTCCCAAACTTTTACAAATTTGGGTTGTGGCTGCAGATTTCTGTTCCACTGAAAGCCCTGATGACACAGGCAGGAATTTCTCCCAGCAGCAGGGCAGCTTTCGGCAGCTCCTGTGGGTGCCCTCCTCCCTCAGCTGTGCTGTGTTTGTGGGAGAATGTACAGATGGGTCCTGGAAACCTATGCAGTTTTTGAATAATCTTGGGAAAAAAAGAGGGGAGGGGTTATTCGTAGTCGGTATCAGTTTGCTTGTTTGGTCTGTGGTGCTGTCCCAGAAATGGTAGTTAATAAAAGTTCAGCTGTGGAGTGGCCATGAGCAATTAGCAGCACAAGCTGCTAAAGCTGGCACTGCTGCAGAGAGAAGTGTTTGTAGACCCACAGCTTGAAAAGTTAAAACTTTGGCCAGTCCTTCAGCAAAGGACTTAAACTGATATACAAGGCAGCAAGTACTTAATACAATAATGCAGACGAGTCATTTTGTCCCCCCCTTCCTATTTGTAAAACATGATCACATCACACTTGTCATTAAAAATAAAATATCCTTTCTCAGTAGACCTACACCTTAGATGGCATCATCAGTTCAAGGATTCTTCCAGCTCCCCATGAGATTTCAACCAACAGATGGCAGCAACCCTATTCCTAATGGCACTACCGCTACGATTTATGTTCTCCACAAGACACATGGTTGCAGGTTCCCTGGGACACTTCGGACCTCACTGATGAGCCGATGGTCAGAAAGGCACCAGAAATGTCCCTGTAACAGAGCAATTGGCTGTGAAACACAGAGCCTCCACTGGCTGCGCTCTCCATGGAGTTCTTGGGGGCAGGATGGCTTAAATGAGGCTGGAGATGCCCCAGAAAGCAGGGCTGAGTCCTACCAGAGACATCCAACGCCGCAGCCCCACCAGCCACGTGGAAGCTGGCATCAGCGTTTTTTCATACGTGAACTCGGCGTGTTTTACGTAACTCATTGATTTACTCGCTGCTTCCACGCTGCTTGCGAAAAGCGCGCGTAGGTGGTCCTTTCGGTCAACCGCTGCAGGCACTTCTCGCTTCTCCTGGCTCTTCGCCACTTGTCCTGTAAAGGCATTTGGCCGTTCACAGCCAGCCACAGGCTTTTCCCTCTGACAAACCGCTTGAAAGTAAATCTCCTCACATAAAAGTTTTCTTGCTCAGCCAGCACTTACGTTTTACATCCGCTCTTTATTTTAAATGTATGGTTAAGTTGGCCATGCGCGTCAACGGTATAAAATTCATTTTTGTGTGGACATCCAGCAGACTCCCCACATATCTTGCACGCGTTGTGCAGTATGTGAAATGTATAGCCCCGGGGCTAGGCAGCGCTCGCCAAAAAGTTTCCTTGGCTTACGGCACCGTGTTGGAGAAGGGATTTGGTGGATTTGAGAAGCAGGAGGGAGTGGGGTGCTGCAGGGCTGGCCCTGCCTTGCTGAATTCGCTTTCTTCTTCCCAACACCAGCGTGATGGTCATCTGCCCCTCCTGGGCACTGGTCATTGCTTAGCGGGTGCTGGAGATGTCGTGGTGCAAGGGGACGCATGGGGATGAATAGGAAAAATGTAGCGATGCATCCTTTCTGGGTGTTGCATTTCTTTGCCAAATTTCAGCTGCCTCTACTTTCTGCTGTGAGACGGCTCAGGGAAAGGTTCAAATAAACTCGTGTGGTGGGGGAGGTGTGTGCTTTCCATTCTCAGGCACGAATAACCCAATTTTACTCAAATTTTCCAAACTCCTTCTTTCTGGAGAACTTCAGCATTAAAGATGGAAGATCTGGAAAAATGCATTAAGTGACTGAAAGCAAAGCAGAATGGATATAAGTAATTTCTTAATATAACACCCTTACTTAAATAGTTGTTACTCTAACAAAACAGCAAAAAAAAAAAAAGGAATTTCTTCAGGCAACAGGAGGTCCTGACAAAACCCAAACACAAAAAAAGAAGCACACAAGAGGTGGAAGCAGCGGCAGGTCACCCATGTGGAATACAGAGACACTGTTGGAGTGTGCGGGGAGGGGGTTAGGAAAGCCAAAGCTCACCTGGAGTTGAATCTGGCGAGGGATGTGAAGGACAACAAGAACGGCTTCTACAGATATACCAGCAGCAAAAGGGAAACTGGGGCTGCTGCTGAAGGGGACAGGGGATCTTCTTATTGGTGCCCAATGGAAGGTCAGGAGCACAAATGGAAATATAGGAAATTCCATTTAAATATAAGAAATATATTTTTTTACTCTACAAATGTTTGAATAGTGGAACAGGTTGCTCAGAGAGGTTGTGGAGTCTCCATCCCTGGAGATATTTGAAACCCAGCTGGACACAATCCTGGGCAATCAGCTTTAGGTGGCCTTGCTTGAGCAGGGGTTTGGACTAGATAATCTCCAGGTGCCTTCCAACCGTTCTGTGATTGTTGTATTCTTTATATAACCTTGTTTTCAATATAAGTCAAATGCATGTTTTTCCTGAAGTGAGAGCTGAGGCCAAGAAATGACACGGAAAGATGAATCAGTGGAATCTTATCATTTTAGAAAATGTTTTTAATGATTTGACTGTTCCTTGAAGTAATTGTGTGATTAAGCCTTGTTGGTAACTTTATCCCTCGGAAAGTGAAAGCCTGCTGAATTCCAATCCACATAAAAATTAGCCCTGCCAATACCCCAGACACCAGACCAATAACCTTCCTCCTCCATCACCATTTGGGCTCAACAAAATACATTAGGCATCTTAATTAGCCATATGCAGTCATCTTGGAAGGCACATAGAAAATGACCTAATCTACAATTAGCTCACCAAGTCTGGATTCTGTGGGGAATTTCTTACGCTCTTGATTATGCAGCATCCATCAGCGTACCTCTGCAAAACACCTCCGAGGCTGACAAGAATATCCAAGCACACACACGACTGCACCGTCCTTGTCCCTCCGGTCTTACCGCCGGTCTGCGTTCCGTCCCCGCGGTGCTCCCGCGGCGGCAGATCTCTGGATATCCCAGGCACAATGGGGCCCTCTTGACTCCGCTGTGCATAAATACATCAAATCGCTGCTCTCCACCTGATTTATGCAATCCCCAGGGGACCGTTAGCGGTGCCTGCTTCAGAAGAAGATGGATAAGAGAAAGCTTACCTTATCAGCCCTCACCAAGGGTCAGGTACAGCTGCGCTCCCTGCACCGAGAGGAGGGCAACGCTCAATATCCATCGCAGAGCCTCTCTACGCGTGGAAGGAGGCAAATAGGGGCGTGCATGGCTGTGATGTTCGCAGAGGGAAAGGAGGTGAGAGCAGGGGTCGCAGTCACAGTACTCAAAGAGAAATGGGCGCTCATCTGCAGCCCTAGAAGATGTGTCGTTTGGTTTTGCTCAAAAGAGCAAAACCAAAGCAAAAATACATTGAAATAAACATTCCAGCTTCTACAGGTTCACCGAAAAACAGCCCAGCTGTAATAACAACAAATCATACACAGTGCATAGCTCATTTTTCCTACTGTAGGTTAACCAGAGAAGGTCACAGCAATCATGTTTAATAAAAGAAGGTTTCCCTTATTTTCTGGCACTGGCTCTGAGCAATTGGCCTGTAAGAGCTGCCTTCAAAATCACTCCCCGGTTATTCTGTCTCTTTTCTGCTCAACATTCCTTGAGGCACTTGCAGCCAAGTAGATTATTTCTCTTTCCTAAAAAAAATGAAACGGTTATATTAATTTAGCTCAGATTCCAACCAACACACATTATAAGTCTCTTCAGACTGTATATTAGCATGGGAATTTTGAATACACAGTAATTGAAATATATTATATTCAAGTAAAGTCTCAAGAGGGCGGCTTCAAATGCTGGCTTAATTTTACCACTTTTTTTTAAAGTCGGTGCATGGTATGAAAATAAGTCACTGGGGGAGACTCTGCCTACACCGATGAACCAGTTCACTCTTTTCTCCTAATGGCACCTCGTATTTTTTCTTTGACAGCTACCCCCAAGCATTTGGGTTGATTATCAGCAGATCTCTAAGACTCTGTAATCCTGGCTGGAAGTGGCCTGCAGGGTGCAGGCACTCCGTATTTTATGCCTTGCCCATCACCTAGCACACAACCGCTTCTTGGTACTTGTTGAGCTACGCTACCTACGGCTACATCCATCCTACCCAAAAGCAACCACGTTGACCCTACCGTTGGGGTCTTCTTCACCAGGACTGCTGCTCTACCAGGGCTAGCAAGTGCCACCAGCACTGCGGAGCCTCGTTAATGCCCACGGAGAATGATTCACGCCGGCACAGCTGTCACTGCCGCCTACCCAAGGAACGGAGAGCCGTGGTAATGGAAAACGAGCCTGCGGCTTGTCCTAAAAGCGGTGCTCACGGAGAGTGGGCGGTCGTGCCTGTGACGTGCCACCACCACGGGCTCCTCGGGACGCTGGCCACGCGTGAGCCTCCGCTGTGAGCCACACTACCCTCGGGGTGGTCTGGTGGTGGCCAGGTTGAGATGCTGGACACAGAGATGGGATCTGGAAAAGGAAGGGAACTGGGCAGGCGTTTCCCAAGCCAGTGCTGTCCTGCTCACAGATGCCCTGCTGGGAAACAGCCGGCTCAGG
This sequence comes from Buteo buteo, assembly GCF_964188355.1. Taxonomy (NCBI): domain Eukaryota; kingdom Metazoa; phylum Chordata; class Aves; order Accipitriformes; family Accipitridae; genus Buteo; species Buteo buteo. Next base: position 4,082,500 of record NC_134188.1, on the reverse strand, counting down.
CTCCCCAGAAGCTGAAGGGCAGAAACTTAGAGCCTTACACCTTCCTTTTACCCCAGACCCACCTACCAGCTCAGGTCCCACAAACAGCCGGGGGTCTCCTAACCGTCAGTGCCCTGGCACTTCTCCAGCCTAAAGCAACCCACGGACCAGGGGGGACTTCTTCTTCCCCTTCCTCGGCCCCATTTGCCTGTCTAGTAATAGAAAAAAACCCCAAACTGTTAGCCTGTCTTTCAAGTTATCTGGGTGCAGCTGAGCTGGGTGCTCCCTTGGAGCCCCTGAGGGCACGGTGTGAGAAGCAGAAGACAACCCCTGATGTGTCCGTGCCTGCGTTTCCCCATCCTAAGGCTGTCTAGATCCCATGGACACCCTTCTTGCTTGGAAGGTTTTAGTGGGAACCCCGATCCAGCAGCCTCAGTCCACAGAAATCAGCTTTCCTTGACTACTGATCTGCATTTCTCACCCCTGCTGCCTCTACCCCAGCAGCTAAAGTTGCCACCCCAACCTGCCCACGTGTGGACCTTGCTGCTTCTGGCCCCAAGCCAGTTCCTCTCCTGCCTGTGCTCTGATCACTCACCCCTGCTCGAACACCAACCTCCTGCTCCAGCTCCTGTGGTTCATGCTCTCTAGCTTGCAAATGAACGACATCTGCACCAGGAATTCTAATAGAAATTAGCCAGCAGAAGAGATCGAAGGATGCTTCAAACTCTTCAGGCCCTAAGGAATTTTGCAGAAACAAAATATTTCCGGTATGAATCAGATGCTTGTACATTGTTCTTATCCCTAGCAGCAGGTTCAGCAGCCAAGATTGATCACCAAGCTGAGCCCTTGTATTGGTAAACCCCAGCCAGAGGTGGGAAATTGGGAAAAGGCATGGCTACAGCACAAGGAAAGTGCTGGGGATCGTAGTACCCTATGGGCAGGAAGGCAGGGTAGGGAAAAGCCAGCAGGAGAAACGCTCCCCTTACTAAAGTTGGTTAGAAACAGCTCCCAGACACCATTAAGATGTTTTCAAGAACACATGTGGAGAGGGCACACCACCGCCTCAGAACAGACCCTCGCTTTGTAGGGTCGTTTCTGACTGCCCCGAGATGGGGATCCATGCAAACAAGTCAAGAGATGCCACTGCGACGCCTTCAATCTCAACTGAAGAGCGGCAGCGTGACAACAAAGTCATTTTATGTATGTGTCCCTCCAAAATCCCAGCACCCTCTGCAAGATGCTAAGCAAAGTGATAGACCCCAAACTGCTTAAGGTTTCTGAGCAAGAACTTGAATATTCACACAGGCAATAACACTGGGGTTTAGAAAGGAAGAGGATATTACAGCTAATTAATTTTTGATGCTACAAAGCACTGTTATTCTACTCCAAGCCACAGTTGAAATCACTGTCTCCTACTAAGTTCTTTAGTGGTAGTCTAAAGGAAAAATACTAACAATGCTCAGGTATATAAGTTCCAAGATGTGGTAGTCAACAGATTATTTTTCTACCAGACAGAGGGTTTGGAAAGTAGGAGGGACCTTTCAGGACAGCTGGGCGGAGAAAATAACTCTGAATCAATTAATCTGAATTTTGAGGGATGTATGATCACAAGCAGGTTTATGGAATAAAAGTTTCCCTCATTCCAAAAGGATAAGTTTTGATAAAATGAGGAGAGTTACCTAGTGTGTTTAAGAACTAAAGGGATTGACTGTGAAAAAGGCCAAGAGTATCTTTACTGTAAAGATATAAAAACTATATACATTAACTATGCTAAGCTTGTGTTTTAACTAAAAGGCGAAGGCCTCCATTGTCAACTGGATGAACAATTATGCTTTAAAAAAATATCAGGAACAAGGAAAGAGCCTACTGAGAGTGAAAGGAAGATGTGAGAAACAAAGCAGGCCATTTCTTGTTGGTTAAGAGGTACTGGGAAAAAGTAAGCATTGCCAAATATCAAGCTGACTTAGAAACTGAACAACAAAATAAGAAAAACACAGCAAAATGCTCTTAGAGCAGAGGGGGCTGCTTGCAGTCAGTACAGGGTAAAGGTTAGAGGTTACCCAGGTACAGTCCCCAAAACTAACACCCGTTTATAGGCCTGTGCTGAGAAATTATCTGGAATCCAGTGTACAATTCCCGTAGATCAACTTCAGGGAATGCCTGAAGTGGATCAAGTACAGAGTGTAAACAGGGAAGAGAGAGAAGAGCTCTTCCAAATGGGAAACTGGCTGCGGATGAGTCCCGGCTGGAAATCAGAGGACAGCTTCTAGCTCATAGAGGAGAGGAGTTCTGTAATAGTTTTTCAGGAAAGGTAGTAAGAACAAGTAGATTAAGTCATTTCAAGTCTGGCTCCTACAAATCTTTTCAAAGTACTCCTGAAGGTGACAGCGCTATAGACAGAATATATCTCCTGCCTGAAAGGGCAGAGCACTGGCTGCAAGAGACCAAATGTTATCATCAATGCAAATAAACTTATACAAACAAATTGTAAGAAGGTTCAGCTCCAATAAAAGAAACATTATATTTCTCTCTTAAACTGTTTCACTACATGGCAAATGGAACTATTGTGTTGATAAATTTTTTACTCAAGTATTTCAACCCAGCAGGTAGAACAGAAAAAAATCTTGGACTCATGAAAGAGATGTGAGTGGTATCACTCACTGTGCCCAGTAGAACCTGTTTACTGACTAGCATAAAGATGACCTCTTGAAACTACAGAAAGCATTGCTTTTGTCTGATGAATTTCATAGCATGTCTTAACTGCAGTGATTTTTTAGTTCGTATTTTTCCAAGATCCACGTATGCCAAATACAAATGTTGCTACGTTTTCAGCTCAAGTTTCCTGCATTGTCCTCAATAGAGTATTTGCAACCCTGGGAAGTTGAAGTCGTTTAGTTTCTCCAAATAGTTATTTTGTTTACTGATAATGGAAATACCTTGGACCTTTCCTTTACGTTCCTCACTATCAGGATAACTGAGGAAGGAAGAAGGAAAAAACACAAGCCCCATCTCAGCACCTGGGCTGCATCCTGGATATTCCTAGGGTAAAGGCAATTGCAGAAAAGCCTGCCCCACGGGAATGGTGCCCTACACTTTCCTGTTCTCCATGGGGCTGCCTAGCTCCATGGACTTCTGGTCCTGGGACGGTACCTCTCACTGCCATCCTTGCCAAATGCGGCTCCACGCTGATTAATACCACACGGTTGAGCAGGACAAATCTGATCCTGATTAAGAGTAAATACCCAATTTCCCTTCCATTAGATTAGCCTGAGCGCATCAGGATATTTATGCTGACTTTATGCTCCATCTGATTTTCTGACGTGTTGTGGAAGGACAAGCGATGCCTTTTCTGGCGTGCAATTACAACGGCTGACAGTAAGCCCCATCGGGTGTGAAATGTGTACGTTCATAAGGGCGGGTGGGCACTGCTTCTATACCTTGGGTCATATGGCTGCAGGAGTTTTGATTCGTTACTGGGCCGTCCAAACACAGGTTGACATCTCTTAGACCTGGACTGCTGCTCTAATTAACGCCATGTGGGGCTGCATTTTCTCTCCCTCTCCACCAACACACCATGGTCTTTGATGGGAAGGATGTTCCTCCCGCTCAGGGGTCGGATTAATGAATAAGAGTTCTGACCTGGGAGGCATGGCAGGCTCTTTTCTGCCCTGAATTTTGCAGCCCTTTCCCTGCACTCGCCCCATTGCCCTGTGGTATTACTGGGAATGACAGAGCCGAGTCCTGGTTGGCATTGCAGCGATACTGGTGGGGGAAATATAACAAAGGGGAAGGCTCAGCTCTACCTCCTCCACAGACCAGAAAGTCAGGTGGGTGGCACAGCAGAAAGCCAGGCTTGGGAGAAAGTCTGTCATGCATTTTCAGACTAATTTGGTTCAGTCTCCTTGGTTGTCATTGCAATGCCTTCCACGCTCATTTAAAAATACATTCACGCAGGCTGAGCGGTGACTAAAGCGGAGTGGGGCAGCCTGACGTGCCATACGAGGTACGCCAACAGCAGCGTTCCCAGGATTTCTCCTTTCCCAGAGCTGATCCCGACATCACGGTCCTGCTGTTGGCCATCAGGGCACGATTCCAGAGGTGCCGGAGTTCCTGAGCTGAGCGCGTTCCAGCTTCTCCATGCTTGGTGCCTCCAGCCACTGTGGGGCTTAATGACAAACCACCTTGTCCTGCTCTTGGCTCCGTCTCATGCGCAATTTGGTTGTCGTCAGTTAAAAACTGTACTTATGTAATTAATACTAAACCCAAGCTTTTCAAGGAGTTTTAGCTTCACTGTGTCCTTAAAACTTAGGGATTTTAGCTCTTAGAAAGAGTACTTCATTGTATAAAACAACAACATAATAGTGAAGTCCTCCAGCCTTCGGTCTCCTGTATCACAAGTTCCTTAAAATCCAGCTGGCTTTAGAAATAAAACCTTCAGTTATTTTACATTAGAAAGAAAAAAGCTTAAGGACAAAAGTGGAAGCATATTTTTGCTGCATGAATATTCTGTTGGTTAGTGCTCAGAAACCTCTTTCTGAAATGTTTAATGTGAATTCTCGGTGATATTGTTTTGCTTCTATCACATATGCTCTACCCGTAAGATTTGAGTCATTCTTGAAGAAAACAGGAGGGTCTCCATGGTGACAAACTCCTGGGGTCTGAAAAAAATGTGACAACATTTCCTCTGTATCCTAACATTTTTATTTTGTGATTTTCCGCCCCCCCCCCCCCATAGCTGAGTTTACAATGATAAACATGTTAGAGCATGGTTTTTAATATTCAGTATAAACAAAATCTTCCTAAATGTGCAAAGAAACTGTCCTCTCTTATGTACACCTTCAAAAAGTTACCAGCATGCTCCTACGTAGTAAAAACTCTCCAGGAAGGATACGTTAATACAAACTGCCGCAGACTCACCCACACGAGAGCTACCGGAGCTGGAGAATGTTATTTCCTCACCCTTCCCTTATGAAAAATTAACACAGAAACATCTCTCTCATAGATCCTACCAAGATGGAGACTGTAGCATTTTATGTGTTTATATATGCTGGTGAGCGATGGCTGTAAGGCTGCTCTGAGCAAGCGGAGTGTTGGGAAGCCCCTTGCAGGGGGCTGGGGCTTTGCGCCCCGGTACGATGCCGGCAGATCTCGCACTGAGACCCCGCTGTGCAAAGATCTGTACAAGGCACTGGAGGAAACGGACCATTTCTCCCAAAGGCCTTGCATTCCTAGTAATGAAATTTGAGTCGTTTTCTCCAAATCACTGGAAATTGTAAAAAACAGAATATCCATCCGAGTTATGGGAAAAAAACCAGCCTCTTGTACTTCACACCAGCTTGGAACAGGCCGGTCTCAAAAATACCATGGGATGCAACCGTGATTTTTGCAGACTCAACTCACATTATATACGCAAATTCTAACAGTTGCCTTGTTGTTGGTACATTGTACAATCTGTGTCAATAAAACTATTTGGGTTTTTAACTGGGGGATTATATGGTGCAAAATGGCTGGCAAAGAAAGTCCAATTTTGTTTTGTTCTTCCAGTGCTCTGTACTCACACTGATCCTGTTAAAAACACTCCAGGACTTTCAAAGCCCCCGTAGGACAGGAGCCAGCTGAGCTTATACATTTTCCTATTGCTCCCAACATGTTAAACAGCAAACTCATTTATATTACTGCTTCTTGTAAGTATTCCAGATCATGCTTTTCTCAGTAAATTGCTTTTCATGTGAAGTTTTTTTCAGTATCTGTAATTTTGATAGGGTTGCACAACCAGTTCCCTGAGAAAATAGCCTTGGCTTCCCCTAATCTTACACAGGTTATATAACAGACTATTTATATTTATTCAGTAGGGTAGCTCCTGATTTATACTGGTTTGTTACTGAAAGAAAAAAAGACAAAGAAAGAAGGGCCAGTGAAGTGTAGCATAGGTTTTTTTTAACTTTGATTTCTGGAAAAAAAATTTCTGGAACAAACGAACAATTTGTAAGCATGAAAATGAGCAACAGATAAAATGCATTTGTCGAGGACAATCTGTCAAATTAACCCACATCTCTTCTGGGTGACAGGTCTTGTGAGTAAGGGAAAAGAAACAGAAGTTACGCATCTAGAATTCAGCAAGCTTTCCGCTGTCTTATGTGATGTTTTCATCGGCAGAACAAGGAAACACGGACTAAAAGAAACTATGACTACAAGGCGCAAAATTACTTAGACCACGTACCAGACTGCAATTATCAAAGATTAACTCATCAGATGAGAGGATATATTGACTGAAGTACACCTGGCGCCCATCCTGAACTTACATCCGTCGTGCGTTTTTGTTAATAACCTGACAGCAGCACCGAGTGCTCGCCCAGCAAATCCACCTGGTACGAAAGGCAGGTTGTGGTTGTTTGATGTTTCGTCTGGCGTCGGTACCGCTGATCCTGCCATCCCCGCCGTGGGGAGATGAGCTGGACCTGCTCTTGGCTAACTATGGTAGCTTACCTCGTTAATGGTTAATGGTTAATGGTTAATGGTCAATGGTTAATGGTTCTTTCCCAATGCTTCTGTTCTCAGCAGCCAACGCTGGTTGCGTTATCTCTTCTTTGCTCTTAGCAGGGTAAGTATTTAACATCGGTCATCACTAAAGCTGTCGCTGCCTTCAAGGGGCGTGACGGTGCGCTGCTCTTGTCACCGTCACTAGTGGAGAGCCTGGGCTCAGTTCAGTGCTCTAAGCACAGGGTTCATCAGGCGTGTGAGGTACGTGGGGTTGGCAGAGGTTACACAGCACTCAAACCCTTCTGCGGGAGCCGCTAGACGCTAATTGGGGTGCCCAGGGCATCTCAGGCAGCACTGGATGCCCATGTCGAGGCAACACATCCAGCAGAGCCTGGCAGGCACCTCTATTTTGTCATTTGAATCACTTTCTAGACTGTGCTGATGGTACCAAGTAATCTCCTTGGACTGTAATAAGAACTGAGATTCCTGTCTCACATATAGACCCTTACATTTTTTTCTTAGTCAACAGCTGACTAACACTTGAACTACTTTTTATAGAAGTTTTGTTGGACATTCAGCAGTCATAGGTCCAATACCAAACCATTAAAGAGAATAAGAGTTTTGCGCTATCCTTTATAGATGGAAGAGGCCTTCAAGTCTTGGGCACAAAATTCCTTCATTGGGTTTATTTTATGGTTCTACCGTTATGGACAAATGGAAAATATTAGCTCCTATTAACTGCTTTCTCCCCATTATCACCAAGCACTTTACAGACAGGGATAGGTAAACCTGCCTTTCTCCAGACACAGAAATAGAGGCCCAAGACTTGCTCCCAGACACATGGAAAACCAGTGCAACGCTGAGAACAAGACCACATGATTCTCAGCATATCCACCCACTATGTCACCACCTGTGACAAATTTTAATTGCAAATTAAACTTTTTGCTGATCTAATAGAACTCTGCATTAAATTTCCATGTACCAAAACCCAGAAGCAATAAAGAAAAAAAGATGGAGAAAAAAAGGAGAAGTTTTAACCTACTCTATATATATTCAAAGTATCATTGCTGTCTCGCACTTCTCATCAGGGCTTCCAGCTTTGAACACTTCACTCACATATGTTTGGGTTCACATCACGTTAAGTAGAAAAGCCTTGGTGTTTCTTTTCCCTCTTTCATTACGTGAGGTTTGATCACGTTGTGCAAATGTTTGACCCCTAAGTGGAGCACAATCAGGCAAGAAGAGACCAGTCCTTCTGCGACGCTTAAAGCATTCATGTTCATTAAGACCACAGTCGGACAAAAGTACAAAAATGGAGGCTTCCAGCCAAGCAAAATATATTATAGAATATTGAGAAATTGTGAGTAATGAGATGTATGATCCAGCAACACTCAGCTTTCTCATTTCCAAATTACAATGAGATCTGAAATTGCCCACTTTCATGTCATTTACCGAGAGTTAACAAAAAGATCCTTTCTTTCTCACACTGTGCTCCCTAGAGAATTTCTAAATCATGTGATTTTGCCATTGTGGTCCTTTTCTGTTTTCAGAAGTGTCTCTGGAAAAATGTCTATTGTCCCCAAATGCCTGTTAATTGTGCTCAGTTTACTATGAAATAATTGTTTTTTCTTCTAATGGCTTATCCTGCGAATCAAACAGAGATTGGCTCATCCATCTGAGCTCACGCTTTCTTGCACATTAACAACAGTGCAGAAGAAAGCTAAATTATGCCCACAGTTATTGCAGGCAGTCATGGTCTTCCAGCTAATCTCAGAGTAATGTCACTGGAATCCCATTATCTTCAGCAAGAGAGATTAGGCTGAATTAAGCAACTATTTTCCACCAAGTTCCTCCTCCACCATTTACTGAATTTGCAGGGCTAATATAAGATATTAACAACTTTCCAACACAGCCTGGGTTTAGTATTCAAAAATACTAGGCGAGTATTCAAAATGTGGGGTGTTGAGGGCAATGCAAGCAGACAAAATTCATCTGTACCCGACTTCAGCAGTACAGAACTATTCAGTTTAAAGACGGTAAATATAAGCCATCACTGAACAGATCAAAACTGACCGTGGACAAGGCCAGAAATCAGAATCAGAGCTCTTACCACCAGACCGATGAGGTCTTGGAACAGTTTTCTTCTAGAAATATCAGGTGTTAAAGCGGGAGTAGCCCAAACGTAGGGTAGCCCGAAGGCTCCTGGGACAGCCTTAGAGCTGCTGCAAGGAGGCATATGCTGCTCGTCGCTAAATACTCTCTTTTTTTGATTCAACCGCCGTTTCATCTGGGCTGGTAATTCACACTCCTAGGATATAGATTCCAATTAAATTAAAAGGGAAAACTAAAGTAACTACAAACTGATGTGAAAACAAACGAGTCTGATCAGCAGAACCTAAAACCTACGATACATTTTTAACATTTCAGCATGCGCTCAAAACATACAGGGGTATCTCTAAAAAGCTCCAACTGTTGTTGTAACAGAAACATGTTCATAAATGATCAAGAAAAGTTGTAAATTGGGTATTTAGGCATTTGCAGACTAATTTGCCCACAGAGCACTCAATTTCCTCTCCTTCTCCCATAATTTTCTTTAACTGTAATTTCATTTCAATTCCTACTCACTGTAAGACCCACCAGGTTGTATGGGTTGTATGGTGTTAGCTACAGTTGTACTCAAGGCACCTCCCAGTTTGCCAAAGGCTCTTCTCAAGTTGGCTACAACATACTCTGTGCCAAGACATGTTCCATAGCTCAGTTAATCTATCATCAGTCATAGTAAATTGAAGTCCCTGAGCGTGAATGGTTGGATGTTTCAAGAACAGCACTGGCACTTCTGTACCTGAGTAACTATAGCCATAACTTAGTTTTCCTGGAGTTAAAATTCTCCATTTGTTCTTATTACATATGGAAAAACTCAGATGTATTCTGAGTTTAAAATGTCACCCCTGCTACTGCTACCACAGATCAAAATTGCACTTGCTTGGATAGTACACGGGAAACCTCTGGCATCGGGGAGGTTGTGTGGAAGGGAAGAAAAAACCTGAAAGGCTCCACGACAGCAGAAGTTTGTGAGCTGGGAAACCCATGTCCCTTTAAGATGCTCTCTGCGAAAGCTCAGAAAGCTCCTTCTCAAATTAATTTTGCATACTTCTAGAGGCCACTAATGGATGTGAACACTGATGTTTTCTCTGGCAACTGCAAATAGAGGATCATGCGTGAAGTCTTACTGGAGCCGGCTGTGGGCCATGTGGTCTACCTGAGCAATTAAAATACCTAGATAGTGCACTCAGTGCAATGTGTACAATTACCGCATCTACTTACCAGCTCATAATCCTGAGACTTTCCAACAACAGAACCTCTGTTCTGGCTTTTGAACACAACCAAATAGCAGCAATTCATTAAGAGACTTGTTAAGTTGCCTAGAATAGCTTCAGTGTTGTGGTATTGCTTTCACGCTGAGAAATCAATGAAGCCTTTCCAAATACTCATAAATCGCCTCAAAATATTTCTTAATAATTTAAATTCCTGCCCAACCCTGCTGAAGTCAACAGCATTAAACAGGCATGGTTGTACGACAGAGCTCAGCAAAGAAGGACTCGGCTGAGGGGGAGATTTGGGAAGAACGACAGAGGTCCCAGCAGGGCTCCCAAGCAGACCGGCCCGTGGTGGCCCTGGGACACCTCCAGCAGAAAACCTCCAGCAGAAAACAAACATTTAAAAAAAAAAAAAAAAAAACCACTTGAAATTTGACCAGTAGAGGGAAATAGAGCACCTTGGCTGCAACCTGCTCAGAGATGCAGGGCTGTCACTGGCGTCTTGAGCGTCCCGTTTTCTTTGACGATGAGCTGTTCTCCTGTCTCTTCTCCCAGTGAACACCCAAGTTGACGTCTTGCTTCTCACAGCCGTACGTCTGCAGGTGGGCAACCCCCGGTCTGTGATCTGCCCTGCATCTGCTCAGCTCAGGGGATGAAGAATACCTTCAGCATCTTGCTGTCCGGGCTTGTCTCTTCCTGAAAAAAATGGGATAGCGATTGCCCTTGGTATGTAAATGAAACCACAGTTGGTTTCATGAAGTTAGGTTGCTAAATTGCCATTAAATACAAGTAGCTTAATCTTCAAAGCTCTTACATACTTCTCAAAATCAGGCCCCTAACGATGTACTTCAGCACTTTCATTCGGCATCCTGGCTAGAGGGGGAGAGTTGTTGCGGGGGGTGGGTTGATCTGTTTTCCTCAATCTGTTAAGAAATATCTGAACACTTTTATATGCAGCCTATAATTGGTATTTTTGCTTGCTCTTCAGACTCTCTGCCTTTTTCATAGATGTGACTGTGGTGTACAAGTTTAGATAAAAAGACAGTATATCTATATCTTGCATGGTTCAAATACAGCAGCAGTTCCTTGAAAGCAATAAGATCATAAACTTTCAAAGGAAAAAAATTCCTTGCTTTCCCTGGGATGGGTGCTATCTTTGGCAGCTGGAGAGCAATAGCGTGGTCAGAGAGATTTTCTACGGATGCAAATATGTGCGCAACTTGTGCTTCACCACCCATCCCAGCTTTCTCTTCTCTGTCCCACGTCCTGCAGTGGCACCTTTGTATTCCAAAAAATTACTCCTGTTCGCAGTGGCAGAGGAGGGAAGCTGGCAGGCTGTGTTTTCAATCTGCCATTATTAGTCCAGCAGATATACAGGGTGATACCTGTGGTTGTAACCTACAGCAACGAGCTGTAAGGAACTTTTCCTGAAGTCATGCCGCGGGGAGGAAGAGCGCTCTGAGGGCTGGGTCTCCCGGCATCAAAGTCGGGGACTTGCCGTGATTTATTGGCGGGCAACGGGACACGCTCCAGCGTGGAGCCAGGACGCCGCTGCGATGGGCACCTGGGCCTGAAAGGTTCTCCTGGATCCCGCAGCTGAGAGCATCCCTCGAACTCACCTAACCATGCAACCCCCTACCTGCGCGCACGAATGCACCAGCTTAAATTGATATTTTAATTCAGAAAACCACAGACTCACAGAAAAGTAGCCAAGAAGTGTGAGTTATAATTAGTAGAGTTTTCACAGGCTCAGTTTCCCTGTGAGGTAGCTCCATGCCCATTAACAAAAAATGGTGTGGCTCATTAAGAGGGTTATCATTTCTTAGATGAGATCAAGAGGCAAAGCTGATTTTTCCAAGAATCGAGGTTATTTGGGGGTTTAGGCTTGCCAATGAAACATTTTATTGCATTGAGAAATTGGTCTTACAGAGAAGCGATGAGGGATTACTGAAAATGAGATGGTCTGAAAGTGTTGCACGGGAAATGTGTATTTTTTCAGTTGCAATTTTACAGGTTGTCAATGAAAGGTATACGTGTAGCACCACATCTGCATTTTATGGGCAAGAATCTTTATTCTTCTTCTTTCATATAAACTATACCGTTATAATAATCCCTGCTTATCGTGGAAAGTTTGTACATGGCTGGAAAAACATTGAACAAATGATACAGGACATTAAATTATCCCTATCATTTGTTTCAATGTGAGAGCATACAGAAGATTGTTTTAGAATTGGCATTTTTTACAAGCTTTCTCTGTGTTCTTGTTGCATTTGGTTTTAATGCCAGTCTGTGCAGGAGTGATAGAAATTGTTACAAGCTTTCTTCAGAGTGGACTATAAGGTACAAGTAAAATGCGACAGATAGGATTATATTAAATTGCCTCAGTCATCAAGCATTTTCTTCTCCCTCTTATCTTTTACGGTAACAGCATTGCTTACTTGCCTCATTTTTGCATCTTGTTTGTTGGGAGGGGAAAAAGAGAAAGTTTTCTTACGCTTTACTTATTTCAGCTGATTTTCTTTTTTGCAAAGAATGATGGGATTAGGTAAAAATAAATCTGGTATTGACAGTGTCAGCTGTTCTACAACATGAATTAGCTCCCAAAAATCATAATATTGGATCAAAAATTCTTTTTTTGATTTGGATTCTTCCAAATCATTCCATCTGAAAATCTATTTCCTTCTTAAGTAATCTGGATCATGTTTTCAGGTTTTTTCCATATAAGTACAAGGACAAGGAACTTGCTTTCTAATGGAAGTAGTGGGTTTTTTCCATTTTTCTGTGACTCTAAAGGGTAAATAACTAATACATTATGTCTCAATACGATTCTGAGAGTTGGGAACACAAATTGACAGTATTGTCAAGATTTTCAAAGGCTGGTGGATAAAACTGGACAACAGCTTCATCAAATGCCTTTTATTCAGCTACCTAGCTCTTGTAATGATAACTGGAAAGGATCGTGCTGTACCCTTAAATGATTTCTTAAGCCTTTCCATTTCTGTGCGACTTAAGCTGAGGGATGGCTTGGGTAACAGAAACTCAATTATATGTTGTTTGCCTTTTCATAAAATATGCTCCCCTTGTTTAAAAAAACACACTCAAAACCAGAAAAAATGTTCTTTTCCAAAATAATAGCTGACAACAGTACTAATGATGTTTTGTTTAAGAGGGCTCTAATACTCACCACCCATGGCGAATATGAAGTCTACAGAGAAATCTTCTGAAGCAGACCATTAGTATTCTTTACAAATGTCAAAATAAAAAATGTCTCCTTAAATAGTATATGTTTTCTATTCTTTTTTTTCTCCTTGTATTTAAAACTCTTTTGATTAAAAATAAAGAGCTCAGTTGGTGCTAAAAGAGTGTATTTTCTTGATCATTTGGGCTGCGGTAATGCATTCCCCTCTAATGCTATTGCCATTTGCTGGTAGTTGCCATGAATGCTGGCTGCTTGACCTGAAGTTATTTTACACACTTTTTGCCAGTTATTTTTCCCGTGTTCTTAAGATTTAAGCAAACAGTAACTCAGATTTGGAGATCCAAATAAAGCATAAAAATACACTTCGTATTTCACTGAGCTGATTTACGTTTGAAGTAGCTATTCATTGGAGGATGTACTTTCCTACAGAAATAAGCTTCAACAAAAAAGGACCTTGCAATGGCCTGGTGAAAACCATCTTTGCATCTCTATCTTTGTAAATCTTGTCATACCTTTCTTGAGTGCTTTTAGCTTGTAAATTATTCAGATGGAAACATTACGCTGCATATGATCACACTGAAGAGCTGTGAAATGAAGAGTGGTACATAGGGACCGAAGGGAAGTGTGTAGAGGAGGCTTCGTAAGCAGCCGTCTCTATTGCTCAAAATCCCAAATCTGCGAGGGCTTCTGATGTCTACAGGAGAAGAAATTGCTTTTGGGTGCTTTGAGAGTGCTTTTGAGCACTCTCCTCACCCTGCCATGCCATTATTTTCGCTGAAGCATTGTAGCAACAGACAAATACATTTTATAGCAGATGCTTCTGGGGGTTTATGCTATTCGGTTAACTTCATGACACTAAAAACTTTAATATCGGACCAGCTTTCTGCTCTCTTACTTGGTATTAGTTTGAAGTGATTCCATCTGTACTTTTGTATACATACAGATATTTAAAGCTAGTAACTGAGATTATACTGCAGTGCCAAGGTCAGAGTTACATATTTTTTTAATGTGCCTGCCAATAAGAAATGATAAAATTTTTTGCATCTCTTGCCCTTGAACTTAATCCATCTATTCTGAAGCAGGGATTATAGCTTAGTATCGAAATTCTGCTAGCAGGTAGATTGGTTTTCAGCAAGATACCTGGACTTGCAGATCTGCAGATAAGGATGTGTGATAAGGATTCTTCTCCTTGTCCAAAAATATAAGCAGAAGTATAATGCTTGGCCATTACCGTATAAGAAAATATTTACACTGAAGGAGCATCAGCTTTATAGAAATCAGATGCTAAGTTCAGCTGGAATCGGGTGTGTTCCTCAGCTCTTGTAGCCACTGGTAAATAGCAGACCTGATTCCATGCTTTGCAACATAAATCAGAAGTCAGAATGCTGTTACAAATTGTGACACTTTGAATTTCAGCCTACAAAGCAAAGAGTGAATTGCAAGCAAAAACTTTTCTATCACTTGCCACAGTATTTTTCTATTGCCTACCGTTTTGTAAAGCAAGTTTCCGCTCATTTCCTTCGGACCGACACCGCAGAGGGCACCCATCGCCCCGTACGGAGCTGCCTCGGGCGGCTCACCGGCCCCTGGGGGACAGAGCAGCGTCTGGTGAATTTTCGAGGGCAGAAGGTAACGTGCCTGCCGGGTACGCTGCCTCAGACACGTATTTTAATTTTTGGCTCTGATGGTGTCATTTTCTCCCATCAATTTTCACAGTAAATTTAGCGACATGCGGTTATTACCCTATACAAAGCGATGCCTTATTGTACTGAAATGTCTTTCTCCCTCCGTTTGCTGCTATAGTAATTCATGTGATTTTATTATAATCTGAATTTTAGCAAAAACTGGATATTTGGTGATTTCTCCTAAAACCCAGTTCTGGGCAGTTTGAGGCTGGCTTCTTCGCAAGTATTGCCTAGTCCATGATCACTCTTGGAGCTCATTTCCAGCCCTTTTTCCAGTAACCTTTTCTTTGTCAGTAGTCAGGTTTCTTCCAGGTGAAACACAAAGCCCAGGCCTGGTCCTGCAAGGACATCAGTGAATGAGCATTTAGAGATAACGTGCACCAAGCCCCAGGCTGACTCCTAAGAAAGCTCCCTGTAAAGACCGTAGGAATTTAGGAAGTAGGTTTGTTCATCAGCTGCACCAAGTTAACTTGATTTTTTGGAAGCTCATCAAAGTTTGCCTGCTCATAATTTGTATTTTTTGCTGAGGCATCCGGCAAGGGAGACTATCCTGTGCTTGATTCAGTTGGATATTAAACAAGCTGTCATCATTAAGGATTATAAGGAAATTATCTGCACTGTACTTGGGTCTCACATAGATGGGATGATCTGACTAAGGCAGCTAAACGGTCTCCTATGAGCAAGAGGAAGGCTTCGGTTTGGACGATGGAGGTTGTTCTTAGTCATAGTTACAACATCGTTAACAGCCAAAGAGCGGTTAAATGGGTGTTACCTGCATTATAAAGGCATAAAGGAAAAAGGATTTCACCCTGGAAAGCTTGGTCCTATTCTGGTGCCCCTAAGCCTTCAGAGAGGGTGCTGTCAATGCTGTGACCTGTAAAGCAGGTAAATGTGCCTGAAAAGCACTTCTCTCCCTCATTTTTGTGCTGCTGTCCCAGTCGGCGGAGGGACCCTCGAAACGCACGGGTGGCCTGACCAGGAGGTAATGGTCCAGCTCCATGAGGCCACGCCAGGCTGCTGGTCCGCTCCTGCCCTCAGCCCATGGTAACGGAGTAATTAACGATGGCATTTTAGGAAAAATCTTCTCCGGGAGCCATCTGGTTTGGGAATAGCCAAATGACGGCTGGGGCTAATTCAGCCAAGAGATGTTTCTGAGCCAGCAGCAGAGTAATAGTCTTCTCCAATATCTTCCATGCCGAGGCTTTCTGGAGCCTCCAGCTCTTTCTTTGTCCATGAATTATGGGAGATGCAGTAATACATCCAGCAGTCACAGAGGAACTAGGCCAGGCTTGAATTTAGGGCTGATAGCTTAAAGGAAGAATTCTGAAAATAAAGCGATACTGTTGGTGAGAGAAGTAAAACTCCACTCAAGGTATATACAATTACTGAAAAATGGAACCCCCTACTCCTTCACTTGTGTTTACGTGCTGGAGGCAGAGGTCATGAAATCGCACCCTATATGCTGTCACCAGAAAGTGGAGCTGTCACTCAGTTTATGCAGAGCAGAGCCCTCTTCCTGATCCAGAAACTGCTACAATGCATTTTGGTTCATTTTTTTCTTTCATGGAAAGAAAAATTTACATATCTGCTCTTCCTTAATTGAAATAAATCATACTTGACTAAACATAGCGTCTGCTTCTCCTGCATACAGCAGCACAGGAGCTCTCAATTCCCTAAAGTAGCAACTCGCGCAACTTGCGTCTTTTCTGTTTTTCTTTTGCTAAATTATGCAGTTAAAATAAATGTTCTCTCCCAGGTTATGTTTTTAAAATAAAATCAAATCATAGAATGATGCAGGCTGGAAGGGACCTCTGGAGGCGATCCAGTTTGATCCCTGCTCAGAGCAGGTCCAGCTACAGCAAGTTGCTCATCGACTGTCGAATATCTCCACGGATGGCAATTCTACAGCTTTTTTGAGCAACCTGTACCAGTGTTTGGCCACCTTCAGGGTGAAATATTTTTCCATATATCTAAAAGAGTTCATGAAGTATTTTGCAGAAAAAAAAAAAAAAGCAGTTGCTTATTAACAGTATAAAAGCTCCTGCACCAGAATAAGTCACACGTTAAAACAGGAAAATGTTTGAGAACCACCAGCAAATGACTGCTGACAGTATATAGTAGAATAAATGTCAAGTAAATGGTAGTGAATCTGTTTTGAAGATTTTTGTAGTTATTTTTTTAACAAAGAGAAGAGTTTAACCATAGGCAGTCAATACACTTTTAAACTCAGGCTGGTAGTTTATCAAGGCACAAAAACTCTCTGAATTCAGAATGATTATTTTAAAAGTTGAGGGATTCAAGGAAATAAAGAGATATTTATATATAGAGAGATATATATATTAATAGAAAACCCCAGGCAACTCTCTAGAGCACTAACACTGCTTCTCCATGTACACTAGACACATGGATCAGTAGCTAGAGAATATCCTTTTAACACCATCTCTCTCTCACAGCTCCCCCAGTGAATTTAACACCAAAATATTCCATTAATTCCCATGGGAGCAAGTTGTACTCATTTTTCTTTTGCCATTTGTCTTCCCTGGCGTAGATCTGCGGGTTACAGCTTTCATTTTGTTATGCTGGGCAGGGGGGGTCAAGGCTACAAGAAGACCCTTGTGCTCCTTCACACCACGTTCCCCAAGCCCAGGGTCAGAAATGCTCAGCCCCACCGCAGGATTTGGGGGCCGTGCTGGGGGCAGAGGGATGCCCTGCGCATCCCCACCATCCTGCGTGATGCCGAGAGAGGAGCGGGATGCGGGGAGACGCGTGGTCGGAGCTCTGGCAAAGTCCTGCCCCACACACTTGCCTCCACCTGCCAGAGCTGGAGGTCCAGCAGGCAGCAACTGCTGCCTCAAATTTCCAGAGTCTGGCAGCTCAGGGACTTAAAGTTGCTTAGGGACTTTTCAGGACACCGCGTCTCTAAGGAAGAAAGTGCGTCTTTGCCTGTTCGCCTCTCAGCACGTGCATTTTTGCACATAAATGCACATTCTGTAGCAAACGACATTTTTGGCTTGGTTTTGTTAGACCGGCTGTTGCTTTGGAGCTCGTTTTCTTGCAATTAGTCTCTCCCTAGAGCATCGGTTGCAACATGAAAGTTTGTTCTGGTTTCTAAGAAAAAGTACTGAAAAGCTGTGCACTGCTCGTGGCCAAGGGAGGAGATTTTAAAGGAAGGAATAAACACTTGGCAAGGATAAGTGGTAGCAAGTCATTTACAGAGCTTAAATTGGTCCTTGCGACCCATTCCTCATCTGCGGTACCAGTTCCTTGTAGAAGGCTTGTCCAATTTTACAAATTCAGAGAAATGACTAAATGTTAGAATAACTCATGCAAGCAACGTTCAAATCAGGGAATAATGCTTGATTGGTAATAATTGTAAACTCTGGTCACCCCCAGTAATTAGAAGCACTTGGAGAATTGTGTCCTCATCCAAAACCTCATCCATGGGCAACGTGCAGCCGTGCGCCTTTGTGTTCGACGGAGCCTGACCAAGATCAGTCGAGCTGTGACATTCTCCATGCCACCGACCGTACCCCGTGTCACCCAGGGGCCACATTCCTCTGGCTGTGACCCTCACCAGAGGTGATGGGTTCCAGAAAGGCCAACACGTCTTTGTGCATAACGTGCTGCCCTCTTCCATACCACGGCCGGTCGTTCCTGGCGGGGCTAGAAACGGAGCGCGGGTTTCAGCCGCCTGTAACCCAACTGGTGGTGCATCACTCAGCAAGATGTGTCCCTGCCACCACCGGCCTGTCCTGGACCAGCTGTGACACAGCGTGGACATTTCTGCTGGAAAAGTTGTGACTGGCAAGCCACTTTTTCTTCCTCCCAAACATGCTGGTTTTCTCTGGGCAACAGAAACAGCCAAGAAAGGAGTTTTACAGGCCAAAACTGCGCAACTTCTTTGGAAGCAGAAGAAACCAATGACTAAGACTTTAATTTTATTGTTGTTGATTTGTTTGTTCTCCGTGTGGCTGAACAGGCTTAGTGAGATGTATCTGCTGGAGATGCAGCAAGGGCTGCCTGCCTCCCAATTCTGCAACCTCTGGTTGTATCCACATCGCAAAATAAGAGACGGTTAGAGCACCTGACGAGCTACAGCAGTGAATGGTAGCTTATACCCTGGCTTTTTTGGGGACTACTCCAGCTACCCCTTTCCAAGAGGAACCTGTAGATAGAGCAAGCTCTAAGCCAGAGTGGCCAAAACCCAAACCGTGTCACTTTTAGTCTCAGGGCTAAGCGTTGGGTTTTGGCTCTTTATCATGCGGTTGTCTTGAGAAATGTCTGTCTGAGAAGTCCATCTCCTCATGAGGGAGTGAAGAAATTAAGGAGGTCTTTATAAATCCACAACGGCCTGTCAAGCAGGACAGTACATGCAGTTCCTAGGAGAAGACATTCCCCACTACGCGACATCTGGAAGAAGGAAGACTTCTTGGGCAGCCAGATTGTGGCAATGGTTTCCAGGGAAGTGGGCAGAGTCAAAATGAAAGAAATGTCTGAGCTGAGAGCAAGGAAAATGAAGGGAAACTAATAGATTTGGACTGAAGTAGGAATAGATAATGTGGGTGTGTTTGTGTGTCCTGAAGGGGCAGAGATTAGATAGGATTGAAAAACATCATAAAAAATGTAAACTGATGTAAGTTAGAAGCTGTCAATGGAAGGGGATTTATAAATGCAGTAAAAAGAAATATCCATGGCTGAGTGGCTCAGGGGCATAAGGAAGAGCATAGAAACAAAAGCACCTTAATAACAGTGTAGGTTAGTAGCTAGTTAGTAAGATAAAATTGTTGAAAATGATGCAGCGGTGGCACAAGCATCATTTTTGTCCCAGAAATTACTTAATCTCTGGCTCGTTTGGTCTCAGTAATGTCGTCTGGTGACAGGACATACAGAAAAGTTTTGTCATTTTACCATCCATCACAAGCCAGTTGTTTATCTGAATAGCACTGTGATTGCTCAGGAATGCAGCTCTGTGGCAGGGAGGGACAGGTCTTCGGGACAATTGAGGTGTCCCAAAACCAGGGTTTCAGCACGCCTGGAGAAGTCAGCTCTTCCCTTGAACTAGGGAGAGCAGACCTAGTTACGAACATACATGGTTGCTAATGGAATTTTTTATAGTGGGCATATTTATGTAAGTCTTCATTTAATCAAATATTGACCTTTTACTGAAGAATTCAAAACTAGAGATGAAGAACTAGGAAGAAGAAATCGACTTCACAAGAACAGGTCTTTGTTCTGGTTCCTTCTCCTTTGTAGATGAAATGGGGACTCAAGTAATGGCAATTTAACAAATTACAAGCCATTAATATGCCGTAACTGTGCATTTCCACGCTCATATCCTATCCCACATGTGTTCAAATGCCTCACTAAGAGTGGTCTAGGCTAAGTTACCTTGTCTAGCAGTTGAGGAGGGCTAAGAGAGTGCGAACAGGGGGATTCAGCTCCATGGTCCCACAAGTGGAGTTGGGCTTGGATAGTTGAGTGCAGGTGGCTTCACGCGAGCTGCCTGTTGAAATTCCCTTTACAGCCCTTGGAGACCCAGTCAGTCCGGCCAGCCCCAGCTGAAGGGTGCTTGGCTGGTCAGCAGCGCCGAGCTGAATCGTTCCTTGGTTTCCCTGCCTGCGTTGACGGGAGCTTGATTCAGGTCTGCTGTTCTACCCACCTTCCCAAACAAACGTCTGGGAGACCGCAAGGGACCTCGGGTGGCATCAGGAACCTGTAGGTGGGCACACGATAAACCCTACAGGCAGCGGAGTGCTGCAGGGCATGGCTGGATTGACGAGGCTGTAGGGGGAGGTCAGACACCCAGCTCATGTTCTACATCCACAAAACCAAGGTGTCCAAATCTGGAGCTGAATTTGGCCCTTTCCAACTGTTTCCGTAGCTTGACTGACTTAACCAAGCCACGGTGGCTGGATTGTGGGGCCAGATTGTCCGTAGTTGCTGCCAGCAGACATTTCCCCTGTTCTGCTTTTTGTTTTTATCTTTCCCAGCCACAGCAGGGCACTTCTCCCTACTCTCTTGCCTTGTTTTTAACTTGTAAGCTCTTTGTAGCACTTAAGGCAGTGGAGTAATACAGACTGTTAAAGATAAGATACAAACACCTGGTGCCACCCAGTTGCGGTTACAGCAGTCTCTGGTAACTGGCTTCTGTGTGGACGTGACACAAATTCCAGCCTGATGTGAAAAGAGCTTAGGACTTGAGAATTTTTGGCCTGCTTGTAGCTTAATGCATGCATTTCATGCTAACAGCTCCATGTGGCAGTCACGTACAGCCTTCCCCCACCTCCTCCCCCGCTGCTGGTGTGTCAGGAGAAATAATTCTCACTCTGTGGCTGCAAAAGATAACGAAAAAATCTTAGTAATGCGTGAACCAGGCACCCCCCCACCATTTCAAGCTCAGCTATGCTGACAAGCCATGCCATCGTGCTGCAGGATGGTCTCACGCGTGACCTGGAACACCACCTGCCATGTGGACCGCTGCTCCGTCGCACAATTTCATAAGGATGCTCACAGGCATGATTTACGGGAGGCAGGGGTCGTTAGTGTTCTGCCAGTTGTAATCCCTGCTCAAGTGTGTATCAGTGATGTTGGGGTTTTTTCCTGCATGCTGGAGCCTGGAAGAAACAAGCTGTTTTCTGATTATAGGGATCTGAGCTACATGCATATTGTTCTCCGTTATGCAGTGTGTTTGATTACTAACATTTTGGAAATCGCAGGCTCTTCTTCTGGCAAAACCAATTCTTTCCTGCAGTCTCACAGCATGAGCATCATTGTCACTCGAAAGTGACTTTTTCAGGATTGTGTTTTATACCACAGTGTTCTTCTTTCCTTAAATTAGCTTTCATCCGTGTTTTTCACAGATGCAGCTACAGCACGTGCTGGAAAGCATCAGCCAGGGCATCATTCTGTTGCTTTCAGTATTAAGCATGTTCCTGTTAACAGTAACTGCTGTGACAGGCTGGAGCCCTGACTCTGGAGCAGGTTCCCACTGAGCCAGTGATTCCACAAACCCTGAACGTGATGAGCTACACCGTGGGAGTTTACAGCTGAAGTATATGTAATAGGTATACATGAAGTACATGAGCACAAGGAAGTCTATGTAATATGGTAAAGGAGGAAATAATACAAATAAAACAACCTTACTGAACATAGCAGAGAGTGTTGTCAGCATGTGAGCAGTCTAACATTTTTGTCGAGCTTTTTTAAGTGGAGCAAGGTCCTAGTGGGAAGGTAATATTGGTCGGTAAAGCTGTGCAAAAAAGATGTGAGCTTTTTGGACACACTGACTTTTTTGTGCCTGTGCTGTGTAGCCGCAGTTGCTAACAAGTGGAAAGAGGAGCATGGAAGTAGCTCCACGAGTGGTAACAGGGAGCTTTCCTCCCACGGGAAGGGCAGCACCGAGGAGGTAGATGGTTCAAGAGAGCTGGTATCTGAGTAACGGCTGCGGGATAATATTGAATATTATCCAATTTGGGGCTTCCCAGTTCAAAAGAGCTATGGAACAACTGGAGAAGGTCCAGCAGAGCATTACCAAGGTGGTTGGGACCCAGAGCATACGACCCAGGAGGAGAGCTTGAAGGACCTGAGCTGGTTTACTCTGTAGAAGGGGAGGCTAAAGGCTGGTTTAACAGCTGCCTAATACTGCCTACCATTGCCCAAAGGGCTACCGTGAAGACCTCGGAGTCAAACTCTTCCTAGTCATGCCAGACAATAAAAGCAGGGGCAACAGCCGTGAGTTGTGGCCTGGGAGTTTTAGGTAGGACATGAATGGTTTACCAGAAGTGTAACCTTTTCACCAGAGCAGCTACCCAGAGAGAATAATCCCCATCCTTGGAGATTTTCAAGACTTTGCTAGACAATGCAAGGCTGGCCTGATCTAGCTTTGGTAACAGTCCTGCTCTGAGCAGGAGATTGGACCAGAGACCTCCAGAGGTCCCTTCCAGCCAACGTGTCCATAACTGCAGTCATGCTCTGCTTGCATCCAGAGCTTCAACATAACTTTGCTGACAAAAAATGACCGGTACACAGCAGCATCTACTGCTCATGTGAGGTGTGATCTGCCTCATCATCCCCTTCCCGAAGGTTTAGGTTTTCCATCTTTTCTCTCCGATTATCTCCACCGCTAAATAAATGAAGGGTAGGGAGCGAGCCACCCGAGCCACCCACTACCCATCACGCTTTCCTGCAGCCGGTTCTGGCAGGATGCTGACCGAGCTTCACGGGCCACCGGCCACAGAAAACCCTACACCTCGAATGCCTCAGCTTGTCTAGGAGTCCTTGGAGTCTACATCTCCTGCCAACAGCTTCAGGGAAGAAGCCCAGGATGGAACTCCCTCGGGTTCGTGGTGAACGTATCACAGTGCAAGTGCTCAGCATCACTCCAGCGCTGCAAAGAGCCTTTGGAAAGGAAAGGTGTGATGAACGCTACAGCGTGCATCCCTCGACTTCTAAATGTCTCTGCTGTGAATAGGATTTGGCAAAGAGGAGCCAGGCAGCCAGACACGGAGCTGTCACTGGTGGTTTGGGAGAACCTAATTACCCAGTAATGTGGAAAAAAAAACCCTGTTTATGGCATGTTGAATTACATGGGTAGCTGTTCAGGTGGAAGGTAGAGTATAAGCCAGCCAAAACCATATCCAAGTGGCTATGCAATTCAAACTTCCAATAGTCCTTGCTACCGGCTCTGCAACAGGCAGCTCTGATCTGGCAGAGAAATCAAACCTTTCATCTTCGTAGCGTGAGCTGCCCAAACCGAAGTTTGCTGCTCAGGCAAGTCATTCCCAGACAGCTGCCTCCATCAGCCGGGCCACAAGCCGACAGTGAACCCCACCAAGTGTGGAGCTGAGATAAAACTCTGTTTTTCCTGACTTAGCTCAGCCTCCAAGTGATGGAGGAGAAAATACAAGCATGTGTGGGTAGGAGGTAACACTGAGAAAGAGAAGTTGGGATGTTGAAGCCCACAGGATTGCCTGAAGGAAAGAAAAGCTAATGGGATGCGAAACCTCTGGCAGCAGATGCAGATAGACAGGCGTAGGATAGACAATTAACTGGAGGAAATTTCTGTCCATGAATGTTGGCCGACTAGGGCTGGTTCTCTGAGAGGACACAGGGACACGAACTGCTTCTCGGGGAATGACAATGCTGAGGCTGCGTGCAGGATCTGAGCATGCATGGCGTGAATAACAGATTTCCACAAGCCCAATCACTCTGAATAAAGAAATGCCATCTCTCTCATCAGCCAATTATTTATTCACTTTCAGGAAAGCAGGATGGGGGGAGAGAAAGAGACTAGCAGCAGATATTGGTATTCAAGAGCAGAATTAGAATTTTAATCTATGTCTGCTACTCAGGAGGCAAAATTCTCAATATAAATGCTAAGTACTGCACATTCTTATTATGATAGCTGCATGAATATGCATTGTCGCTGCTGGCGTGGGGAGCCTGTCTGTCGTCCTTTGGCTTTGCCACAGTCTGGGCATGCAAGGAAGAGATGTAAGGAAACCGGCCAGCGACTCCACCTGAGGGCATCAGCAAGAGAAGATGCCAAGGCTGGGATGGCTACAACACGGGCTTAGAATAAAGTCAACCCTGGCTGAGATTTCCCAGTGCAGGGGAGATTCCTCTCCCTTCCCATACTCTGGGAAACATGAATCCGGGACTCACTCCCTTCCTCTCCCCTCCCATGCAGCGGTGGGGACAAAAAGGATGAGCTGCTGGGGACCAGGTAGAGATGGTCCCTAACAGGAGCAGCAGCTCTCCGGTCACTCCGAGGGTCTGTACAACCCCGCTGGGACTGCCGCTGGAAGGGGGAGAGCTGAGCAGACTTCCACCAGTCCCAGTATTGCCCCTCTTACCTCCTGCTCTCCTCAAGTCCCTTCCCAAAGTTTTCCTGTGCTTAATAGGAACCCCTCTGCTGCGGGCAGTCCGTTTGCTGCGCTCACACTATTCCCTCTCTCGCAGTGTCCAGTTCAGCCGTTAGACCCAGGCTCTTGGTCGTTTGTCCAGTGTCGATATTACGACAGCACGGCTCTGCATCCATCCCCGGCTGATGCCTTCAGGAATACGTATACTGATAATGAAGCAAGTGCCGCTCTGTCCCATCACTTATCATCTCAGGATCTTGTTAATTACTGCTGCTCAAGGAGCATTATTTATGCGGTAAATTATTGATGAATGCAGCTCTGTGAAAATTTGAAACTGTTGTCTGTCATTCTGCTGAACGAATAATGGTATGTGGAGCACTTGCAGCAAACACCGTGTCTCCCTGACCCGAAGAAAGGGAGGGGAAGAATAGACAAAAGCACTTTCCTTGGATGACTGCAAAGGTACAGAAAATATTTTGCTTCTCCATAACCATACTTGATTTTACTAGGAACTATATACAAATTAAGGAGTGTGGTGAGCTCCCAGCAGTTATGAGAAGACACTTAGCTTGCAGCAAGGAGACACCAGTGGTTTAAAAATAGTATGCTCCCTTCAAAGGTGGTGTTGAATCCTCATCGTCTTCAGTAGGTACAGGAAAGATTTCTGTTTAGCGAATATGTATAAATGGGATCTTGTTTGCATAGATACAGTAAATTTATTTAAGAAAATAATTTAAGAGGAAAAGAAGTGTCTGCTAATTAATTAATTCAGACCTGCCCCTTCTAGAAGCATGCACTCCAGGCACCGAGGCAATTCACTGCACAGCATTACTGCGAGTGTGACTAATAGCACTGGGGGTGACTTTTTTCTTTAACACCTGCTTTCTTTCGCAACACTGAACAACAAATGACTCTGGAAGAACTTCAGAGACTGAACTCTGTATTTCAGGTATGGGTTTGCCAGCGAAATGGTTAGCTCCGCACAAGCCTGGGAACAAATGCAAGAGCGAATTTCCCAGTGACTGGATCCACTGAGGCTGGCGGGACTGGGCCAAGGGGTTGCAAGAGATGCGACCCCTCGGCCAGACACCTCTCCTTATCCAGCACGAAGTTTAGGTAGAGGAAGAAAAGGTTCCCATAGCACAGAGCAATTTCCCAGCCTGTGTTTGCTGGCGGCATGAGGGCTTTGCTGGCGATAAATTTACTCTCCTTCAGCGTGACGGCTGCTGTCTGGCTCTGGAGGAGGAAGCAGCTTAGGAAGAGGAAGGGAAAAGGGATTTGTGCTTTGGGATTAGTCCCCAGCCTCTTTTGGGAGCTTGTAACAGGGAAGAGCCAAGACCTGTGAGAAGGGAAAGATCTTTTCTGCTGGAGGATGAAACCTGGCGCCTGCTTAGAAAGGCAGCTGGAGGTTGGGCAGCCTACCCAAAGGGGGCTGCGGCACAGCAAAAGAGGCAGCTCTAGTCCTTTGCTCACTCTCCAAAATGTTTGGAAGTAGGAGGGTAAATCTGTCCCTTCTGCTGCTGCCGTTCGTGAGATGAGAGGCTAGAGTTGTGCCAGGAGGTGCTCAGCACGACCGCGGGTGGTGGGGACCAGGGGCGACTGAGGTCTCTGCTCGGGATCCCGGTTGTGCGCCAGCTCGGGATGCTGATCCAGCATGGGAATTTGGGCAGTAACGAAAAGCACAGGGGTTTTTTAGGTTGGCAAATTGCTTGCTGTGGAGTGAAGGGTCCAGCTGCAGAAGGAAGGGGGCTCTGCAGACGAAGGACCCTGCCAGCAGTGCAAAACTTCCCTGGGAAGTCCTGGGAATAGTGCTGCAACCCTTTAAATAATAAACGGACGGCCCTGGTTTCTAGATGACCTGATGCGATCACACCTCCCGAAATTGGCCCGCTGAGCCCTGGCTCGGGCTGCCTTGATGGCCACAAGGGACAGCAAAGAAAGAAGGAGACGAGGGCTGTGTGAGGAGGGCAGGGCTGCGGGAAGGGGATGAGCACTCGCCTGGCTGCTCCACTTTTTTCCATGGGAATTGCTCTGTGGGCTGGACTCTGTAACAGGCTGACCCTCAGGAAGGAGAAGAGAGGGGAAATGACCTGAATGGGGGAAAAGTGGAGCAGAGGGATCAGGGAAAGGAGCGAGCCCAAGCAACCAGGGAAGAGGAACTGTCAGAGGCCAGGGAAGATGTGCGAGAAGGAAGAAAATCAGCCCAAATCAGACGGCAAGATTCGGAGATGGCAGGAGAGAGGATAAAGCGTGAAAGAGTTGGCCGCTCTCAGGTTAGAGTCTCCCTGCAAACACATTTTCACATTTGCAAAGCGGGGGGGGCCTGCAGCGGAGCTGGGACTGCACTGGGGGCACTGGTCTGCACCCCCAGATATCTGGGGACTGCTCTCCACCCTCACCTTGCAAGCCAAAGGGGATATCCTCTCTCTGAAGAGTCTTCAGGGGAATTTCTGTCTTGCCACCCCATCCGCTGCCCAGGCGGGTGGCAACCACCATCAGCCACATCCATCCCGGTCCCCTTTGCCATCCTCTGCTGCTCGGACAGGCCACCCAAAAGCAATATACCTTTCTCAAGACCAGGGAAGGGATGATCACCATGTCTTAATCCAACTCTATAGCAAAAATCTTGATCTTCCAGGCCAGAACGCCATTTGGGTACATCCACTCTGGCCCAGCAGAACGGACTGATGGAGGTCTCCATCCGGAGCTGGCAAAAGGACCGCTTTTGGGTGTCTGGGAGAAATTGCCCCACAGTTGTACTTGGTACACACAAGATCCATAATTTAACATTTTTAAAGCATTTTCCCATACTTACATAGAGTTCTCACAAGTTGTGAACTATGCTTTTCTCAACAATGTATTTCTAAGGAGCCTGAAATTACCATAATTTGTTTTGTAGTGCAGAAAAAGCCCTGGGCTGATTTCCTGGCTTTTGTTTTCCTACATTATTTAACAATAATTATACCACTGTATCCAGATGACTAAAAAGTAGCCAAACAGGTTTTCATTTTATTAAATAGTATATCCGGGCTGCAAAAAGTACAAGAGATGTCAGACCAGTTGTCCTTTGCTGGAGTCAGGTGGCAGGATCCATCCCAAGGTGCTAATGGAAAGTTAGGTTTTCTCAACTACTGGAATAATGAACTCATGCTGGATTTAAGAAAATTGTTGCATTTCTAGACAAAATTGTCCAGAAGTGTAGGTTCACTTTAACACACTCGGTAATGAATGATCTTTAAGCAAACCAAATATTTCTCAGCAACCAATCTTTCTCAGCAACGTTATGTTGTTTCTTCCACTCCCAGGGGATGGAAAAGAAGGGTTGTAAATCAATGCATGTAGAAAAGTTCAAGTGGGTAATGAAGAGGTGCATGAGTCCACAGAGCATAGCACATGAACTACAATTTTAAAAAGCCTGAAAAGCAAGAACGTGTTTTGTCAAAGCATAGCTCTGCTCTGTGGACCTAATCCTGCAGTCAGGAGATCCTTCAGCAGCCTCTGTGCTGTTGTAGTCATGGAATTGCCCAGAATATTCTGAAAGCCAGAATATTAGAAATTTAAAAATATGTAATATGGAAAAGATGTATTTTAAACATATAGTTTCTCCTTGTGTCCAGAGTGGTTACTTGTTTATGGTTATGGAAAGAGGGACGGAGAGTTGTTTGCTTTAAGTAAAAACTGTAGGACCGTAGGATAACTCTGCAAACAGAACTGAACAATATTTAGGCCACATACATTTTCGCTCAGTCATGACAAATTTGGCATTTTTATGTAAAAGGATCCCATAATTGGATTAATCGGATCCATATTTGGACAAAAAGTTATTCCTGAAATTCTGATACTTGTCCAGAAACCAATATGGAAACCGAGAATGCAAAGTGCTATTATCTCCAGCTGAGTAAAAATCTGTTATGAAAATAAAGCATGCTAATTCAGTTGCTCTTCACATAACATGTTTGTCTCAAAGTCGTATCATACACACTTTTCAGAGTCATGAGCAAGCTGAAAAACTTCTCATGAAAAAAGTCTACGTTGCAACAGGAAGAAGTCAGTGGGTGAATGTGCATGGGGGACAACTTCGGGGTCTTCTAATTTGTTTTTTCTGACTTGGAGAGCAAGCCTTTCAGCCAAAAACAGGAGTAAGAACTGCAGCCTCAGGAGTTCATCAATAGAGTTTAGTCATGGTTGATGGTATATTAAAGAGTGGAAGTATTAAAATGGGACTCAAATTTTCACATTAAAACTCTTTTGTAAAATGCACTTCTTTTTGTTCTATTTTAGATGGCAGTTTTCTTGTTACAGGATCCAAGCTTCCTTCCTGGGTTTTGTACAAATTGAACAAGAAGTTGGGAAAACAATCCTAATATCCTAATCCTGCTCAAACCGACCCGTGGCAGCGTCCGCACCGCTGTCCCTGCTCCTCTCCCCACTCCACTCCCAAATGCGTCCATACGTTGTGAAGACGCGAGGCAAGGGGCAGCCCCACCGGTAAAAAAAGGGTGTTGTGGAATAATTGATTTGTCAGTGCTATAGGTGACGAGCAAGGGGCTCATCCTGGGTGGGATTGGATGGCACAGAGACCGACCTGACAGCAGCACCTTATCTTCTCATGGAGCGTGGGGATGGCAACCTCCTTCTTTGCTTTTTCGGAGAAGGTCGTCTAGGAGAAGCCTAAGGTGGGAGTTGAATTTCACTGTTGTGACACAGTGCAACAAATTCCTCCTGGGAAGAACTGGAGTGGTTCCTGCTTGCACCGTGAGATCCCTCTGGCCTTGACATCAGCCTCATGGGATGTTTCTCCACAGTGTCCCGTTGGGTGTACAAAACTATACTGTTAAATAGGTCACTTTGTCTCTCTCCATTATAATCTTAATTTTATTACTTTACCCACTATGTGCTTGGGTGTTTATTCGGCTTGAAGTCAGACATAAACGGTAGTATATGGGTGCACCCTGCCCTTGATGGTGAGTGAACGTGAAATGCAGCTAACGCCTGTTGAGGACATATATTTGGCGCTAAGAAACGTTCGGTACAAGTGGGAGGCGACACTGATTGACAGTGCCACGCAGTCGCCAGCTCAGGCAGTGACCCCAACGCTTCCTCATACCCAGCCATTCCCTGCTTCACACTGGGGAGGGGGGAAAATGTATTACGTCTCCCAGAGAAAGGCATTTTGCCTTCCGCTGCAGCAGTCAGGGGGGAAAGCACTGGGTGAACAGGTTTAATCCTCCTCCCTTCCAAGTCACAAAAAGCAGGGTTGGACCCAATGCGACAAAACGTCCCTGTTAACTACTGTGTAGCGTAGCAAACAGCCTGCTGTTGCAATAAAATATTTATAACTAATCATTTTGTTAAATGAAACATGTACTTTAGGGCACCTTTTATAATTAACAAGCCATGTTCCAGTTAATTTTGCACAGGATGTTTCACAGTTTATTACCGAGTACTACAAGGATACATAATAAGTACCTACAAATAACTGCCCATATTAAGCTGTAGTATTGCAAACAAAGCAATTAAGCTCCCGGGAAGCTTAGTATTATTTGTTTGTAAACAAGTATAAGGGTAGGACCTTTGCCAAGCAAAAGATTGTGTTGGTGGGGTGATAAAGCAATAAACCTTGCAGTGCATGAACATGTTATTGTGGAGCTACAGTAAGGCAGTAATGAGGATGTTTTAGCAGACACTTTAATGAAGCTGGATTTTGCTGACAGATAATGTTTAAAGACACTGGTAGGGTCAAGCTGTACTTAATGATGCATTAGATGACCTGAGTGCTGGCATTAGCATTGAAAAAATGGCTTATGATCTGAGTAAGGCATTGTCCGTGGATTATGGCCATAGGAACGTATCCAGCATTTACCATTAAGTTGTCTAATTTGCAGATTAGAGACTGAAAGAAGACATTTGAAGGGTTTGCGCTGAAGTGAAACCTCCAACACCTGCCATTCGTCTTCTTCTCAACAAGGAACTGCGAGAGATTCGTTCTAATCTAACCGGAGAGCAGAGATGTTGCTTCTTAGTTCGCCGACTCGATCGCAGCGATGCGGAGTGCTGAACCATCTCCTCCTTGTTTCTGCTGTGCCAGCACAGAACAGCCACTACCACCAGTTCCCATGGACGTCTGGCAGGACGAACCGGTCAGGAAAAGGTGACAGACCGGGTTTCGTCTTGCACCCAAAAGCAAGAGTAGGCTTAAATCACCTAAACATCAACATTTTCCTTTTGCAGATGTAGGCTGAGGAGACAGCTCCAAACGCTCGTTGAAGCATCTCCTGAGAACAAATTCTCCCTTGGCTAGAGCTACCAAAACGGGTTTCTTGCCCCATTTATCGCTGCCTGGTGGAACAAGCGGGGTGTCCAGGCAGCGGAGCGGCGTGGGGACGAGGTGCCTTGGATGGCAGAAGCACTGGGTCGAGCCGAGGAAGGTCTGGGGTCTCCGCACGCCCACCACCGGGGAGGTGGCACAGCCTTGGGCCCCAGCGCTGCAGGATTAGGCGTTCCCGAGAATTAACTGTGAACGTGGCGTTTTTCTGCCTTACTCTGAATGCAAAAGGCTGGGGCTGGCTCTGCTGGTTATTTGGGAGCTGGCAGTTCTTACATATTTGTTACTTTTATTGGTGCTGCGGGTTCGATTTTTTGCAAACTGCTGAGCAGCTTTGCAAAGCCGATGTGTGCCTTTGGCTCTCGCTGGCTTAATCACCGGTCCTTTGGTAACCGACGTCTACAACATGAATTAGCCATCTGCAGAACACTGCCCTGCTGTATTTGTGCCAAATCCCCACATCCTTATTTGAGATCGGGGACTGAGGGCGGAAAACGAGTCTGTGAGTACAGTTTTTTTGCAAAACATTTCTTGGCTGTTTCTTTTTTTTAAGGCTGTGTCAATATTTGGCTCATGTCCTCTGCAGAGGTAAGCATTTATGTTGCAAATATAATGCAAAACCAGGTGAGAAAGGAAGGTCCTTAACGATGCTCAGTTTGAATGCTGACAAAGTTATTGTGAATTTTCACTGCATTTAACTTTCTTCTTTTTGTCCGATATTATCTTGGTCGGTCTGCAGGATAACTGATGTTCCCCAGACAGTCTAGCTCTAGTCAGGAATACTCATCCCAGTTGCTCTGTTTTGATGCTGTTTCACCAGTTTCTCTGAGTTTGCCCTAAAACTGGAGGCAGAAGAGCCGAAGAGACATGCAACCGGATGAAAAATACCTGGTTTCCTTTTTTCATGCTGAAGCCAGTAGATGGTGCTTACTGCCTTTACACACTTCTCCGAGAAACCCTACACTATCTGCTAGTTTATTTATGGTATTTACCAGGGAACAGCTATAAGGCTCCCAGCTGCTTGTCACTTTTCAGAGAGCTGAAGGATTGGGCTCTGAAAGCAAAACACATCCCACAGTGTTGAGAGCTTTAAGGCTTTCAAACCCCTACGAGTTTGGTTGTTTTCATGGACTGTTTTCTCAAAATGCTGCTTTGCTGCCATCATAATAATTTGGGGGTTTTTTTTTCTTTAAAATTGGATGGTGGGAGGAGGAGAGCAAGTTGTACCATCTCCTTGGACAGGTTTCAAAGTGGAGCCTGCAGAAGGAGCCTGTAAGAGACTGTTCTCTCTCCTAGTGTGACTTATATCTGCTGGAAGGTGCACAGAGACTGGGTTACACAGATTTTAAAAAAATAAATAATAAAAAAATATATCAGAGCTGCTCTGTCATTTGGTGATGGAGAGCGTGAGCAGCAGTGTGCTGAAGATAAAAGACTCAGCTACACATTACACTGTACTCCCATGCAAAGAGCTTAACTTGTTCTTATTTCTTTACCTATGTATTTTCTTTCTACAGACAAAAAAACCCAGAAACTGGGACAGCAGACTGCGCCTTCCTGTAAGCACATCTTTTATTCAATATTATTCTCTTTCTCTCATTCTTGGTAGCTGAATTATTATGACTCCATTACGGCCGTGATTTCTACCTCCAGCCATGAGTGGACAGCTTTGGTAATAGGTAACAATTTTGCTTATCTTTAAAACCAGTAGGAATTTCTTTCAAGATAATGTGTGTCCAACCAGCTCTCCCTGCTTCCAGTCCCACCACAGCATCAGTGCTACCTGCATTTCTAGGAGGAGCTTGAGGTTTAAACTTTTCCTCTGATGATGGAAGCAGAAGCAGTATTTTCTTGGGGGGTTCTTTTCTTCGGTTTGGATTACCCGGTGTACAAGCACAGCTAGGTTTTCTACATGGGAGGGCAATTTCTAAACCCATCAAGGCTGGTTAGAAAAGGCAGCAGCCTTGCAACTGGGCTGGACTAATTTCCCAGCCACTCTTAGCAGTTTTGGCAGCTAACCCAGGGGAGCGAGGGTTGCGAGGAACCCGTGCTGCTTCGTACTCTACCCCTGCAGTCCGGACTCGCATCCTCAGATTTTCTGCAGGCGACATTGTTTCTTCCTACCTGCATGTTTACACTGGAAACTTGGTGAAATCTCAAAAATATCAGTGTTTTCCTGAGACTGCCAACTAGTTCTTTTTATCTCAGGGGAAATTATGCAAGATAAAAATCTCTGATGATTAATATCTGTATGAGTTGATCGTATGTGGGTAGTGTGAATCAAAGATTTTCTAAATAATATAGGAGAAGAGTGTGTCTAGGCTTGGCAGAGGAATTGGGGGGGGCCTGGGCCTGGGGGGTCTGGCCCAGTTTGAACCCTTACTGGGGAATTACTTTATTTCACGTACTTGGAGCTGATATCCATGGCATTAACACTTTGCATTAATCAAGATAATAAAATAGACATATGGAATAACTTTTTATTTTTCAGCTGTGTCCAGCAGTGCTGAGCACCTGCCTTTTAATCTAACTTTCTATCAATAACTTAAAAAATGGCTATTGAAAACAAATGTCAGGTGGTTACTGAGGTATTACCAAGCTACTTAATTTGGGGGGTATGTCATGTGCAGGCTGGCTAACTTTGGTCCTTAAATAACCAATCTACAAGAAAAAGGCTTGCATATTCAGTGCACTTTCTGTCCTATTTCTGGGACCACGGTGCAAGCATAGGTCTTGTTACTGAAGGCGAAAAGTGCTCAGCAGCTCCGCAGCCCCATTTCTGCGAAGCGCAGGCAGCTGCCAAACCCGGAGCTCGGCGGGAGACATGCAAATGTGCTTCCTTGCTTTGATGGAGTGAAGGCAGAGAAAGGTCTCTAAAACCTGCTTTGCTCCCAAAGAAGTCAACTGCAGAGCTCCTATGGATTTCAGTGCGAGAAAACCCCTCTTCCAAGGGTAAGTAAATAAATGTATTTCACCGATACAGAGACCAGTGCTGGCACAGCTTTGAAAGGTGAAATGCCGAGCATCTCTGGCATCGCAGCGAGCCCTGTGCTGCCTGGCTTCATCACCCAGCCCAGACCTTCCCCCTCCCCGGCTGTCTTCATCTGCCCATGGGAGCAGAGCGGAGGAGTCGTGTCTCCTCCAGGTCACCTTGGGTTTCCATAGTGACTATTTGAATGCGATTGTCTTATCAATCAGAACCTCCTTTACTCTCATAAGCAACTATAAAATATCTTCTGGTTTCTATAGCAACCATCTTTAACCCATATATTTGTTTTCTCTAGGCTTAGCTGAATGGTTGAAAATAGTGCAAATTAACTGCTGGTGCAATATTTCTTATTTTTTTCCCCCTTAAGCGATCCTTTACTGTCATCCAGAACAACAGTTATGTTGAGGCTACTGTTCTTTTGTTTCGGTTACTTAGAGATCCTCTATTGCTGCCTAACCACATGAGCAATGACTCTTAAAAATCATCTTTTTCACTAGGAACATTGAAAACCTGAAACCTCTGGAGTTCAGCCTTTCCCTTCCCGATTCAGACCCCTATATCATTCTGTCCCTGGGCACTTAGAAGAAAAAATGGTGCTTTTTGTTACCCCAAATCACTTCTTGTAATAATATGCGAGAATAGCACCGTCTTTCCAGAAACCTCAATGCAAAGTACAATTGTTACTTAACACAACACTGGGAGTTAGTCAAATATTTTATCAGTGTAGTATGAAGAATGTGCACAAGGTTAATGGCCCATCTACACTGCAGACACAATAAATGTCGAGAAGGTGTTGTGGGGGTTTTTTCCCAGCCTAAATGTGGTAACAGCAGACAAGGCTGATATCACATTATCTATGCTTTCCTTTCACCAGAGAGCAGGCAGACATAAAGTTATCCAAAAGAGCGGACAGTGACACAACCACAGCTACGCTTTTCATGATCTGACTGTAAACGCACATCGCTTATCGGTCTCAAAGTCCATTTTTCCTGCGCAGATCGTAAGCAGAGAATGTGCTTAATTCAAGGTTAGAAAGCTCGTAATAGACAATTATTCTGCTTTGAAACTCTGTGGCAGCGTTTTATGGGATTCTCTCAGTAGCAGCAGATCACAGCCGCACCAGAGGGCAGAAACGCTGGCAAAGCTGCGGTCAGTCCACCCTGCTCCTTAGGAAAAGGGTTGCTGACAAACTGGGAGAAGTTCAAGGAAAGGTGAAAAAATAGCCGGCCAGCTGGGGTTGTGTTCACCTCTTAGGGAAGAGCAATTAACTCTGTGTCAGTTAGTGGGAAACTAACTGTCATCAAGGATTAGGAAATTTTATGGGTATGGGAGGAGGAATGCATCGAGATGATAAAAAGGAGAGGAGTTAACTACTCCTAAAATTAAAAAAAAAAAAGAGGAAAATGTACTGTCTCAGGATCATAATGCCGAATTCACGAAAAGCGGTTGGCACTGCAGGGGCTTGGAGCCCTTCCAGCTGAGGGAGGTTTCCGTGTTTTTCCAGGGCGCACCGCTGGTGCTACTCCTATTGAGCTGGGGCCGGAGGAGAAAAAAAGGGGCAGGGGGAAACCTCGAGGGGAAGGAGGGCGGCTGGATGTGGGAGCTCCTCCGAGGAGAGCCGGAGGGGACCGGACGGCGTTCAGGGTCCACGAGGGAGCAAAAAGTTGCTCTTAATACTGCGAACCCTTTGCTCTTAGAGACCCCAGAGGAAAATCACTTTTGTAAATAAATGCTTCGCAGAAACACAAACTGTTGGCAATGGGAGCTTGGCTGGAGCTCTTCCTCCTCCCTAAACTTTCAATCTCACAGCGGTTTCTGCCCAAACAGATGCCCAAACAGATGAGCAGGGCTTTCGGCTCTGCGCAGGGTCCTGCCACGCCAACGAGGCTCTTGCAAACCTACTTGCAAATCTGCCGGGCACTGCTCGGAGAGGGGATGCCAGGAGCCCAGCTGACTGAAGAGTTTGCAGGGGAGACGGCAGCAGGCAGAGATGGGGCCCAGGGAAGCCATGGAGCAACACTAACTAGCAGTCAAAGCTGCTTTCTTCAGGCAAACACCTCTGCCTTCCGTTCAGCGTAGGGTTGCTGTTGCTGGCTAAACCTTCCTGAGAAAATTCGCACAACTTCGCTCTCCAAAACACAAGCGTTAATAGATTTGGGCCCATTACGTTTTGACTTGGCATAATAAGAAATTCACAGATGGAAACTGCTTAACATGGAGCTGTTCTTATCTAAATTTCAGCCAATACACATGCATACTCAGAAGCTACAGAGCACCAATCTTTTACCTTCACATAACTGAAGAAGGTGCTAAAATATTTTCTATGATGTCCACTGTTGAGGTCTGTAGAAGCTACGGATACCATACTCTGATTCTTTCTACACAAATTTCCTGAAATTGTCTAATTTCTGAACGTGTCACTCATAATCTATGCAAAATAAGCACGTGCCCTTTGCTGGCATTAGAAGAACATTTACAAATCTGAGGTCAAATACTCAAGAACTGGGAAATGCCAGAGTTGAAGCTATCTCTGTAGTCGTACCTTGGGTCCTTGCAGTGAAACACTCCGAAGAAGCAAAGCACTTCTTGCTCGGCTTCCCACCGCCCTCCCCAGGCAGGCTGAGCTTTTCTTCCTTCTCTTTTCCCTGTGGATTTGGGATGCTGAGGACCAGAGCTGCTGGCTTTTGGCTTGCCTGAGGACAAACCAGGGGTGAGCTCTCTGCTTGCCTCTATGTACCCGGCATGCAACCCCTTTATGTTACTGCAGATACGCTTGCCCTCCTCTACCTAAAATTGAGGAAAGGGGCAGCTGGGGTGAGAGAGGGTGTTTTTCATTGTGGTTTTCTTCCCGAAGCCTGTGGTCGGGCGGGTGCGATGTCCGTGAGACCACAGCTCAGACTAAAAGCCTCGTTCTCCTTACCTTAGTTTTCAGAGCTTCTTAAGCCCCACGTCTGTCTTTCCCCTGTGTGGCTGATGTATCAGGAGACCGATGCGGAGCAGCTCCGCGTGTTCCTGCCTTCCCTGGGGCTTGCACAGCCTTGTATTAACACCCCACTCTCTACTCGGTACGTAGCTGCACATCCCGGTCGTCTTCTCAGCAGCTGCCCCCAGGAACACGACTTTGTTGTTTATGCCGCTCCCGCTCCCATCACGCCGCGTGGGTCCAGAGCCCGTGATGGGTTTTCCCTTGGGTGAATGACTCAAGTGGCAACAAGATCCAGGAGCTGTGCTGGATACTGCCCCAGCAGTTTCCACTAGATTAACCCTGGAGGGCAACCAGTAAGGTAGACCAGTACCAGGGCTTGGCACGCCGCTCCCTGGGCTCTCCCGTCCCTGCGGGGTGGGCTAAGCCCCTTGCCCTGAGAGCACTTGACTTCCAGCCCTCCCCTGAAGCATCTGAGCATCTCCCGCAAAAATCAGGAGCGGCTTCTGGAAGAGGGACTGTAGGTGGTCACTGGATATCGGTGAGCTGGCAGCGCTACCGTCTCCATCCCTCATTCGGAGAGGGTGGGATGTGCTCTGAGCACGGGCACGGGGCAGGTCCTGCGAACGAGGCGGTGGGTGTCTTCTCCTGGGACTCGCACCAGTGTGCAGGGGGACGCAGCCTGGACCCGGGCAGCTGGGTGCCCACCTAGCAGTGGCTGCTTAAATGCAGCCTCTAGACACCCAGATCCAAGTTTGTTCCAAGGGACTTGAAGTACAAAAACCCACCCGAACTCATCCTCTGGCCCCCATTGTGAGATACTGGAGAGCTCAGTAAAGGTGAGCCAGGGACATGCCTTTTCCATGCTGTTCAACAGAAAAGAAAGTTGGGGCACAAAGGTCGGGATGAGGAGCGGGAATTTAAGGGGAAAATTTGAGCTATTTTTTGGAGTTCAAACCTCCTTTGTCTTTTTTGTTTGTTTGTTCTCCTTTAAAAGCAGCTGAAGTGTGGGATTTTGAAATGGGAAAGCAGCTGAGTTCACCGATGCTCACAGAGAGGCAGCAATCACCTGTTTGACTTTTGAGAGCAGTGGAAGAAGCTATGTTTCTTTTTTATATCGATTATATCTCTGTAAGCATTATTGCTGGTGCCTGCAGCAGCAAATGCTGCTTCTCAGTCCTGTGCTGGGCTGGCTACAAGAGATAGAGATGGATGCCAGAAGATAGGGAGTTACAACATCAGACATTGTCTGAGTGCTCTGAAGAAGGGTAAGCGGTCTGCAAATTTGCAGAAGACTGGAAAACATTTAAAGGACGTAAATGAGAGTGGATTGAGCTTTTTTTTCCCCTGCAGAAGGAAAGTGTGATGAGATCTGCAACCGCACCTACGAGGAGGTGAACAGGAGCAAGTAAGGTGTTCCCTGATATTGCGTGAGCTTTGTCCCAGGGCCAGATGCATTGGGTGGGAGTTTATGCTGCAAGTAACTGCGCTTTTCTGGGGGAAGTTCCTCCCATGAGGCATTCCTGAGGGATTAATCAGATTCGTATGCCTTTGAAAGAAACCCCTACTACAGCTACTGGGAAGAAAAGAACAAAAATAAACCCAAGTAGTGCTGTAGTGCACGCAGATGGAGTTGCCCAGCCTGGCCAAGCAGGCTCAGGTTGTCCACAGCTGGGTCTGCACATCCACAGAGCGTGTGCAAGTCGGATGGTGCTCTAAAAAAGAATTTATCTGTGCCCTTGCTCTGCTATACCAGACAACACACCGGTGCTATTTGTAATACAGCGTCACACACAAGCCAGAGTCTATTGCGCTAAGCGTAGGACCAAGTGCGTTGATGAAAGGTTCTGTGGTTTCCAAGAGGAATAGTCATTCCAGAACGGAAAATTATTGCTATTCCACCCTTTTGGAGACCAGTGGGTAAATTTCCCCATTGAACTAACCCTGTGTAAATACCACATCTCCTTCTAATTTTGGAAAAGTGTGTTGATACATCAAAGACAACCTGAGCAGTGTCCTGAATGTTCTTCTAGGTATACTGTGGCTGTCAGGTGGGACGGAAGAATAAATGTGTCTTTTGTAAGTAGAAAGACTGCATCTAAAAGAGATGATCTATTAGGATAAAATAATAGGATATTGTTTTAAAAGAAAACCCAAAGTCAGTGTTTAGATCTTGGTAAAAAAATAAAACAGAGCAAAAATCACTTTGCCACCACTAGAAATTGCTGTCTGGGCTTGAAACCAAGACTTGCCCAAGATACACAAATCCTTGGGGATCTTTCCACAGGGAAAGTGGTGTTACACTAGCTGGCCACCCCCTCTGCCCTCCTGGAAAAGCCCCTAGTTGCTTGGCTGTGGGCTGACTTTGGGAAGTGGGAGCAATTTCGCAGAGTTCAGCTTGACTAAGCAGAGAGTCAGATATGTCTGTACTTCTTTGGAGAAGCACCACGAAGTTTTATCATCCTCCGAACACAGTCTTGGAGTGTTTGTTGGGAAAAAAAATTAATAAAAAATGTGTAAAGCTGCATTTGCCAGTGATCAGAGAAGCATGCAGCTGCCTTTTTTTGGGTAGCCAAATGGTGGTGGCAATGGTCAAGGTTGGATTTAAAATGTAGAGAGGAAGCATGTTTGTTACTTCTGCTGACCTGAAGGATCTGCTCTTTCCTTACAAGGTCCAGGATTCCCTTTGGAGCCCCCAGGAAGCACCAGTGACATCTTCCCACAAAAGAGGGTTTCATCATCATCATAAAATGGTCATTTTGTTGTCCCAAAAGTGGGTTTCGGTACCTGGTATGCAATGAGCCAATCTCACACACGGAGACAAGATGTTGTTCATTACAAAGTTGCTCAAGTTTGGGTGCTAGGTGGTAACTCCGCAAAGCTAGCACACCTCAGTATTCTCCAGAGTTCCTTTTATATACATTATTATCAGTTGGTAGGTTTCTGCAGAGTTCCCTCTGCTACCAATTGGTTGGTAATTTGCATATGATTACAGTATCTCTGTTCTTATTACTCATGCTCTATGAGTAAGGGTCTCTGCCTGGGCCAGGGTCTCCTGCCCAGTGGGTGTGATTTTTAGTATTATAATGAGGGTATTTGCTGAAGGACGCAGTTCAGCTAACTATCCAAAATTAAGTATAAACATGATAATTATGTTAGTTAGTTGACATATTTTCCAGGCTGTTTCTCCTTCAAGGACAGTCAGCTCCTGATTAGAAGTTCTCTAACTCATCGCTTCTAACAACTTCAAGGACAGTCATCCTGATCCCAGACATTGTGTACGTATTTGGGTTTTTTAGTCTGTGCAACATCTAACTTCACTAAATTCTTCATAAATTTTTAACCCTCTACTTGCTTAGATAACAATTTGTTGGAACCAAATGGCTTCAGCAAACTGGGCAATGTTGGGAATGGGAAAGAAAAAGCTTGTAATTATTTGCTGGCTATTCTGGGACACTCTTCTTGCTTGCTTCCTCTTTAAAAGGAAAAGTAGCTCATTTTATCCAACATTGGGGAAAAAAAAGAGTCAGAAACTTCTTTACCATCAGTGAAGTGGATTTCCCATTTTCTGGCCGGCTCTTTTTGCCAGTAGGGCCGTGTAGCCCGCATAGCGCTGACCTTCCCGTCCCCCGAGCAGGGAGCATGTGTCGGGTCAAGGAGGACAAATTTCTTCTAGCAGTGGCCAAACCAGCCTCTCCCTTGTCGGTCTCCTCGGTCCAGGACTTGGTGGATGAGCTCCATCGTGCTCAGAAAGCTCAGCCCTTTGGCAGGATGACATAATAAGGATCCACCTTGAGTCCATGTTTCAAATACATTATTTAATGAGAGCAGTAAATTATGGTATAGTGTAAGTCAGCACGGCACAACAGGTAAATAGTTGGTCCTGATTTAATTCAGGTAAATGAGATTTTCATGTTAAACTGTTAATTCAATCTTAGCATCGCATAGTCCTCGGTCACCAGTTTTCATAGGGTCTAGGAGGAGAAGTCAGAGACAGAAATAATTTGAACTTGAGGAGAGCCAGGCTGCGTGGCTGTGAACTGAGGGGGGAGGTGGAAAGCGGGTGCCACCAAGCTTGCGGCAGGGTCGGGCTTATGGGGACGGTCTGACAAAGCCGAAGAACCTGCTGAATGAAAGGGAAGGGTGAATGAACGCTTTTTCTTTCGCGGCTTTTCTCTGCTTCCACCCATCCCCGTGGCTACAAAGAAGATTTCCTGTGTGGTGTTAAGATAGATTGAAATGGTTGGCTTTGACTTTTATGGGGTTACTTCTGCCCCAGGTTATAAACATAATTTGAAGGGTTTTTCTAAAGGAAAACAAAACTGCTTTTGTTCCGAAAATGCTGAAACAGCCTCTTTCAGAGACTTGCTGGACGACGTTACTAAGGTGTCGCCCCAAAGTGAAACCTTAGTAAAAGCCGTCATTCAGCAGCCTGCTTTGCATTTCAGCAGACTCAAGTTTTCCAGTGTAAAATGTTTCCATCTTTCTTTGACTAGCTGTGCTGAAAGCCGCCAGTGGTGATACCTGATACCAACAGCAGCCTTGTGAGGCTGTGGAGAGGCAGCTCCTATAAATGTCTATCAGTACATTAGAACCGCTTCAGAAAAAGGCAAAGGTGGGGGATTTATTACTATAATTTCAACACAGCAACAGGGGGGCATCCCGCTGTGTCAACATGATGTATTTTATTCATTTAACTTCATTCATTACAGAAAAGTAATTCTGAATTGTGTAATTTAAGTAATTCTTAAATTCTTTGGTGTTTAAGCTGGGTTACAGCTAAGGTACAAACATTTTTCTCCCTTTTGCTTTCCAAGCTGCAGCCACAAGCGGTACCCGAGCGGTATTTCTGCAGGCTCGCGTGGCTGGGCTGGGATCTGGAGCAGCAACTCTCATTCCCAGTGGGGCTCGAGGCAGGAATTAGCACTGGGACATCACCCACATCCCAGCATGTGTCACAGCTCTGTGCTGTACAGGTTTGGTTTTTTTTTTTTTAAATGACCTGAACAATGTTGTTTTTTTAAAAAAAAGACTATGCTTAGGTGTTTTTGGAAAACAGTGAACTAGTGGTGGAGGTGCAGCCCTCCCCAGGCTACTCTGAGGTCTCAGGACAAGCCATGCACGATTTGGGAAAACCTGCCTTTGTGCTGTTACCTTGATTACAGGTACAGTGAATTTGGGGCATCAGGGACTCTTCAGCCACACCTTGCCATCTGCTGCCTGAATTGTCTATCAGAATGACTCGGCACGAATCGTGGCCAGAACGTAAAATAACAACCAAAGCCAATCGTCTCGAGACCCTATAAACAGCGATCCAAGGGGAGACCTTTGGAATTGTCTGGGATTGCAGTGGGATGTGTGACCCAGCGTCTCCCCCTGAGCTGGGACGGACACTTTTTGGGTGGATTTCATGAGGATTGAGAGATCGTCCATGGACAGTTTTGTGAGGACATAAAGGCCTGATTTCGGGAGGTTCGCTGACCAGCTGTTGAATGCCGGCACATAAAGGCAAGTAAAATTCACGAAACTCACAAAAGGGAAATTTTAAGCATAGGTTAACCTCTGGGTGTGGGGGTGTGGGCGTGTAAAATTTGGTTCAAAACTGTTTTCTCTGTGTGTGTGTGTGATTTGACTGAACCTCCATCTGTGTGTGCAACCCTGCTGGAAGTTTCAGGTGATCCTTGCCATTTTCAAATCTTTAACTAAGTCGCAAATTTGATGTTAACAAATTCCATTGAATCACTCTGTTAAATTGGCTGATGATTAAGTCCTGTTAAAATTATACAACCTAATCTTGTGATCTATCTCAAAAATATTAATAAATCCTAAATTGCTGCTAACCCAAAGCCATGTAACTAAATCTTATTTGTGACAGTTGTTTCTCAGTTTGTAGTCGTAACTAATCTTCCCTCTCCCTCTGCTTTTAATCCGTGAGCATGTAGATGCAGAATACTGATTTTTCAGCACCTTAAAACAAATCCCTTAAACTGGTGATGGCACAACGTGCCTCTCCTGTGGGGTAAATTCTGCAGGACCTCTGGCCCTGGTACGACATGGTGATCCATCCTGTGGGAGAGC
Source organism: Buteo buteo (assembly GCF_964188355.1). Classification (NCBI taxonomy): domain Eukaryota; kingdom Metazoa; phylum Chordata; class Aves; order Accipitriformes; family Accipitridae; genus Buteo; species Buteo buteo. The sequence continues at coordinate 4,039,662 of NC_134188.1, read as the reverse complement.
TCTGATTTTCCCTGATAGCAGGACTTGCTCTAATCTTTTTAAACTGTTTTGGGGTTGTTAGGGGGTTTTTTTCATTAAAAGTGGATATTTTATCGATTCCTTCCTTTCTTTATGTTGTAGTTTTGAATGAAAGTAATCATTTGCTCAGAAGACAAATACCCAGAGAATACTTGAGGTGAATAATAAAAATGAGAAAGCCGCTGTGTTACAGAGCACTGGTAAATAAATACCTTGCAGGCAAAAGATGCTCGGTGGAGGAAGGTTTGGGATCGCTGTCTCCAACTGCAATGTCATCCCCTGTGTCCTCCTCCCCCAACACTCACATTCCACCGTCACCCAGAATTGGTTTTGCCATCACCGTTTGTTTTTCTGAGGGTTCTTTCTACTCGTGGAGCCCTGCTTGGCTTCGCACCCGTACCACGCAGAGCCGAGCTCTCCCCTTCGGCGAAACGGCGGGCGAAGAGGAGGGAGGAAAACCACGTTCTCGCCGACGCGCGTCCCCTCGCTGGGTTTGTTAGATGCCCCCCATGCGACGCAGCGTACAGCCATTAAAACAGCCCGTGCTGTATTACCACAGACTGTAAATTACCGGTTAATGACAAAACCGGCCTGGATGTCCATCTCGGTCTGGAGCACGGCGCTGGGTGCGGGCATGCTGGCACCACCAGGGGTTATGGCCACGACATACGTGATACGGATTGTTGCCACCTAGATAAACTGTTTGAGGGGTTGTACGTATGTGCGTGCATCTGAGCAAACACGATAAGAGAAAATAAAGATTTAAACGAGCAAAGCCCTGGCTATGATTTGTGACTGTATTAAAAAAAAAACAAACCAAACCCAAACCAAACAAATCAAAATCCCCTCTCCTCCCCTGCGTTAATCTCTTTTCTCCTCTTGTACGTTCTCATAAATCTGTCCTTGGTTTTGCAGTGGCTTGTTTTCAGCACAGCTAAGTTTGCCCCTGTGTAGCATTTCAAGTAAAACAATTTAATGGCCCATTGGCTAAATGCTGACAAACCTACTTTGAATTCAGTAGGAGGTAAGGGCTGAGCAACATCTCATAGCACAGCATCCTGCGACACTCAATCCTTGCAGTTTAGTGGGAGCTGTTTACCCACACGGGTCTGTTTCGCACCCTGCATGAAAACTGTTTTAACATTTTGTTGCATTGAAACAGCATTACCAAGGCACGTGCTTCGTTTTCATGTAGGCTTTATGCTTGGCCTTGCACAAAGCGTGGCCTCTTTGCAATGTTATTTAGTGACACGTCTTTGCTGTTGACCTATACCTGTATTACTGTGAATTGTATGGGATATTACGGAATTATTCTTTATTTTCTTTAATATGAAATTATTCATATCTTTGCTGTAGATATGCATCACGTACAGTGGTGAGTATGGTCTTACGCAGCTCAGTCTGGGCTGTGGAAATATCCACAAAGCACACAGACCTATAGCCAGCTGCTTTTCAATGGCAACGTGATTAGGTTACTTAATTACCATCCTCCCAGCAGAAGGGGAAACCTCAGCTCTGCCTTCCACACGGTCCAGAGGTCACCAGCAGCGATCACTTCTCCAATCGTGCTAAATGCCATTTCGTGGTGCCATTTCTACTTCAGCATCATTTGGACGTGTCTGATCCTCCCTGGAGCCTCAGTTTCTCAAAACGAGGGGCTGGGTTACAGCATCAGCACTGGGCACCGGTACCCTACGTGCGGTCATTGCTCCTCGGTTGAAGAAGGCTGGTGCTCCTGGCTCCCCTGTAGCCCAATTCCTCAATTCCCTTTCTCAACCTCTCTTTGGGGGATCCTTCTCCTCCTCTCTGCCCGCGGGAAGCCAACGTGGCCTTTCCCAATTACCCTGCCGCTGGAGCCATGGGTGGGTGAGCCCCTACGGCATAGAGTCATGGACTGCATTTAGTATTTAGAACTATATTTTCCTGCCTTGCATCTTCATCTCTATTTTAAATCACTAGGGGCTACGTTTGAGTGACAGGATGGAGTTTCTTCATTCCACAGGGAATGCCTTCGGGCTTCTTCTATTTTCCCATATGTATCCTAGGTTCCAAGGAGGAAGAACATGGTCAAACAATATTTAAAATTGACTGCCTTCAGCCAGAAGAACTAGAGACCAGCTTTCAAGACACTTCAATATCTGAAAATGCAGATGTTAAAAGGTTTTATTATGCCTGTTATGCTTTTTTTAATGAATAAAAACGACTGTGGAAATTTTATGCTTAAATCTTATTTTCTTCTATGCAGTTTTGTCTCCTTCACCACTTTGAAAGTCAGCTGAAAACTATCTGCATTAACACCCACTGAAATCAATACCAGTTTGGGGGACTGATCAAGGTCCATGGAATAAATAACGTCTCACTTGGAAGGTTACATAAACATGTAATTTTGGAATATTTTTCCAAGAGCTGTGCTGTGGCTTATCATGGGGAGATACAAAATACAGAAATATATGCATAGGACACAAACATCATCTGTACCAGAGCAGTAGATACCATGGTAATGAGGTGCTCAGCTGTAACAGAGAAGTTAAAACCTCCACTCAAGTTTAGTAACTCACCTGGCAGTCCAGTATCCTCATCTACAGAATTAAGAGAACCAGTCGTCCTCATTCACATGAATAGAGAGCCAGAGCAGTCATAGCAATGCTTCCAAAGTCCCTTCTTCCTTATAGCTTATTTAAACCAGTGACACTTTGTTCTGTTTGAGCTTTGTTATGTGTACGTTGTGATCCTGCTTTCTGCTCCTCCTCTCCCCACAAGTTCACCAAAGACTTCCTACCAGTTTACAGCTAGTATCACCCCGAGATTTGACATGAGTCCTCCTTCTGCACCTCTTCAGAGGGTTGCCACCCCTCCTGGACCCTTTGGCCAGTTCCCACTCCTGCCTCCTGGGAACACCCCTGGGTTCCCTATGATATACTGTTAAAAAAAAACCCCAAAACCCACCCGTTCACCCAGCGCTAGAAGGAGGATCTTGTCCTGCAAGTCCTCAACTCAGACCAGCAACCCAAAGCTCGGGGGAAGCCTGTGCCTGAGGTTTGTGGACAGGCAGCAGCTTTTCTTTGTGCAACGGGCAAGGTCCCCAGTGCCTGCACTGGACCTCCTCCAGTTAAAAAAAAAAAAAAAAAAAAAAAAAAAAAAAAAAAAAAAAGGAAACAAGATGGTGCACTTAGGACATGTCTTTGCATTTCCTACAACAGGCTAAGGAACAAAAGGATGAAATTCAGCATGAGATGGATTAGACTACCTTCTGCTAAATGAAAACTTCATTATATATGCAGCAAATGTATTTGGTATTCCAGAGAGATTATCTTATTTTGGCTCCATCATTTTCATCACATTTTCATCACTTTCTTTCCACGAAGAAAGTAAAACCTATCGCAAAAATGGGAGAAGCTGTAAATAATAAAAGGAACATTTCACTAAGGAACATGATACCTGACCAAATGCTAAAATGCACAGTTTGAACTTTAGTCAGCCTATGCACTGTTAGTCCATCAAAACATTCTAGATCAAACCTTTGTGAGAGAGGTTATACAGTAGATAAAAGTAAATTTGAGATTTTACCTTTTCTATTATTTATTTTGTCCTTATCCTTTTGTGGTTCTAAGCTCTTAGTGGCTCAAAACACTTCCAAATTTGATTTAAAAAAAGAATTTCTCAGACTGTGCATAATTTCATAACTTTTAGTTCCACTAAACCTTTCAAAAAAAAAAAAAAACCAACCCGTAATGGCAAAGTAAAATAGAACAGTTCTGGTAAGTCCCCTGCATTTTACATAAGTTTGAATCATCTAAGATTCAGAACTGCGGAAAGATTGAATTTCAGGCAATTTGATGTGTTGTGAGCTTGTAAACTTTATCTTAAAGAGAGAGTTAATTCACAAGTCTCATGTTGGGAAAATAAAGGCAGTTAAGGAATGTTTATATGTGTAACTAAGGTTAATAATGACCCAATAAGGCAGTCTGAGGAAGTGCTTTTTGAGCATTTTCCACTCACATCCTTAAACATTTTTAGTGGGGATTTGACCTCCTTGTATACTTCACATAGATTTCTGGATAAGAAATAAATGTTTCTATTTATTAGAGGCTTTTCTAGGATCTTAGAAAGAAGCGGAGTCCAAAGAGTCTCAGAACACAGCTTAAGAAAACCATACCTCAAAAATAAAAATACATTGAATGCTGATGTAAATTCTCCCTATTAATAATGCCGCTGTAGCAAAACAGTTGTAAAGACAGGTAAAATTGGGAACTTAAAGCAGCGCATTGTAAGTAAATGTAACAACTTAACACACGCCATCCAAAATACTCCATCAAAAGTATTTCAAAAGCTTGTTTTAGAGTAATCAAGTTGTTTTCTTTTGGAAGAAAAAAGAAAAAAGGTTCAAACCTTTGTGCAATATTTAGTCAGTAACACAGTAAGGCGACTACACCCCCGTGCCAGTAAGATTAACCAGGCCAGCAATCTACGCCTTCCACTGCTGGGTGGGCTGGTGGGGGGCAGCATGAAGGAAACTGCCATCCTGAACATCCTCACCTATGACTGATGCTGATCAAAGGGGAAACACACATGATTTTCATGTATCTGGTAACAGGTAAATTAGAAAGCAAGAAATTAATTAAATTGAGGGGAAGGGAGAAGAGGAAAAGTTGAACCACTGATTTCTGCTTTCATTTCCCCCCTCCCAGGTTGAAGCACAAGCACTGTAAGAATTTAAATAAGCCACTTAATCATAAGGCATCAGTCACTTACCACACCATTAGCTGCTATGAAATAGTTAATGTTCCAGAAATCTGGAAAAAACCCAACCCCACAAAACTCCAGATTTGTCTGTTCTCCATGCAGACTTCTTTTTTGAAGGTTCATTAGAGAAAAATTAGAGCAGTACCTTTTATAGAGGTAACTGAACACATCCATCACTCCAGGGCCAGCAGAGCTGCTTTTTTGTAGATCCAGGACTAGATGTTCCGACAGAACTCTGCTTCAAATGTCTTTACAGAGTTTTCCTCTCTTCAGGCTAAGCTTCCTCCTACGGCATCCTACCGATTTTGCAATGTAAGTTTGTATCTTTTATGGTGCTAGAACAGTAATTTTTTGAAGTCTGGTCTAACTTCCTATTCTTTGGCTCTAGGAAAAGGATGGCAAGAAATCAAAGTATTCCGAGTGTTCCCTCCTGTACACAACTCTCTAATGGTAGAGAACAGGCAGCTCAAAAGCAGCCAGTAACAGTAATCCAGTTGCTTACAGTCAATGCAGAAAACTGAGCACTACTGTGGGAAGCTGCACACACTCTAGTATTGCTCCTTGCCCCTGGCTGTGAGAAGACTTAGGGTGCTGCTAAAAGCACCAACTAGAAGAAAAACACTTGCCATGAGTAGGATTAGTTAGCCCTAGAAAGCACCAGTCCTCTCACCTGTAATCCCTCTTCAGTAGCACCAGTGGGACTAATTTCTCTTTTCTCCTTTTGGTTTTGTTGCTGCAGACAAAATACTGCTGGAGACACACTAACTCTTTTTAAAAAAACCAACACTCTGCATTAAGTGACACTGATCTTCCAGCACCTGTGTCACATGCTTATATACAGGGGTCTATGCTCCAATCCATCAGTAGATATAACACCCTTTGCAATATGCTTCCAAGAAAAACCCTTCCCTCAGTACTTCAGGTGTCTGATTCCCTAGTATAATTTGATGTCCAAAGCAAAGGATACAAACAATTGTTCAGCATTCTCCCCTGCTCCAAGTACCTAAAAATAAGCTTCTTCAATAGGCTACAGAGATTTACTTTAGAGGAATTCTTAATTTTTAATACCTTTACTGAGGTGTAAGCAGAGCCACTGGCTCAGCAGAACAGGCTGAAATCTCATTTTACCATTTCTGTTTAGTCTCTGCAACAAAAGGCAGCAGAGCCTGGCCTAAGCATTCAATTGGGTTTTAACATCTTATTCTGAACTGCAGAACTCAGTATCTAAGCTATAGGGTCCTGTATGTTACAAATCTTGTCCTATGCTTTAAATCTGTGAAGTTTCCAGGTTCTCAGGTGTGTACAACCCTTGGGGCATAGAAAAGAAAGAGGTGTAACTCATTAAGCAGCTGAGTTACTTTCAACTCACTGCACAACTGTTCTGTGCTAAGTGAGAGTTTTAAGCCTTTTTATGACTCTTGTGCACAGGAACACAAAGCAATGGCCTGTCACAAACTGTGAAAGAGGGCAACACTTACACCAGAAATACAGAAAACAGGTAAACCCAACAAGTCAGGAGATACCAGTAAAATGAACTTTATTTTAAAGCTCATTAAAAAGCTTCACAATAACACTAACAGAATTAGCATTTCCTTCATTTTATGTACCCCACATGAAAAATGTATTGTTTAGCAAGAGATGAAACGTAAGCGTTTCTGCATGCTACTAACACATTTCACCATCTTATTATCTGATAAGTGCTTTGTACTGCAATAATCAAAAACCTTAGAACAGACGGATTTCTTCTGGAAAGTCCTTATGAACGGGACAGACACTGGCTTTTTACTGACATACCCAATAGATGTCCAGACAAAAGAAAACTACCTTGGAATCTACAAATGCCTACGAAGGTTTTGATTACAACCTTTTGAAGGAGCAGTATATTTCAGAGCAAGGGCTTCTTTTCATCTTTAGTGATGCAAATGGTTAAATACTGCACAGAAGCTTAGTATGAACTCACAATTCCACAGGAATCTGAAAGTTACCAAGGCAATTTTCCTTTTAGGATAGTCATGACCAACACTATTACTATTCTTCCTCCCATAACACAACATATCCCAGACAAGTCTTAAGAAAAAAATATAAATAGTTCCCAGAACAATGCATTCCCACCCCCCCATCACATACAACGGCAAAAATATCTTCTGTCATGGGATGAAATAACTTGCTGCAAGTGCAGTGGTTTAGTCCAAGTCCATGCTAATGGTGTTTTGATCACTTGGATGACATTCGCCATTTTGTTGAGGCATTTCAGAATTTTTCTCGTCTTCTCCCATGTCTTCAGGTTTAAAATCACTCCGTTCATTTAATGGGTTTTCTTCCTTAGGAGAGTCAACTTTTGGTTTTGGTTGTGTCACAACAGGCTCACAGACATTGTTTAGCTCCTAAAAGAAAGGGAAAAGATGTGGTCAGAGTCTATATTAAGGACCACCAGCTTCACTAGTGTGAAGAGTCCTATGCCAAAAAGACTGTTTGAAACTTGCTTCTGTATTTGTTTCCCAAGTCCAAACTGACAAGTACTTATTGTACTCTGAAATAAATTAATTGGGCTACTTTCTGAAGTTCTGTGGGCAAAGTTCTTCAACTTAATATTTTCGATTTCACATGGGGTTTTTTCCAAGACTATTTTGTGCCTACAAGTAACACCAAAAGACTGAAAGACATAAAATGTCAATAAGCTCCACAGAATTGTATACAGTATAGTACAGCTCCTCTGCTTTCTACTGAATCTCTTCCTGTCCATACTTTCTAACTACCTTTTAAGAACACTGGAGCAGCAGGATGAAATTAGGGGAGAGAGAGGGGGACAGATATCAGTCTAGCTTTAGCACCAGCCTCTAAAATTAGTTTCTTATGGTACTTACCTGTAGCTTTGCCTTAATTTCACTGGAATGCACAGCCGGATCCTGATCTAAGCTCTTCTTAGCCTGTGCACTCACAGCATTATTCATCCACTCTACCACTTCACTAACACACTTCTCTACTTTCATCATTTCCATTTCATCAATATGGATGTATTTCTCATCCTGCCCAAATACAAATGTTTTGTATTAGTTAATAATGTCAAATTTTCTGTCATCAAGTTATGCCAAAAAGACTACCCCAATTATTTACAACTTATAACCTTTACTGATTTTCAAAATAAATAGAAGTTGGCAACAAGCCAGATCTGTTACAGCAAGAGACAACAATAAATACAGATATCAAAATAAAGCTTCTTTTGCCCAATAATTAAACAAGAAATCTAGTTCACAGAGGGAACAGAGGCTTCACAAACAGGTCACAAAAAATATAACATTCTTAACAGGTCTAATAAAAAAACCCATCCCCTTCCTTCTGGAGGGTCTTACATGGGCTCAAGGTAGTTTAGACTGTGATTCTGCTGTACAAAGACAGGGAAAGGATCAGAGTTGTTAGGAGCATTCCCTACAATGCCACAGTTACACAATCAACTGATATCAGGAGCAGGACCTACCCAGCAACACAAGCCATGATTTTAGTCAAGAATTCTAAATACGGATTCAAGTCTTAAATGCACTATTTCCAATGATGCTAATAATTTCAAGACTGTGTAATACTACTGAATAACTTCCCTTAATGACAATTTTGTGATCTATAGCTGTTAAGACATAATTGTTTCTGACGCAAGTCTCAATCTCAAAACTGAATTAGCTTGAGTGTTGTGAGTTTCCCTATTAAAAGTCATTAAGCTGAAAATTTACCACTTGAGTTTCAAAAGCAGGAATTCTTATTAAGAAAGTAATCTTCAAATACCAGTGACAAAAAAACCCCAACCCAAACATCCATATATAATAAAGCTGGATGTTTTAGTTTATCCTGAGTAGCTTTACATTAATGCTTCTCACCATGGCACAGTTCTTGTTCCCAAAAGAACCGGAAGAGCAGCACACTTCTAAAAAAAGTCAGATTGGCCTTTAAAAGGTCAAGAATCAGACCACACTCTAACCCTCACTCTTTATAAGAATGTTCTTTTTGGCCTGAAAACATCCAGAAGTATCAAGTGACTGAAGATATGACACACTGTGCAAGGTTTTTTGAGTACTGGGAAACATTTGCGGTGCTAAATTTGTGACCTATATATCAGTAGATTGCAGCTCATCTGAGAGTCAATTTGAAGCCTCTGCCAGCTGGTGAGCCTCAGTGAAACACTATGTGGTAAAAAGAAACGTACTTCAAGGCCACTTACTTTATTCCTGAATTCCCCAGCTATTGTAGCATAATACTGGAGCCTGTGTCCCAATTCTTCTAACAGTTTTGGTCGTTCTTCTGCTTCTTGATAGCGCGTTTCAATTGGAGTACCTAATTTCTAGAAAAAGCATTTCCTGTGTGTTATGTGATTCACTAACATTCATTAACACTGTTGTGTGGTAGTCTAGAAATTTTGCATTTTGGGCATACGAACAGACCTACCTTTAAATCCTCTAATTTGTCTACATACACCTGCTTAGCTTCATCCTCACCCTCTTCATACAGCCAGCCTTCTGTCTCCGTTAGAAGTGCAGAGAATCCCTGCAGATCCTATGTGTCAATATAATTCAACATGTGAAACATCAAAATACACACCAATTGACTATGTTGGTCTTGCAGTAACAGGACACTGGTAAATACATACATTAATTCTTAGTCTCCTACATAAAAATTACTTTTCTACTACAGCTTTTGCTTAATTAAGTCACTTAAACCACACCAGCTTCTGAGCTGAGAAACACACACATCTACAACACCAGCAGCATTTACAGCCTTTCATCCTTGATTAGGCCAATGCTTGGGGTGCAGCTTTAATTCATGTTTTTGGTTATGGATGCAGCAACACAGCTTCCCTTTCTAGTCACCAACTTCATTTTGAAACAAATCTTTACTCCGTTTGTGACAAAATTTATTTTCAGGGATATATACTATTTGCTAAGCCTGAACCTAATTCCAGATCAGTCCCAGCCATTATTCAAATGAGTTACGGTTTTCAGCTATTTCCAGGGTGGCTATGAGAAAGCTTGACCAAGGAATACAAAATAGATACTTGGTATCAGCATTTTCAGAGAAGCTCCTGAAACCACAACCTACCTTTTCACAAACAAACTTTTCATATGGTCCAGACAACTTGTCCCTGAACTCATACACATACTCCTCCACTGCATTCTTGGCATCATTTCTTTCTTTCTCCAGTTTATCTTGCATAATCATCTTTCCCTGTATAACCATAGAAATATTTGAATTAAAAAATACCTATGTTCAAACAGCATTCTACAAAGCACAGCTCCTGTAAACACAGTAATCTCCCAGAGGCCTTGGTTAACGTAACTGTTGGAATTCTCATTGCTACGCACCTGAAGAAATGGGTTGCACTTCTCTAGATTACAACAGCTTAAACAAATCTCTGATGTCACTCCATGGATCAGTGCTCTGATACTATTGCTATAAACAAGACTTCAATCTTTCTTATTAACATTTGTCAATTATGTGTTAAAGTTGGACTGTACATTAGCTCACTGTAAATTATTTGAGTCCACATTCCAGGGTTACAGTAAAAGGTCAAAGGTTGCCTTAAAAAAGCAGATGAATGGTTAATAACTGCAATCAAGACAGCAGTCTAAACCACATTAACTCACCTCTGTTTCAATATACATATTGAGGAGTTCTTTTCCTAACTCCCAAACCAAGTTAGCTTCAATAGGTAGGTCCACGTTCTTCACTTTTATCTTGGGTTTTTTAGCTTCTGGGGGCTGATCACCTTTCTTCTCATTTGTCTGAGTTGGAGAAAAGAAAAACAGGATAATTTTCCTGACTGCCTTCTGATGAAGTAGCACTATAATGAAAGAAACATTCACAGGAAGAACATGCAGAGATTTTATCTGTTCTTTCAGAATCTTCAATATATAATTGAGGCACTTTCCTTTCAGGGATTCCACCTCTTATCCTAGTCTCCTTACAGTCTAATTGATGGAAAGTAAGTACTGAGCTACAGGGAGGACATTTCTCAGATATATGTTGTATTTGCAGGTTTTCCAGAAGTGCCCATCTACAGCTTAGCACTTCACCAGTGATGCTGACAGTGGTAAGATTTTAACCTAAACCACTTCTCATCTTATACAGATGAAAGAGCACACTACTAGCAATATCGGGTAGGCATATGTTTTTCACAAAGATTATTTCCTATTATGTTCGTGAATTCCTGATCCCAACTTCTCTCAGCAGGCCTAATAAGCTTAGCCTCTAACAGCTGTTAAAAAATTGAAATGTCTGCAACCCGAACAAATTAGCTGTACAACACTGCATAAAGACAGAGCAGTGGTAAAGAGAGACTTCTTGCATGAATTCTTTTGCAAACTCCGTATGAAAATCGAGACATACGCATTATTTTTCACAATAGAAAAGGTATAAAAATGAAAAGGTTCCGAGCACCAAGTTCCTTACTTTTTCCTGGAATATGTTACCATTTAAAAAGCCACCATTATAGAGCATAACATTTTCAACATAGTTAAAGGGTCACTCACTTTCTTGACATCTGGGATTTTGTTTTCTTCAGAGGGAGGTTCTGATGAAGGGGGAGGCTGTGATGTTTGCTGACCATCAGTTTGTACCTGGGACTGTGTTCCAGCCTCACTGTTCTCTTGCTGGATATTTTTCTGTAATGAAAGCCCAGGCACAAAGGATGTAGAAGGCATGTGCACTTGTATTTAGTAATAGTTATAGGGCACTTCACTTCTGATGCACATACTGTACAGAGTGCCCTACAAAGCATTCTGTGCACACGCAGAAACACACACGCTTTAACTAACGGAGATACAGACTAGTGCAAGTTCAGAAGGACTTGTGAAAATGCTACCAGTGCCAGGCTTGCAGCATAATACTCATGTGCATGTGTGTGCACGCTACCACCTTCTCTCACAAGAAGTGGCTTTTAAGCTATTGAGTCATAGCTTAAGTTTTTTCCCCCTCAGAAAACTATTAGAACATCAAATACACCGTAAGTGCTGCATTATTCCCGTGTTCCCCTCCCCTTCAATGCTGTAGAAAACAATCCAGCTTTCCTTTTCACAAAAAGTTTGAAAAAACTTTACTAATATGAAAGATTACACGCAAATCCTTTTACACAGAGAGCATGGATGACTAATAATCCAAACCAAGTTTTGCTATTTGGAACAGTCTGATAACTATGGCAGCTGTAAGCAACCCCACCCTCAAGAAACCCACCTGCTGCTATTTGGCACTTTGCTCAATAATTGATTTTGAAATCCACACACTTTCAAGCTACCACAAATTTTCTCCTGTTCTTATGAAGACATATTTCCTGACAGCTATGCACATCTCAAAATTAACCTCACTTTGCTGTCTTCCTTTTCTTCCAGAGCATGTAACAGCAAAACACTTTCCTCAGTAAAGGACATTCACACATAAGAAAGGTCAACTTACATCACTTGAGTTTTCAATAGGCCTCTGGTCCTGAGATTCCACTTCAGTCTCAACATTGACATCTTCACTCTCTTCACTTTTAACTGGTTCTACCATGGACGCAGTGGACACACTGAAAATGCCGTGAGTATTAACACGGACTTTCACTTTAACTTTAGACTTCTCTCCATCTTTCTGGGCTGCCACATTCTGGATAATATACCTACCTAAAAACCAAAAGAATCAATACTCACACAGTGGAATTAAATAGGTAACATTACAGAGCCAGGAAAACACCTCCCTTTTTCATAGGGGACACATTTTCTAAATATTTGGTGAAGCCTCTGTGCTCATCTCATGGTCCCCAAAATGAAATGAATACCAAAAAAACCAACAAAACCACCACAAAAAAACAGCACCATGCTGCTTTTCAGCCAACTTTACCTTACAAAAAGGAAGAATGTTTACTTTTGTCATCTAGGGTAGGTTCTCCTGCTGCTAGTAATACAGAGTAAATACAAAAAGCGAAAGCTCACTTCCCCTTACTTGTGCTATCTGTGATGCTATAGTGGGATGAAAGAAAACTACACAAAGACTTAGTCTAAGGCCAATGTTAAGTAGTATGTCTTTTTAATAAAGTTACTGCCCAACATAGAAACACTATTCCTAGAAGTCTTCTTTTCAGCTTGTGACATCCATGTAAGTCTAAGTCTGCCATTACCTTTTACTCTAGGACAGAATGCAATTGTTTTCTAACTCCTGTAGTACCTGAAACAAGCATTGTGAAACTAAGAAACAGACAGACAACTAGTTTAGCAGTGAATGAAGAATCAGATCTCCCTGACATTAAAAGCAGACGTATTTTTCCTGCCTACTACATGATTATATGTAAATCACCAGAACGGTGACCTGGAGATTATGACACTTGTATAGCTGCAAAGTACAAGTTCACCGATTTCATCACAGGCTGGATACACACACACACACACGCACGCCATTCCTTCATTAATAGATCTAAACCACATGCATACAAGCTTTTACCTACTTACTTCACAGGCTAAAGAATGTAATCCCCCCTCTCTTATCCAATAATGCTAGAGCTGAGACTACCAGAAGAGAGGACAGGTCACATCAGAACTACTTACTCACCCATTAGGACTACTAACAATTCTGTTCTGAGCAGAGTTAATCAGTGAGTGCGTTGAAACCAGTCTGATTTTCAGTTCTGTTCTTACCAGTTTACGGAACAGCAGTTAAACATCTTATTTGTTCAAGCCATACAAATTGAACACTCACAGATCCCACTATCAGTCTTTATGGTAAGAGCTAACATGAAAGGAAGTCTGCTGTTCCTGTAACTACAAAATAATGTGCTGGTTTCCAAGACATACAGTATTTGCACTTTGTGACTTTCAGTGAAACAACATATAATTTGCTTCAAAGTAGAGAAAATAACTGATGTTTCCTATTGGGCTAATAGTTTTTGGTAACTTTGTAGTGCCTTAGGTATTAGCTGAAATATTGGTAAATCAGATGGGAGATGTTTTTGCTCTATATATTCTCCCACCCATTTCAAGAATATTTATAAAGCTTATCTTTAACACTACAGTTCTGGTGATACTGTATTTTAAGTGCATTGTTAACTAACAGGACAGCTGTATTGTCAAATAGTTAACCAAGATTAGTCGTTTCTTCTACCACTCTGGAAAAAAGTTGAGTTTTCTAACAAAACCAAGCAATTACTTGACAGCTAGTAATAGCTTTATCTTAATTTTACATGCAAACATACAACATTTAATTGCATGCTTAGAACTCAAGAGCAATTATTTAATTGGTCTGTCTTTACAATCACAATCTTTTTCTAACCACATTGTAAACTCTTTGTGTCAACACTGTCAATGCTGTAATTTGTCAAAAAGGATGAAAGAACTGATTAAAAATGTCACCTAGACAATTGCAATCAATACTGTAGTCTTGTAGCTGCCATTATTTCAGGCTGCCTTGATTAAAACTTATTCAGCACTATGTCAAACCCCGAAAGTATAGGAAAAAACAACAACTAGTTACTCAAGACACGTTGAAGTTTTTTATATGCAGGAGATATTTCTCAAGTATTCCTAGCTTGCTTTAGTGATAAGCAGAAAAGAAGATTAAAAAAAGTTAAGAAGTTATCTTTTACAGTGAGAGTCCCATTCTAGCCCTGGGCATTCAGCTACAGTTTCCCCTAATTTCTTCAAAAGACTGAAGCAACTTTAGAAACTAGAAAAATAGAAGATCCAAATTCAGTTACCTATGGAATGGGAGAAATTAAAATTGAGTCCTTCAGACACAAAAACCTAAATGTATACATCATATAACCATACTGTAACACACCACAGTTACAGAACCAATTTAAAACCGAACCGTGTGAGACAACACTATTTCCAGGACAATGACTTACCAATTTTTGACTCAGGATATGGGACTCCATTAGGATCAGAATAAAAAGCTTCTAACTCAAATGGACCTTTTCTGTAGAATGTAAGAACCTTAGAGAAAGGTGCTGCATGATTTCTGCTGAAGACCTCATGAACCCTAGAATTAAAGAGAAAAATACCACTTTTAGCAGAAAGGCTTTGATCTAGGGTCAGAAATCTTCAGAGAAACATCACCATGTTTTGACACATTTGCCCTTCTGAGCAATTCCAAGAAAGATACTTCACTAGTGTACCGTAAGGAAAAAAATTATTGTGTACTGTAATGGGAAATTGTCCTATTCCACTAATTTTTGAGTCTCAAAAGCAAATAAGTTTAGATGTAGGTGGCAATTCAGTGACAGACTATCAGCAGAACTCCAAAATTTGTTTCCTGCAAAGACATTATTCTGAGCTTGGAATAGCATAATTTAAATCATAATTTGCACCGTTCCTCGGTTAGTCTCAAAAGGCTAATTATAGTCCTGTTAATTCCTTTATCATTTACTTTCTGTGGCTCAGTTGAGAACCCTGACACCAGATTATTATTCATTCCTTGATATGACAGAAAGACAACCAGCTTTATTTTATGTTCTTCCTCCAGGGTCTGTCCGCTGTTATGCCAGTCTGATTCTAATTTCCATCTAAGTTTTGTCTCCTAACTATGGAAGGATCTCATCTAATAACCTAAATGTAAAAAAATAAGAGCTTCACCTAGAATGTGAACCTGCAGGTTGCCCTCAGAAGTATGTGACAGAACAATTAAGTTCTGCATCTCCACACAAGACAGACAAAAAAGGAAAGGCTGAATTACAAAGAACATGAGAAAGGTATGAACAGGTCCCTCAAACTCTAAACTTTCCAAAAGCTAAACTCAGACCTCTTTACATCCTAGACAGCAACTGCATTTCCCACAGGCATGGCATAGTTAATAGCAGAAAGGTCAGAGTCTTAAGACACTGCAACTGCAAGAAATTTCTTACAAAACCCTAAGAATTGAATCCTTGCTTCTGTTTTCAGCCAAACAGCATCCATGTAAGCTCACAATATTAGCATAATGCATAATGTTCCTACTAAAACAAGAATCCAGATAGGTGTTAGGAACACCCTGAGTAAAAAAAAGCCAGAAAGGAAAGTGGGATCAGGATCCAGTAGTTATTCTAGTTCCTTTTGTATTCCAAAACCTGACAACCAGTAAGGGCAATGCAACACAAGATACTGGTTGGTAGCTCATTCAATCACAATTTTTTTTAATCATTATTTTAACATATGAGGAGTTACAGTTAAAATTTCAATGCATGCCTTTACACAGTCTCCACTATCAGCCATCTCTGGTACATGGCCTACAGGTTTTCTGCATCAGAATGCCAAGATCTTAATTTAAATGCAACCAAGAACAT
This sequence comes from Buteo buteo, assembly GCF_964188355.1. Lineage (NCBI taxonomy): Eukaryota > Metazoa > Chordata > Aves > Accipitriformes > Accipitridae > Buteo > Buteo buteo. The sequence goes on along the minus strand of NC_134188.1, from coordinate 4,023,638 downwards.
TATGCTTGAATTATGAAGGCCAAAAGCTTCACAAAAATGTAGTTTGAGCTACCTACCCTTCAGTGTCCTCTGCTTCTGTGTTCCACAACAGAGATATTGGGAATGGTGTAGCATCTGTCACAGAGAATTCTCTAACTTTAAAAGCTGGAGAAAGAATTGCACACTAAACAAAAAAGAGACATGCATTAAAGGTGGTTAACTGCTCTACTCCACCTGCCCCCAAGACAGCTAAACATCTTTAAACAAGAAAGAGAACTGTATTACTTTACTAAAACAGAGCTAGGCAAATCACTTGATTTCAATGGAGTATAGTAAGAAAACAGAAGTTTCATACAGAAGTGTTTATACTCTTTCAGTTAGCAGCACTTTTGGCCTTATTCTTACTGTAGCTTGTGAAAAAAGGTAACAGTCTAAACCAGGAATGTAAAGAATGGCAGTGCTGCATTACTTAGTCCTAAAAGAAGTGGTGTTTATCTTACAAATCCTGCTTCCTTCCCTGGAGACAACTGATTGCTAGTGATGGAAAGCAATTAGAGAGATGGGGTAAAGAAACAAGTCAAAGAAGAGAGGGCAAGATAAGAGAATAAGTAAAGGAGAAAAGGAAGAAGGGAGAATGAGTTGTTTGCTTGTAAAATATAGTTCAGTAGTTGGAAACTGTAAAAATTGGGGGGAAATAGAATAAAAGTCTGTTTCACATTGATGGAAAATTGGATACCAGAAAATGCAAGCTTACAGTGTTTTGGGCGTACTTCTCATTAACTTTGCTGATTAAAAATGTCTCTTCCCTCAGCTTGACAGCAACTTAAATTTTTCTCATTAAAGATCCCTAGATCCTGTTTCTTTTGAAGAGTGGACTGCTTACAGAATACACCCAGCATCAGCACCTTCAGTAAAGTACTGCACCACAAAGGAGTGCTCTGGACTTTTTAAAATAGCATTGTCCCATAGAAAGACCCGGTGAACATGCATGTTCCTTTGCATACTTAAAAATGGACCACTTCTGCCATTTCTCATAACTGCTTGGCTAATTCTTCACATAAGTACTCTCAAGAAATTTAACTTTTAAGTTTATCAAGCGTTGCCAGAACTATACCTGCAGAGCACAGCCCCTAGCTATAGCTTCATCTGCATTCAGCGTTGTACTGACATCCTTGCCAAAGAATTTAGCAATCCTCTCTTTGACAGCAGGAATGCGGGTTGCTCCTCCCACAATCTCTACAGCAGTTACGTCTTCCACTTTCAGTTGTGTTTGTTCCATTAATGAAAGCAGAGGCATCTCTATCCTTTGCAGCAGGTCAGCACACAATTCTTCAAATTGTGACCTAAGGAAGGAAATGGAATTAACCAAAGAATGCCTGTCCCACCACTAAGACTTCCTGGTATTCCTGTTTCCAAACTGATGCTGACCAGGCTTGTTAACTACACTGCAAGGAGACTTAAAGCTAAACCCCTGTGAGTAGGCTGAAGCGACAACCATACATAAGGTAGTACATGAACAGCTGCTTACCGATTTTCCTATGCTGCTATCAATGTAGTTAAATAAGATAAAAGTATTGTTTGGGCAGGTGCTATATTATTTCCCTACAGCAGAGGTTACAGATAAGAATACAAGAAAACACTAATATTTCCTTTACAATGAAAAACTGTTGCCTAAATACTGGAGGGAAGAAAAAAACCCCACCACTCTTAGCAGTAGTTACAGGACTAACAGTGACTACAAATTAAGTTGTGCCTGTGAATGTGTGCAAAAGAGAGACAGACACACACAGACTTCATTTCGACTTGGGCCATAATCAAGTCATCCCCCATAAGCACCATATCTGTCCTCCATTTCTCTGCCAATATCCAGAGTACAGTAAGAACAGAAAAAAAAGGAACAAAGCTTCAATTGTTGCTATCTTAAGAGCAGTATGGGATTTAGGTTGCCTAAAATACGCAGGAGACCTACATATGCAGCCAACCCCCCTGGGTCTGGTTTGCATGCATCAATCCATGGTTTTAAGACCGTGTCATTCTACAAAAAGAATCCAAGCTTCTTATGCATGCATTATTACACTGAAACATTGCTCAGGTAGCTGAACATTACATTTCACAGCCTTAGTTATTTTAGTATTACAAAAATGCCATAGCTATTCAGCACTCACGCTTAATTTTAGCCCAGTAAGTTTCTTTCAAATATGGAAAGAAACACTTGTTTAAGAAATATGGCCACCAAAGCAACTGCCTGTCTTGTACAGCACTCACCTGTTCATTTTTCCAGATACATCAGTATCATTCATGAAACACTCAATATTTAGGGGAATGTCTGTGCTATTTGAACTCATTAGTTTCTTCAGTTTCTCACATTCCTGATACAGACGAAGAAGAGCTCGAACTTTTGCTTTCGGATCCAGCTTATACTTTGATTTTATTTCTGCACAAAAGTAATCTACTAGCTTTCCATCAAAGTTTCTTCCACCTAGGAAAGGGTCAAATGCTGTGCCAAGTACCTGGTTTGAAAGAACACAATTATTTAATCTTACACTTAAGTAAAAATCAAATGGAATAGCAGCCTTCCAATACCAGCAAGCCTTTGCTTCAAAAAAGGTTGGGGACAAGTCAGCCTATTTTCCAATGCACAGGCTTAAGTACTTCAACCAACCACATCAGCCAAAAATTGCTCTTCACTTTTACAGTGGAGATAAGACTAAATAACTCTGTGACAATCCTAAACATTCACAATTTTAATCCACACACATGTTCATTTAGATAAAACAAACTAAATGACAGCAGTTGTAAATCTTACATTGGTGTATTGCAATGAATTTACAGCCTCCATTTGAAACCATCCTAATGAAATGAAGGACACTGATAAGAATCTTCACTTTTTGACTCACTGCCATCTCCCATACATTAAGTTATTTCAGAATTTTAAAAACAAGGCAGGTTTATAGTCTATGTGATTCTAATGTCTCATAAACCCTTTTATTTTCATTTCATCTTACTACCTTCAGTTTACTCTTGTTGAATGCACAGGCTGATACTTGAAATGCAGAATGTCCCATATCAACAAACACAACTATCCGTGGCTTCTCTTCAGGAGCTGGAAGGTCTTGTTTATAAATCCCATAATTCAGAGCCACTGCAAAACAAGTGTCAGATATTACTAATGCAATCTCTAGTAAGTCTCCAATTACATGCCACCACATCCCTGTGAATATTAAGCTATCGATTGAAGAGCAGCAAGACAAATCCAGACATACACCTATGCAAGGTCTTACCTACGGGGAAGCTTTATTCCATTAATACATGTTGTAGGACCTGAGAAGAAAAACAACCTCCCTCGGTCATTCTCTCTATGTGTCGAAGCATGCAAAACTAAGAAGCAACAACCCTGTTTGGGGGTTTTCTACTCTAATCTCTTTATTAACAACTTTTTTTTTTTGCTTTGCATAGTTATCAAAAACACAGACCATCTTTACAACAAAACCCAAACCCAGTTTTGTATTTATAAGGAGTATCTCCCAGGCATGAAGGTTTTGCCCGAGAATAGTAAAAATGGTCAGCAGAGGCTGCAGAAGGGAAGAATCTCAGCCTATACAGAGTATCAGGCAGGGACAGTTCACGTGCTCTGAAGAGCAATGTTTTATAGTCACACCAACATTCTCTCACTTTAGGAGAAACAGACACTGACTCCCTCTCTCACATCAAAAGCAGTAGTTCCAGACCATCTGGAACAAGGACAGCCAAGTTTCCCACTGATCAGAGACTTGAAATTTATGGATTCTAGTATCTAATAAAGTTCCCCTGCAGTTGGTACACTCATTCTCATCTGTGTGGATTCTTTGGGGTCTGTGAAAACACAATATCAGCAGTCATTAATCCCTCCCACAAGCAGTTATTAAGAGGTGGTTAATTAAAAACAGGAACTCTATTTCACAACATGTATCTGTTATAGCCCCAAGATCTAGATTTGACTGAAATTGTGTTTTAGTTTGTTCATTCACATAACATTCCTATTTCTGAGCAGACTGAACACATTGCCCTTGTTTCCAAGCTAAAAATAAATTTATGAACAGAACTTGTGAAACTTTATGAAAGTCACAGCAGAATCTGCCTTTTCTTAACAAAGAAAACAAAAAACAAAAAACCAACCCCCTGCCCCAAAAAACCCAAACAAACAAAAAAGCCCCAAACAAAACCACAAACAATTTTTCTTTTCTGCCCTACTATACCTCAGGACCCCTACCCCAAAGATACAATCAAAGATTCTTACATTTAAAATATCAGAAAAACTTGGACAGTACTCATTAGCCTTGCAAGGTAAGGAAAATTAGAAATGCTATGTGCTACACCGTAAAGAAGGGCTGCTGGTGCGATCAAGGGGATGAAAGAGCTACCTGCTTTTCCAGGGACTGTTCATCCCAATGGCAAAGCTTCCAAAGACCCTGGCTAAAAAGTCCTGAAAAGCAATCAAGGTTCTTGCAGGGCCAAAGACTGGCCTGAGCTGTTCTGCCAAACAAACAAAAAGGAAGTGACAAAGCCTTTAGTTGGCTTATAACACCCCATCGTGAGAGGTCATCTCTGAATCAGGTGTGAAGGATTACTTTTGCTTCAATACAGAAAGGGGTTGGAAAGGTACTGTTTTGACTGGTAAGGTTGGAAAACACTCCCCCTCTCGCCCTTTTTTTTTTTTTTTTTTTTTAAGAGTACTAAGCCAACTTTTTTTTCCTTTATGAATACAAAGTTTCTTCACAAACATTTTGAAAATGGAATTTGAAGGTTAAAAATAGAGGGCTGGATATTTGTACTTCCTCCTCCTCTCTCCACAGTCACCCTAGAGATGTACAAGCCCTGTAACTCAAGAAGCCAGGCATGTGGGACAAAGTGTACCTACTGTGGGGTCCACACTTACCCAGCTCAAGAATTCATGCTGCCACACACTCTCTGTGGCTCTCTTTGCTATATAAACAAAGAATTAAGCTAAAGCTAGACGACAAAAACATGCACCTATGGCTTTTGCAATGATCCTGTCAGACTTGCTCTTCGTTAGGTGCAAATATATAGCATTCAATGTAAAGAGCATAATACTGATGAAACAACTGTGTTTACTAGAAATTCTATGCATTACCATGTAAATACTCATCCAAAACCGATTCTGGAAAAACATTTTAAGATACCACTCCATCAGTGCGTACTTAAGATTGCTTTACTCCTTAAAAAATATAAAATAAAATATAAAATTCAAAAGCATGAATCCAGCTGGTGTGCACCAAACTTGCTTGCATGGAACATTCTCCCAAAGTGAACTCTTCCTTACTTATCTAACTAATGTGGGCAGTAGGAACAGAAAAGTAATTGTCTTCTTGTACAGAACTCCACTTCCCAATTCTTTTCCCAGGAAACAAGTGCTAGTCATTATGCCATTTAAAAACATGCAACAAATGCTCTCTCACAAAACACAAACAGAAAAATGCAGGAAGACAGGTTAAGAATGCTTGTTTTAAGAAAGACCAAATAAACTCCTCATTCTGCCAATGTGTTTTTAGAGTTCCAAACAGATTAGCAAAGGAGATTAATTGCCTTTTGTGTGTGTGTGTTTCAAAACCGCAGTTACACTGACAAAAGCCTTGGAAATCACAAAGTGTTTGATGCTTAATCAAGAAACTTCCTTTAAGAGTGCCTAAATCCCACAACTGCATCATGAGGTTTCTTCCATGAAATCTGGACAGTAAACTAAATGGACAAGTAGTCTAGGCACATGACTCCTAAGTACGTACTCAGGGAGATAACTATCACTAAAGCTTCATCTCTTCTACCCCTTCACACAGAAGACATTAAAATGAGACTGTAAATCAAGAGAAGAGCAACAAATTTTTAGAACGTGTCTCATTTCTGATTTTTCAAGTCAGCCTTCTTTCTTAGAGTAACTAAATGCACCCTCTATCACACCTTTCATTTGCAGAAATTGCTATTTTACTCTACTTACCTGCTGTCATATCATTCATTAATCTAAGACAATTTAATCCAACGATCTGAGCTGCATCCAGAAGGGACCTCCTTTCAGCATCTGTGAAAAATGATGGAACCTGAAGAAAACAGGTGAGAATGGAAAGTTAATTCCAGAAAATGAGATATCACATTGTTTATTTGAAAATATTCATTTAAAAATTGTATCTGTCCCTCCTCTTTGAGGAACACACTTGCTCACTGCAAGTCTCTTAATATGCAACTACTGTACTGAATCAAGACTTCAAATATCCTATTCAATCACACTGAGCTGGAATTAAATGAGCACACGCTAGCATCAAACAAATGAGTTAGTTGTATACAAATGCTAGGAACCTTACTTACTGGTGCAAGATATGAAACTGGGTATTATTGAGACAGAGACATGGAATAATCTTAATCAGAATTAGTATATATACTCCTGTCCAAGAAAGTAAAGGGCAGGGGGGAGAAGTACAGCAATATTACAGATGAGAGATGCAAAGAAATAAGGGATAACGAATAAAGAGAATTTGTTTTGGCCAAAATTACTTTGGGCAAGAAGTGGTAAGAAATACTGAAGGAATATATTGTTGAAAATTTGCTACACATCTCTAGCATTGGCATTGGACAGTGACCTCTGACGTCCTCAGGGACAGAAACTACATCATTAGAAGACACTAACTTTGCAAGTATCAACTGGAGAACAAATTCTTCTAATAACAGAACTAAATATTCCTAGATACAACATGAGACAGACTTGTTCAAAGAGTCATTGAGTACACAGAGGCAGATGTTATTTTATACTCAGGCTTTGCAATGGAATGACTGTTCTTCATCTGAGGTCATTTTCTGTGCAGTCATAAATTGAAAAAAAAAATTAACTTACTGAGAGGATGAACATAAACAGGACAGAAACTAAAGTTTTCAGCTGCCAGAGGGCAAACTTTGATAAACAAAGGCACCTTTAATGAGTAATTAGTGCGCCTAGTCATAGAAACAAGCTGCAGAAGGGTATAAATCAGATCCCAGAAGTGTTCTGGGTCCAAAAGTTCAGATATCTCCAAGAGAATGAATTCATGAATAGGGTCAGGGTCTAGAATACAGAAGCAGCCCTGGGATTTCTTTAAGTCAGAAGCTCTCAAGCTAGTTAGGATTAATCCTTTTGTAAGTGCTTATGCAGTGTTCTTTTTCACTCTACATGAATAGAAACAAAATGCCCTCAATAGTTGAAGTTAAAGACATAATGTTCCTGTACACTACAATTACTTACAGAAATAACACAGTCTGTTACTGGCTTTTTCAGGTTACTCTCTGCAGTCTCCTTTAATTTAGTCAATAACATAGCTGAAATCTGTTCTACACTGAAGATATGCTCCTCATCCATGTACATGACCTGGATAGAAGAAATACATAAAATAATTACATTATTTCAACGGGAGGAAAAATTACTTACATTCAATGATTTTTGATATACTGCTGACTAATAATACTTCATCAATCATGACATGCTTAATTATTTCATTACAGGACTCACTAAGGCACCAGTTCAAGGTATGGAGAAAAGCAGCAAACCAAATGCACAGCCCTAAGCTAGGGTCTTCATTAGTGAAGCAGCATTGTTTGCTACACCAGCAAGGCTTCATTATCAGTATTTTTATATACTTCTGAAAATGAACACAATGTTATTAACTGCATCTATTGTAGGAAAAGCTGACATTGTATTAGCAAACTCCTTGAAATGTAAGCAAGAGTCAAACCTGCAATGTGGTACAAACTGGTTTTGAACATCTGTTTCAATTAACTTGTATCAGGCAGTCCACTAAAGACAAACATGTCACATTTATAGCAATTATTCTAAAGAAGAATTCCCTACTACTTTACAAGGAATTTGTGACCACATAATTAGACTGTTGCAATGCGTTCCACACAAGAGTGGCAAAAAGGTTAACACTTTGCAGTAAAACCATATGACCTCATAATTATCTTAGCAGTTTTTCTGCCAGGACATTTGAGCTGGATGTGTAATTTGCCAACAGGGAAGCTCATATTTCAGCAATTATTCACAAATAAACCTTAATTTGATAGTTAATATCCACTATTTAAAGATGAAGCTGTCTATTCATACAGAGCTCTTTAACAGAAAGGTTAAAGAAAACCTTTAGGGTAATTAAATGAAACCCATATTTTCATGACTACGTGCTGAAATGTAAACTTTTAAATGTAGCTCTAAAACCCAAAAAGATACACTGCAAATTTACCTTTACTCCAACTCCACCATTCTTCATAGGAACCAAATCATAGCTCAACTTTTCTTTTTCCTTCTGAACAAAAGGATCATTAAATGCACGGCCATGGAATCTCTTGAAGTTAGATACTGTGTTGTGGGCATGAGTAATTTGCTGTAAAGAAATACAGGATATTTAGAAATCCACTCTTGATTGACCTGCAATGTTCGGTGCTGTTCTGTGTGCCCCCAAGCATCAGTCAAGTTTTAAGACAACTGCTCACTCACTTGTCACATCTCTTTCTGTAACACCTGTAATTGCTATCTGGTACTTTCTATTAGCTCATTACTACAGAAGATTATATGAGTCAGTGACATAGATACTTACAGACCATTATACGTTAAGTATTATAAGGATTATACAAGTATCTCTAAAAACTTGAAGCAATCAGGTGAGCAGTAACAGGATCTATAGCACCTACTACTTTAGTCACCCAATTTGGACAGAATTCAAACAATTAAAGATAGGAGCCAGCTTCACAACAAGTAGCTGCACTGCTTGTAAACTGGCCCTCCAATCCCAGCCACCTCACCTTCAGCTGTTCACTTTAAACCCCAGTACATTAAGTGCAAACAACTGTTCCTGCAGTGACTAAGCTTCATGCTGATAAGTCTCCCCACACACTTCGATAATTTTTTTTTCCTCTGAGATACTTTTAAACCACTTCATTTCCCTGTTCATGTTCACCTAACAGCCATTCAAATTCTTGCACCAGACTAAAGAAGGACAGGAGTGCACAGACAACAGCAGGAAACATGAGACTCTCTTGTGGTAACGATGTCAGCTTAAAGTATATGCTCAACTACAGAGCAAGCTCCCCACAGAACCAACTGACCAAGAAAAGCATTCTTTATCAGCAACGCAATGCAGAACAGGAATTAGACAACTAGACCAGCCTAAGAGATATACGGCAAGTATCTCGGGGTAGAATGAATCCTATTCTATTGGAGAGAAACTATAAAAGCGCATTGTTCTCTCCAGAAGAGATTTAGGCAGGCACCAACATATTGTATGTTAACAACTCAAATGACAAGCATGCCGAGGAAGTTTTCTAGCATTCACTTCCCTCAAAGGGAAAGCATCAGTTTCTTATTGCCTGCAAAATTTTCCATCATGGAATTGAAGAATCTGAGCTACATCTTATATTAGAAAGCTATGCAAGTATGACAGTTCTCCAACAGAAAAGCTCCCTTACAAAGCAGCAGGCCATACCCGTAGTATTAAACAGTAACTTTCAGAAATCTCTCTATGTGGAGAAAGAGATGTCACACCTGAATTCCCTACCAGGATTCATCCTTGGTTTATTCTAACCACCAAACAGTGCTCAGAGGTTATTAGTAAGAGCATGAGTTAGTACAGGCCAAAAATCAGACCAGGAACTATTCCAGTACTTTAATGCAAGAGAGTATTTAGGTTCTGTGTTCAAGACAGTTTTCCAGGATGGTTTCAGTTATTTGTATAGCCATAACTTCAGAGTACTTGAATGCTACGTAATTCACAGCTCTATTGGTGAAGAACATAGAAGCAAAAATTATTACCATGCAGCAGGCAGAGAAGCACAAACACTCTGGTAGCTTTTACAGCCTAATTTAGAATTAACCTCAGAGCCTTTTCTAAGAGAATAATCTTAAGATATTTTTAGAGTAATTGTATGCCATTAGGTCTGTAGCATGTTTTAATATCTTCCTGCTTAGTCACAATTAAGAACGGTGAGAATTATGGTCTGTTAAGTAGCATACTGTTCTCATCTCCAATGCTACCAGACTTAACTAAAGGAAACAGAAATTCTCTGAAAATTCACTCCAACAGCAGCTCCTCAAGTGTTAAAGTAAGAGAGCACCTCTGAGTATTACAAGCTCTCTCACACATAAACACATTGTTGAAGTCATCAGTCAAAAACTGTTGTGTTCTCCCCCCCTTCTTGTTTTGGAGTTATTTTGTTGGTGTGGTAGGTTTCTGTTTTGCTTTTTTTAAACTAAGAAACTCATTCAAATGAAAGGGATCATTTTACTCCTTAAGTAGCTACTACACCCCAGGACACTGAAAATATAACTCTCAGTTGTCTGTGTCAAGAAACTTGCCCATTTACAAAAGAAAGACATTTTACATCTCAGGTGGTCAGCCACACTAGACCACTTACAGCAAGAGAAATTAATGCTCTTGACATCTTTTATCATTTTAAGTACCACGTTCCTTTTTTTTTTTCTTTTGGCAAAAATATCTAGTTTCAACTGCTAGGACAACCAAGCATGAAAGACTCACTATAGTAAGTCTGAAGGCAACTGAAGTCACAGGTGTTCATCACTGCAAATACATGCTTTTTAACGCAATTCAAGAGACAAAATCTACTTCACTTTTAGCTTGCTTCACATCGTTTACTGGAATAATCCAACAATACTGAAACACACTTGAGAGTACATGGGATTCATATCACTTGCTGTTTTGAATAACAACTCATTTCTGCACACTGATGAATCATACTAGTTCCCCAACTTGACACAGTAGAAGCAGTCAAATAAACAAAAGCAATGCTAAAATGAGATTTAAGGAAAAACCACAAACACACATATATTTACTTTATTACTCCAAATGTTAACCTGTAACTGAAAGTGTATGTGTGCTTATGAACATGTAACCTATTCGTATTTCCTTGGTTGTTCAAAATTAAGAGAGAAGCTATTACAGTGGGGGAAAAACTCTCCTTTATTCCTCTCTCCATGGAAACCCACTGCAGTCCTTTTACTACACCAGAGATCTTCTGCACAGGCCAGCAGAGGCTGCACGCTTGGTCTCCACCAGCAGCAGTTATGTAACAACCTACAATGCAATACCTAAGGATTTATTTAACCATTACGTTTAGTTATTCTAAGATTTGTCAGAATTAAGCTCTCCTAAATTGAAAATACTACTTGGATGAAGAAAACATTCGATCTTTCAGAGCACCTCAATCAAAAAAACCAAACTGAGGACTTACACCTTCAAAACCACAGGCATTTACCGTTCAGTGAAACCAAAGGTAGCAAGGTGCCTAAATAGCTTCAAGAATCTGAGCTGAGACTCTCCCTTTGCATCTAATTTTAAGAAACTATACACAGCATTTAAAAGGTTTTCCAATAAGTGCAAGGAAAACCCTACATACAACCATTAGGAAAAGAAGCCTGATGGCCGTGAGTTGTCAGAAAAGGAACACGTTCAACTGGAAAATATTACCATTAATGAAAGAGAGAGCAGTAACATTCTAGCAATAACATCCTGTATTTCTCTGAAGAAAGCATAGCAGAATAGTGCAGCATTTCTAAAATAAAAGGCTTGACAAGGAAAATGAAGTTGTTTCATTTTAACTACAGCGAGCCAACTCTCTTTACACCCACTGGGACCTGAACGGTTTGCACTGGCCGATTTACTGTTACGCACAAATGCCAGGAAACGACCTACCCGACCTACCTGGTTTTTAGCCGAGACACCAATAGCTCTGTTTTTGGATCCAAACGAAACCACCGATCTGAAAGAACCAACAGGCTAATTAACTCAGTACTGACAATAAACGCGACCGAGGACCGTCACAGATACGTTTTCTACCATTGCAAATAAAACACCCCAAGTCTTTCTGTTGAAGTGGCACTCTTCCAGCTTGTGGTAAAACACTGTAAGACGGCTCTTATCCGTCTTAAGGGCTTGGCTCGAATCCAGGACTTTTCACAACGGTTCATCCAGTTAAACACGATGATGGCAATTAAGAGCTCCCATTCCCGACTGCACCCTACCCGTCCGCGTTCGGCTGCTCGTTAACTTTACAACTAACTCCCGCTTTGAGCCTGAACCTTTCTACACCTGACCTCAGGCTAAAGGAGAACCGTTCTGGGGCAGTTTTAAGAGTCCGCCCGACCCCAGAGAGAGAGAGAAAAAAAAAATAAATAAGAGAGCGTGCGTGTGTGTGTCCCATTTAAACCGGCCTGCCCCGTCTGGCAGCTGCCGGCTTTCCCAGCCTGTCGCCCAATTAGCCGAGCAGCCCCCCCACCGCGGGCTGGCCTCCGTTTCCATCTCGGTGACCGCAGGACCCGCTCAGGACCCTCGGTCTCGGGGACGGGGGGGACACGACAGGGGGGACGGAGGAGGGGACACACACACACACACACGCCGCCGTGCCCGCCCTCCCCGCAGCCTCTCCGGGGGTCCCCGACCGGCCCCCCACAGCGGACACCCCCTTCCCCCCCCCCCCAGAGCCTTCCAGCACTTTTCAGCTCGGGCCCTCCGCCGGCCACTGCCCGGCTCCTACCTGCCCTCCACGGCCCGGGAGGGACCCCGCCGCCCCCCCCCCCCCCGCCGCCTCCGTTCTCCTCACTCACGGCGTGCACCGGTCGCTGAACTCGTTGGCGACGGTCTCGATGCCGCCGGCCCGCGCCACGGCGATGTAGCAGCTCTGGAAGCCCAGGTCAAACCCCACCACGGCCATGATCCCGCCGCAACGGGGAGAGCGGGGGGGGAAGGGAAGGCTCCCACCCTACCCCGGCTAACGATCCCGGCGCTGCGGCCGCCGGCCCCGGTACCGCGCCCGCGGCGGCTCGGTGCGCAGGCGGGAAGGGAGGGGAGCCGGCGCCGCCGCTTTAAATATGACAATGAGACGAAGTTTCCAGAAACTGCGGCAACCACTCACCGGCTCCACGTGCGGCTTCCGCTTCCGCCTTCGGTGGCGTTCTCGAACAATTCCTACCAATCGGCGGCGCCGAGGAGCGGTGACGCGGCGGGTGGGCGGGCCGTTCTCATGGCGACGGCGGACGCCGCCGCAACACTCGCGAAAGGGGAAGAAGGCGGGGCGGGGAGGCGCGGGGCGGGGCCAGGCGGGAAGGGGCGGGGCCGAGCGGGGAAGTGCGGTGGGAGGGTGGGCGGCGTCTCGCGCGCGCGGGCGGGCGGGCGGGCGGTTGGCGGCCGTTAAACGGCTTCTGCGCGCGCGCGGCGGGCAGCGGGCCCTGGGGCCGTCCCCTCAGCGCTCTCCCCGCGTCCCCTCAGCGCTCTCCCCGCGTCCCCTCAGCGCTCTCCCCGCGTCCCCTCAGCGCTCTCCCCGCGTCCCCTCAGCGCTCTCCCCGCGTCCCCTCAGCGCTCTCCCCGCGTCCCCTCGCCTTTTCCCTTCCCTTTTCCCTTCCCAGCCCCTTCTCCTCGCCGCCTCCCCTTCGTTCCTCGGTTCGGCTTGCCCGGGAGCGGTCGCGGGAGCCGGGCGGTGCGGGCAGCCCGGTGGTTTATAAGCGCTGCAAATGGCGGTCCGCTTCTGCTGGCCTTTGGTTTTGCCCGGGTTTAGCCGGAGGTGGTGGAGGGAGGAAGGGCTGCCAGCCGTGGAGGCCTGGGTGGATCGGCTCGGGAGGCGCTGGGCCTGCCGGCCACGGAGCGAGCACGGCGGTGGGGGCTGTGTGAGGAAACTGTTGGGGTGCAGGTGAAGTGCAGCGGTGCTCGGCTGTCCCAGTGTGTGACTCGGCTCTGCTGCTCAGGGAACTTTGTATTTTGCTGAGCCTGTGGGGGGGGGAGAATGGGAGACAAGTGGCTATCTGTGACAATATCCTCACTCTAATAAACTGGGAAACCTCTCTGTAGAGTCGGCTATCATGTTGTGCAGGTGTCTCCCAGCTATGCTGTTGGGGTGCTCTTAGGGCTAGCAAAAAGTAACAGCACAGGTTAAATATATTAATGTAACGGATCACTTGCTCTTCATAAGAGAACTTTTGTGTCCAGTGCCATAATCCACTATAATATTAATCTAGCTGTTTGTTCAGGACCCCATCCCTTTCTACAGGCCGGCCTTAGCCTCCTGCATTCCATATGGAGGCATGGCAGTTACACAGATCTTGATTTTGGTTGACGGGTACATCTGTTAGATGCTGCCCTTCTGGTCCAGGCTGTTGTGAAGGGTGTGGAGAGATGGTAGCGTTCAGAGTCCTGAGTGTCCCTGTGTGGAAGAGGCAAAAATGTCAGTATTTTTCCCCTATTCCCTTTCTAGATACTGTGCTGCAGCAATCTTTCCTCTGCTAAAGCTTCGCGTCAGAGTTGAGTAACATTCAGCTCTGTGTTGGATCTTGACTCCTCCTGAGTATATATGGGGAGGAACTGGTCCCCTAAAATAATGCTTGTGGGTTCCAGAGGAGCCACATAGCTGAAAAATCCATTGAGACCGTTGCGTGACTAGCTGAGGATGCAACTTTTATCTTCAGAATAAGCTGACAAGTTGGCCAAACACTTAAGGTGTGCGTTGATGAAGTTTCCTGTCCCTACTTGACGTGGTAAATATTCCTGATAATGCACTTCCAATTTTAAATGAGGAGGTAGACTTCTTCAAAGTATTTAGGTGCTTAAATATCCTGCTTTCTCTTGGGTGATACAGAAATGCTCAAAATACTTCTGCCACCTTCATGAGCGTCCAAAGTCCTTGCATCCTGGGTAATACTTCTCTAAAGCTTGAAGGTGGAAATCCATTCCCTTTATTACCAGTTCATTTGCATGTCAGCCATCGCCCTATCTGACAAGAAGCTGGGTGCCTAGTATTTTCAGTGATTGTTTAGAAAATTCTGTTGTGGCAAATGATGAACATACAGCATACCTGCTAGTTTAAGTGTCACTGTAGATGATAAAAGTAGATACCAAACAGCCCTTTTGCTTTTTCTCCTTTGTTGTAAATTGTTTATCCTTGAATAGAAATAAGAAAAACTTGACTGTTTGCTCAGATTTGCAGCTGGGCTCTAAAGGGAGAAAACTGTTATGCTCAGCAGTGAATTTGGAAGTTACTCTGCTGGCACCATCTGCCTGATGGTGCAGTACAGTGTTGTGCAGTGCAGTGGTTGAGCTATGGCTTCCGTGAACTGGGATCCCAGTATAGGAATGAAGTTTTTCTTACTTGGCCTAGAACAGAAGTGCATTGTGATAGTGACTTGCTATCTGTGAGGTGAATTCCCACTGTGGAACTGTAAGTGGTGTTGGGAGGAGTAGGGGGAAGATAAGAATGGCTGAGGAAAGTAGTAGTGGTAAGATGCTTGCTCAAGATGGTCCCTAAGGCTGGGCCTGGGGCAGCTGAAACAGGGGTGAGGGCCATTCTCAAAGGGTAGCCGGTGCTGCGTGTTGCCAGCATTCTGTAGGCTGGAAACCCTGTGGTGGTGGACGAAGCCCACGTACCACCAGGAAGTGCTCTGTGGAGGAACAAATTTGACGCTTATGACATGAATAATAACCCCCTGTTTTTCATCACTGATGAAAGCCAACAAATACAAGATCAAGGAGCCATCAAGAAATGATATGACTAAGATCAGCTAAGGTTGACATGCTGGTGAGGCCTGACAGTGAGAAGACTCACATCTGTCTGGCTACACTGATGCTCTGGATAGAGCCAGCAGGATTGGTATCACTGAAACTGTGATTTACCAAGGGCTGTAGAGATGAGATGATAAACGTTATTTTAAAAGTCAAGAAAACCCCCATTAAAACACTTGGTTCTTTCTTCCAATGATGTAAAGACTCTGGGTGCCTCTCCTTCCTGAACTAGAGATAGGAAGGTTTACATAAGGACAGTTAACTGTCTGGGGTGGGGGGGGCAGGGACACACTGTAAGTAACTTCTGCTGTGGTTTACTTGTGTTGGAAAGCTTGTGACTTTAGGAACTGAGAATAACCGCTGTGCTGCCCTCCCCTTTGGTTGTCACGCCAGCCTTCAGTGGATGGCCGTGTGGATAGACATGCTGGCCTGTTGCAGAATTTCTGTTAACGTTCTCCTTGGTACCTGTCAGGTAGTCTGGGATCTTAATGCTGCTGGAAAGGGAAGAGGAAGGTTCTGCTGTTCCTGCTTTCTCATTGTTCAGTGGGATGTTGGATTCTTACACAGGGATGCTCTTTTTCAACCTTTGTGTTTTTGCAATGCACCAACTATTGCAGCTTCTTACCAGAATATAATGATTGATTCATGTTTTTCAACTTTTTAAGGTGGCATTGCACAGTTAGTGTGAGTGTTGCTCAGTCTACCCAAATATCCTATCTACTTAGGTGTTTAGCTTATTGTAAATAAGGAGAGGGTTTGGTGACAAAAAAGTATCTGTTGTGGATTTTCATTTATTCCTCAGCATGTGCAAGGTATTGAGCTATGTAGGTGCTCTTATTGTCTGTGACAGTTAAGGGCTTCTTTAAACATGTCCACATTCTGACTTGGAGAAAAGAGGAATCTGGCCTTCATCAATGCAGGTGATGCTTTAAAAAGGTAGCTGGTTAGGCCTTTAAAGAATTATTTTCACATTTAGTACTGGATGTTCTACACTGTGGCCTCTACCAGAGCATTAATAAGGGTGTTAAGAAACTGAATTTGACATAGGAACAGGAGTTACCTCATCTGTTATACCAGTCCTAATGTTGGTAAAGTGTCATGGGGTGTGGAGGTAGAATGACATTAGTGTCTACACAGGTAATATTACCATTATAAAACATGACCTAAGTGACCTAAAGCTAATGTCCCTGTGGAAGGCCGCACATCAGAGAACATAATGTAGGAATCTGTTGAGTACTTAGGATTTCTGCTATGTTGCCAGGGGCCCAAACAGAGATGTACAGGAGGTTTACTAGGACACTAGAGGCAGCGTTCTTTGTACATAGTCTTCACATTTTATTTAAAACAGGAAACAGGAAAGCCCATCCTGGCATAAGCAGGCAACGTCTAAACATTGCATTGCACTAAATAGGTCTCTGCATCATTTCTCTGGGGAGTTTATTTATGTTCTCACTTTCCATTTGTGGGTTGAGCTGCATTCCAGCCCATGCTATCATTCTAATCTATTTGGAGGTTGCCTATGCCAGCTTTACTGCAGGTGGCTCTTATGATAGTGCATGGTAGACATGCTGGTCAATCTAAGCTTCTGCACCATTTCTGCCTCTCATTGTTTGAGAAGGCCTTTAATGCAAACCTAATGCGATTAGGGTTCATTTGTTCTTGGGTTCCAGGCTAAGTTTTAAAGGGTGTTTGAGATCATTGCTTACTCCAAAGAAAGACTGATGTTCCTATCAAGTCATGGTTCTCTGGAAATATGAATTAATTCAATAGATAGCTCCAGTAGTCTCACCCTTGCTGTACAGTGCTGTACTGCAGCTCTTTTTTTACACTGATTTTCATACCACTATGTTACCACTGTATGACATTTATTATTATTATGTATATAAACATTTTGTAAATCGAGTGAAAACGAGGATAGTAATAAAGAAAGTAGTATGAAATGCCAAATGTTTATTCAACTATATGAAGCAATAGCTAACATATTATGCTTGTAAAATAGTTACCTATTTTCATTTGGCCTTTTTTTTGTCTTTTCTGTATAGGAACTGTTGATGATAATGTTCTATATTATTCTGTTTGTTAATACCTTGGTCCATATACTTATCCTGGAGAAAGAAAGAAAGAATGAAGAGGATATGTCACCAATGCAGTAGTGTAAGCCGTCTGAAGCATAGCAACCAAAGGGTACTGCTTTCTAAAGGTTTGAAATCCGAGCTGTACTGTTCAGAGCATCCCTACTGTGGGGAATACCCACTTCAAACAACGTGCACAGCCTCTTAGGTAAGGCAAATAAACTTCACATAATAGATTCTTGCATGCTTCCTGACAAAAGCCTCAGCACTTGGCAAATTCTAATGTGACTCTTCACGGCTCTGCCCATGTACCAGCTTACTTTAACACACAGCATAGCATGGATCCAAATCCCAGAGCAACCAAGGGGGTGATGCTTTATTTTCCTGACACTCTGAATAAGGCTCTTAACCCAAAAGTAACTTTTTAATCCGAATACAAGGATGTCCTTTTTCTGTGATTTTTTTTCTTTTTTTTTTAAATTTCCACACCTATTAATAGATCTGTGTGCTTATAAAACATGAATGAAAAGGGAGCAGGCTTGGCTTTTGAGGTTAACGTGAATTCCTCAAAAATAGTAATTGGGAAAGTTTGCTTTGATTGCTGGGAAACTACCATTACTGTCTGATGTTGATTAAGTATGCTTTGGATTTAGAAAAACACAAAACTAAGACTGAAACTAAATAATGCAAAGGTGAAGAAAGTAAATTAAGAGTTATAGTGCTAAGGTTATTGTAGACTTCTTAGTTCTGTTCACTTAGGTGTATAGATGTTTTCATCCTTTCACTTAAACAACTGGATTGTCCTAATGGAAAATATGAAATTTTAGGAAAATGAACACTTAGACTTTATTTACTTTGTATTTAATAAACTTAGTACAGTCAGGTAAGTGTACCATAAATGCTTTAAGATACAAAGTGATGGAGTTCAGGAACATTCAAATAATACTAAACCTTAAGTGTTCATGAATCTCAAATATTTTAACTTGAGTGATTATGTGTTGAGAATTTCCTTATAACCTTTTTTTTCCCCCTGTTGCTTAGACACAAGAAGTGTTTTGAATAAGGAAATCAGACAATAGGATTATGGTGCAAAACAAATTTAATGTAGGTGACCAGCTGCACATCACTAATTGGAAGTAGTGAAGAGTTGTACAGTTTTTAAGTAAATATGGAATTAGATTGCATGAACTCTGTGATGCCTAAGTGCAATTAATGAAATAAATGCACTTGTAAAAGCAAAAAGATTGCAAAGCAAGGAGGCAGTCTGGATTAAAAAAAAAAATCAGTATTTTTTCACTGGTTTGTGTATATAAAATCAAAGGAACTGAATGTTATTTTTAAGTAGAGAAATGAAAATGGATATAAATGAAAATCGGGAGGTAGGGAATGGAGAAAAAGAAGCTAAGTTACTACTATTTGATCTGATAGCAAACCATCTGGCAATATGCTGCCAAATCATTCTGTATCATTTATATGACTCAGTGCTAATTAGATGTGCACGGATTATGCAGACTCCTTGTGCTTTCAACATTGGTACACTGTTTTAAAAATAACACTTGTAATATTAGTATGACATGTACTTGTTATGAATTTCTGACAGTAATCCAAGCCATTTTTCACTAGAAAATATCCCAAGCACTTCAAAGACTGTTCAAATTTTGACTTATGTAAAACCCACCCCCCCCAAAATATAGTGTCACTATCTTCTGTACAGACACTAAGAAATTAATTTCTTTCTCTTTTTCACTTACTGAAAATATACTGGCTAAGCAGTTAGGCCTGAACAGTATGAAAAGATAACTAACTAGATTGATATATCTACACTACAGGTTACAGTAAGCATGCTATGAAAGAGCATGTTATAAAACATCTTTTAAAAGTGTGTATGCATGGTACTGTGCCTATGCATACACAAATCCAACACTTGTATATTTTTTTCTAAAAAAGGAAGGTAGGTATGTTATTTCTCTGTTTGCATTGTCACAAAGTCAACAATTGCCACAAATGGAGCACTACAGAAGTTTCCTTTGAGTGTTTATAGCATGTCTATAGCTATACTTAGTCATACATTTAGAATAGCTAATTTATTCTATCTTAAACATGCTGCCACAGAAATCTGTTAATAAAATGTATTTTGAGAATTTAAAACTTCCAACTGTCTTCATATGAAAGCTACAAAAATCTGTTGGATAGAATACCAAATACTGAAAGTTAAAAATTGACAGGCTGAGTAATTAGCAGCTCAAATTGCTCCCTTCTCCTCAAGAAATATCTCAAAGGTGGTACACATAAAACTATGGAAATGATTCTTCTGAAGAAAAAAAAATTGAATATGCTTGACTAAGAAATATTATGTGTACTCTGGAAATTAAGGGCCTATGAAGGGAGGTTATTTATTTGTTAGGTAACCATAAGATTCAGTTACGAATCGTGAAAGTAAGGCAGCACAAACCCATAGTTGTATAAAGGACTAACAAGCGGGATGAAATAAGTAATATTTTAAAAACTATTAGAACATTCTACTACAGGGATATAGATCTTAACACAAGACAACTTTCTGTGATGTGGATGCTTTTATAAATGTAAGTGTGGCTTCCTGTGTGTGGTTTCTTATATTTACATTTATAGATGATTTGGAAGAGTTGAAGATAGCTCAAAGAGCTGGTAGCATGCTTTATAGCATAGAAAGTGTGTTCTGCAAGGTGGTATAAACAATCCATTGTTTAGATTTACTTATAGACTTAGAATTACTTACATAGAAAGAGGTATATGCTTATCAGAGCATTTTTTTATTTTAGACATAGTCATGTAATGTTCCTCTAGTAGAAGGATGAGAGCAAAATTCAAAACAAAAACGAGATGTACGCTTTTAACAGTGACTGTCAGAAATGATCTTCTGGTAAACTTTTCCAATAGGATAAACTTGTTTGAATTCCTATAGTTATGGACAGTTGCCTTTCAAAAAAGTTACTTACTGTCCTGTGAACACGGGCTAGATTCAGGGCTCTGTGGATGAAAACTGGATTGTTGTGCGAGAGACTTGATTTTAGTACTGTCGTAGTAAAGTCCATGCTCTGCTTAGAGCATGCTGAAGACCGATCCCTGTGAGAGGCCCCAGCTGGGTGGGCCAAAAAAGTAAGAAACTAAAATAATGAGGACCTTAGGAAAATGCTGGTAAATGTCTTTTGACAGCTTGTCTGGATTTACCTGGGCTATGGTAATATCCATTTTACAGAGAATTCAAGCTGAAACAAAAGAAATACGCAACATTTGCCTATTTTGAAATTTACCACATCTGTTAATCATATGTCTTAGCCAAGCCTTGGCATACAGATATGATTACTAATAAGCAATAAGGTTTGTTGGGTTTTGGGGTTTTTTTGCTTGCTCTTTGAGCAATAAAGAAAAACAAGCTTATGTATAACTTCCGGACATTGGGTGGCACCATCGCCTCATGTAAGCCACCAGATAGATGCCTTCTAGTTAAAGTTTTACAGTGTTGGCTCAGCTCCCTTTTTTACTTTAGCAGAACAATATAAGGCAAGTCAAAAAGCAGAACTAGTAGCTGCCTTTCTTTTCTTTTTTTAGCTTGATTTTAAGTAATCATCTTGCTTTAAATGGTAATGGAGTTTTGACCAAGAACTGATCTTGCTTAGTTTAAGGAACTGTTGTTTGATTTCAAGTGCTGATCTACAGATCTTCTGTGAAGCTCTTGACTGAACTAGAAAGATACTACAGCCAGTCTGCTTTTGTGTGTGTGTGTGTCCCAGCCAGCCTGTTGTGAAGCTGTGCACTAATGTAAAAAGCAGGAATAGCACCTGGGTGTTTTATTGTCTTTAAAAAAACTTCAGTGTAAAATGATTTTTTAAGTAAGAGCTGATTTGCGTCAGTGACATGGCTGACATATTGGATACCATTATATGTTTCTGTAAGTGCAAGATCTCTTCTAAGTTTACTTTTAAGATGTATTTAGGTCTTTGTAATTGGATCTTGTTCTCCTTGCTGGCAAGTACAAAGTTTGTTCCAGATCAGGAGACATTCGTATGTATGCCGCTTTCGAATTTAATGTATTACTGGTATAAAAGCATATGACAAATACCTCTTTTAGCTACTGGTATAATTCTTTTTTTTTTCTGGGCTTCATTAAATTTTTTGTACAGAGCAAAATACTCATATAGTAGGTAACAGTAGATAACTAATAGCATTTTGCTATTAGATTAATTAAACTGTCAGAGACTGCATTTTGAAAATTGACTGACCACTTAGTATTTACTACTGTGGAACAGAATGAGCCAGCAGAAGGGAATTCAGTATTTGGGTTAATTTTTAGTTTATGGCTGTATTTGAGGCAAAAGTGCAGAATTAAGTTTTGCAGTTGTTTCATAAAGTCTCATAGCAGAGCAATGTCACAGTTATATAGATCAGTGTTAGGACTGACTTAGCTGAGGGAAAACATTCTGATGAAAGCTGAAAGAATAACAGTGATTTTTTTGGATTAACTCCTCCCAGCCCCCCACCCCCATTTGCATGTATGTTGGCTGTTCAACCTAAAGATACCACAATTTTAGCATAAACAGAAATCTGCACGAAAGTATTTCTTATTCTTTGAAAATGTTGCCATCCAGTTGAGTTATCAGAAACACTAACAGATCATGTATCAGTAGTATCTGCTATAAACTGCTTATGAACCTGCTATCTGCAAAGTTTACACTGTTAAGCCCTGTAAGGAATGCATTTGCTAGAATCTGAACCAACTACAAAATTCAAGAACAGATTATTAAAATAATTTTCTTGGATTATCTCTCTGTAATGCATAATCTGACCAGCTCTATTTGTTTATACTGCTGTAGAACTGATTGCAGTGCAGCTCTGCAAGTTCAAGGTCTTTCATTCTTCAGATGTTTAGAGCCTCATAAGTAAACTTGGGGTAACAGATGATCCAGTTTCAGAGCTGAAATATGCTATGAGAACCAGTGAGGATCAGTGATTTAACATTAGAAGAATCCTACATTTTTATTCCTTATAGTGGAAAAAGAAATTGAAAAGAAACATCATACTATTTCTCAAGTACTGAAAAATTAGGTAAGGACTTTCTGTAGGCCCATGAAGGATATGATGAGAAGTAATGCCCTAAAATTAAAACAAGAAAGATATAAGTCGGACATGACAAAGAAGCATTCTAGTCATGAGAAGTAAATACTGAGGGAGGCTTTTGCATAGCAGCTTCTAATGATGCGGCTTTCAAACAACTGTCAAAATGGTTTAGACCCAGTTCATTGTGTCTTCTGGCTGGAACTGGGAAGGAGAAGATAGAGGAGGACTAGCAACTGGTTGAAGAAGTGATGTGCTGGATTGTATTTTTCTTTCCATAGGGGCTGCTCAGCTGATACTGTACCTTTTGGCTCCCACAGGGTTTGGAGCTCAGTGTCAGCCAGGAACTGGGAGTCAATGCCTTGCACAGCTGAAAGATACTTTTGATTTCAGGTGTCTCCATGGTTTGAGAGGCAGCCTGGGTCCTGCTGTGAGCAGATATGATTGAAATGACCACTTGAGGTTTCTTCTAAGTCCTGTCCCATCTCACCCCATGATTTTAATATTGTACATTCTGTAGTAGATTAATCTGCTGGAAACAATAATTTGTCTTTCAAACTTATTATTCAGACCAAGGTCCCTGATCTGTTACAGTAAATTCACTGCCAAATAATGGTGATGAAAAGACAAAATTTTTACTGATTCAGACAAGACCATTACCAACCATTGTGGGTTGACCCTCGACAACAGCTGAGCACTTGCACAGCTACTTGCGCACTCTCCCCCCTCCCCCAGCATGACAGTGCATAAAGGAAGAGCAAAAGCAAGAAGACTTGTGGGTTGAGATGCAGACAGTTTAGTAAGCAAAGGAAAGAGAGGGGGAGAGACCCAAGTGATGCCAATTGCTCACCACCTCTCAAAGCAGAGCAAAGTCCAGACAGTCTTTAAGCAACAGCCACCTTGGAACTCACCCCCCCCACATTCTTCTTCCAGCTTTTATTGCTGAGCATAACTTTATATGGTATGGAATATGCCTTTGGCCAGTTTGGGTCCTAGCTGTGTCCCCTCCCAACTTCTTGCTCAGCTGGAGGGAAGGATAGCACCATCTTGGCTGCTATGCTTGAAGGTAGTTTACAGACCCAAAATTATAGATTGATTTTTGTCTGTAGGTATGTGCCAGATAGGTGTCATGTCATTTTCTATTCTTCTTCCTATCATCTCAGAATAAGAGAATAATTTAGGCTGGGAAGGACCTCTTGAGGCCATCCGGTCCAATGCCCAGCTCAAAGCAGGGCTACCTCTGAAGTTGCTACGGGTCCTGTCCAGTAAGTTCTGAATGTCTCCAAGGATGGAGATTCTTCAGCCTCTCTGGGCAAACTTGTCTCAGTGTCTAATCTCTGTGACTTTTTTGTTATATTAATTTAGAATTTCCCTTACTGCAACTTGTCAACACTTATTCTCGTGCTCTGCACTTACTGAGAAGAACTTTGTAGCTTTCCCTCTCTAGGTAATTGCTGACAGCTATTAGATTCCCCTTTAGTCTTTTTTCCATCTGTCTTGAACAATCTGTTACTTCAGACCTGCCTGGTACGCAACATGTTCCAAGCCCTTAACCAGCTTAGTGGCTGTCTGTTGTATTTGCTCCAGTTTGGCAGTCTCTTTTGTGCTGGTGGGCCCAAAATTGTACAGAGTACTCCAAGTCCTGCCTCCAAATAACAAGGAGAGGATATTAATCACTTTTTTTGTTCTGCTGACTGTAGCAC